>NW_027142535.1:0-545495 GCF_026170545.1 Melanerpes formicivorus
CCTGCTCCCCCCCTCCTCCCTCCCAACAGAGGGGAGAAAAAAAAAAAGGAAAGGACCAAATCCAGCAAGAAATAATTTGGAGTCAGCTGGGAAGCAGAGAGTTTAGTAGAACACTCGCAAGCCCTCCACCCTGTCTTCAGAATGGGCGTTCACCCGCCACAAGCCACCCTCCGTTCCCCTCCCACTCCCCTGTCACAGCCCTGTCGTCCGCTCTTGGCACGTGGTATTCGACTCCTCGAGGCGAGTCCCTGGTTATCCCAGCTCGTTCTCTCTCAGGGCAGTCTCTCTGGTGCTGGAACTGGGCAGGGATGTGGAGAAGAATCAGGAATCAGTCTGACTTTGAAAGGAAAAGAGAAAAAAAATCAGGAACAGTCCATTGCTGCAGGGACAGCAGGAACAAGTACAGGTGGGATGACCCAGGAGCTCTGTGGGTTGCTGTGCAGTGCGTATGTTGAGTCCTGGACGCCAGGCTGGTGTTAAGCCAGGAGGGAAAGAGGTTAGACTTCTAACTATTCGCACAGTGACTATAATGCATTGATGTGTGTTGCCCCCTCTGAGTTCATCCTCTCTCAGCCGGAGCCACGTTCTGCTGTGGGATATGCTGAATGTCCCCAGTTTCCAACATGCTCCGCTAGGTGTGACCAGGCCTCTTGGCAGAGGCCGCCCCTGGGGTTGGTTTGCCTGGCGCTGGCAAGCCCTCCACCCTGTTTTTGCAATGGTCTGTAACCCCCCACAATCGCCCACCCCCACGTGGCATCGCGGTAAGAAAGACAGAGACAGCTGAGGGGCTGCCCTGCTTCTGATAGCCCCGACCCACGGACGCCCTTCTTGGTAGGGTTTGCGCCTTCGGGACGCAGCTGAGTTTTTGCTGCGCCTCTCTGTGAGAGCTGTTGCGCGGCTCTGCGTCTCCGAGCGTGTTCCCCGTTCCCCAGGATTTACTACGCCCCGATCGCCTTGCAGTCAGTGCATTTCTCCCTGGCCATCAACCAACCTCTAATGCCTGTTGCTCTCTAATTAAATCTTTCGATGGTTTCAGCTTTCTGAGCCTGTGTTGGTACGACTCCTGCTCAGGGCACCGCGAGAGAGACAAACCCTCCTTCTGTCCTGTGGTTCTGGGAAGGGTCCTGGCACTTGCAGGCAGGCACCAACGGGGTAGTAACTGTGAAGTGACGTCAGCCTTGCTTGGTCGACCAAGTAGAAAGCAAAGAGTCAATCGGTAAGGAGTGGAGCAAAAAGCAAAGCTTAGCTCTCAGTTACTCATGTTGTAAAGCTGTGAGTAGGTTTCCCTGCACCCTAGAAAAACACTGCACAGGCATCTCATTTTCCTCTGGCATTCATTTAACTCGCAGAGCTGTGGGGGAGTTACTGGGAGACTTGGAAAGGCAGTGGGAGCACTAGGAAGGGAATTTGGAGTTACGGGGAGGAACAAAGACGACAGGTGCCACGCTAGAAGAGCACTTACTGTTACCGGGAGAAGACCCCTCCTGACTCTTCCTGACTGCTGCTCGCCCCGGCCGGCCCGCCCGCCGCGGCCCGCCCGCCGCGGCCCGCCCGCCGCGGCCCGCCCGCCGCGGCCCGCCCGCCGCGGCCCGCCCGCCGCGGCCCGCCCGCCGCGGCCCGCCCGCCGCGGCCCGCCCGCCGCGGCCCGCCCGCCGCGGCCCGCCCGCCGCGGCCCGCCCGCCGCGGCCCGCCCGCCGCGGCCCGCCGGCTCCGGCTCCCAAACGGTCCCGGCTCGGCTCCGGGAACCTCCCTGCAAGCAAAGCCAGAGCGCGGTCCTGCAGCTGCCAGAGAAAAACCCCGGAGAGCTGTGGAGACAGGCACTCACCTAGCACAGAGCGAGCAGGAACCCGATAGCCCCGGCGGGCCAGTGAGCGCCGTTTTAAAGCCGCCAGCCCCGAGCGCGCGAACAACCATCGCTGCGACGCATGCGCTGAACCCATGGCAACGATCGCGACGCTATCGCCCTGGCGGGACCGGAGCCTCGCTGCGGCGCAGGAGTTGTACCCATGTCAGCGCTCGAGTCAGGCTCTCTCTCCCTTTTCCCTTCTCCCCCTAACAACTTTCCAGCATTTCAAGCGTTCAGCGCGGTTCGCTGCAGCGCTGAGCGCCCTCGGGGCGGCACGCGCCGCGGCACGGCGGCGGTGCCGCCTGTGACGCACGCGGGGGCGGCCCTGAGCGCTGCCGTGGGCGTGGGCAGCAGCTCGGCCCGGCCCCGTTCGGGATGTTTTGGCATTTAAATCGAAACCCTACACCGCGCGCAGGTAAAAGCCTCTGTTTATGATGGGTACGGCCGCAGGCTGTGCTTATAGCTCAAGCCCCTGTGTGACTTCATTACGATTCTCACAGCCTTTAAAACAGAGAGGGGAGACGGGGGCTCGTTTCCAAAGCTTTGTGACACAGCAGTCGCTCCAACTCCTCCCTCTCCAGCTGGAGAGGGTCTGCTCTGCATTGCCTCTCACGGCACTGACGCTGTGAAATATTCTGTGGTCCCCTCCGAGACTTGTCAGCGGTTTAGGGGGGTGCCCCCAGCCCTCACCTGCTCCTCTGCTGCAGCATCCCCCTGCCCCATGTCCGCCCAGAATCCCCCCGCTCCCTTTGATTCTCCCCCCAAAAGGCAGAATGTGAAGCAAACTGCCCGGCCAGCAGCTCGGTCCTTTCCTAGTCAGATGTGTACACATCCCCTCTCCCCCCGAAGGGGAGCTCTGCTGCAGCAATGAAGGGGGTCAGGGAAGGGTCCCCCACAAACAGCTGCAGCTACTCCAGCCCCCGTGCTGCCGGCTGGTGGCTGCCCCACGGTGGGGAATGTGCCAGAGGTCGATGTCTCTCACACCCAGTTTGGGTTGGACCCCTGGGCAGCGATGCTCCGCCCGAGGCCTCCATCGGAGGCCGCAGGCAGGTTCCTCGCTGCTGCCTTTGCGCCTCAGACGCAGCCGCCCTTGGATCCTCCTGAAGCCATGTGGCCTGCTGCGGTGCTCTGGCGCCCCACAGGCTACCCCGAAAGCTACTTCCTAGACTGACATGGAGCAGAAAGAGAGCAGAGTTTTCTCCTGCTAGGCACAGGAGACTCCCGTGTGGGAATGCATGCAGGGACCCCCCTGGTGCAGCAGGAATCACTTACTGGTGCAGCAGGAATCACTTACTGGTGCAGCAGGAATCATTTACTGGTGCAGCAGGAATCATTTACTGGTGCAGCAGGAATCATTTACTGGTGCAGCAGAAATCACTTATTGGTGCAGCAGGAATCACTTATTGGTGCAGCAGGAATCACTTATTGGTGCAGCAGGAATCACTTACTGGTGCAGCAGGAATCACTTACTGGTGCAGCAGGAATCATTTATTGGTGCAGCAGGAATCATTCATTGGTGCAGCAGGAATCACTTACTGGTGCAGCAGGAATCATTTATTGGTGCAGCAGGAATCACTTACTGGTGCAGCAGGAATCATTTATTGGTGCAGCAGGAATCACTTACTGGTGCAGCAGGAATCACTTACTGGTGCAGCAGGAATCACTTACTGGTGCAGCAAGAATTATTTATTGGTGCAGCAGGAATCACTTACTGGTGCAGCAGGAATCACTTACTGGTGCAGCAGGAATCATTTATTGGTGCAGCAAGAATCATTTATTGGTGCAGCAGGAATCATTTACTGGTGCAGCAGGAATCATTTATTGGTGCAGCAGGAATCACTTACTAGTGCAGCAGGAATCATTTATTGGTGCAGCAGGAATCATTTATTGGTGCAGCAAGAATCATTTATTGGTGCAGCAGGAATCATTTATTGGTGCAGCAGGAATCACTTACTGGTGCAGCAGGAATCATTTATTGGTGCAGCAGGAATCATTTATTGCTGCAGCAGGAATCACTTACTGGTGCAGCAGGAATCATTTACTGGTGCAGCAGGAATCATTTATTGGTACAGAACAGGCAGTTTACAGAGGGGAAATCCAGCAGCCCGAGCACTTCCCTGGCAGTCCTGCACCACTGCTGCTCTCTGAGTTTGCTCCATCGTTATCTTCATCCCGTATCAGGTTGATCTTCTCCAGCAGGGAGGCAAGCGTCCCCCTGCCTCACGCTTCAGGCTGTGTACTGCAGTCCGCTCTTCTTTATCACCAGGCCATCCTTCCAGTATCAGCAGCCTGTTGTTCTCCCTTCTCCTGAAACCCTCCTGGGACCCTTTCTGCTTTCCTACGCTCCCAGTGCCCTTCACCCCTCCCCCGGAGGCACTGCACAGAGCCGGCGCTCGGTCCCAGAGAGACTGTAGAGCACAGCTTGATGGAAGATGCACCGCAACACACCCAGCACTCCTTTCTCTGCAGGAACAAGCAACAACCTCTCGGCAAGACTCAAGATGCTTACACAAGTGGCTCCACGACGTGTCTCAGATCCATCTCACCTCATCACCTGACATGTGGAGTCCTTGGGTGAGCCAGAAAGAGAACCAGCCTTGGCCAGGGAGAGCGAGAGCGTCTCTTTCCCCCCGGAGCGGACGGTGGCTTGCAGGCATCAGGGCTGCTCAGCAGCCTGCCAGGCGTCCAGGCCTGGGCTCTGAGAAGGAAAGGGGAAGGGAGAGGAGAAGAGGGGAAGGGAGGGGAGGGGGCCTCAGGGATCGGCCAGTTCCAACCCCCCTGCCATGGGCAGGGATGCCTCACCCTGGATCGGGCTGCCCAGAGCCACCTCCAGCCTGGCCTCCAAATCGCCCAGCGATGAGGCTACCACCACCTCCCTGGGCAACCTGTGCCAGAGCTTCACCACCCTGATGGGGAAGAGCTTCCTCCTGGCATCCAATCGGAACCTCCCCCCTTCTGGGTTTTGTTCCATGCCCCCCAGCCCTGTCACTCCCTGACACCCTTGAAGTCCCTCACCTGCCCCACTTCCCCTCTTCATCCCCTCAAACCATCGGCACCTGGGCTCAGCTGGAGTGTCCTCCCACCCCAGGTGTGGCCACCTGGCCCCTCCCACCCACTCTCCTATTTAATCCCCTCCCCTAGGAAGAGCAGCCCCCTTAGGATGAGACTGCCTGGGTTGAGGATCCTTCTCTCATCCCTGGTGAGTGTCTCTGGTGCATGCTGGGTGATGGTGACAGAAGGTTGGGGTCCTGGCGGCCCCCTGGCTGTCAGGGCCAGGGCTGATGACTGCCCCAATCCCATCCAGGGGTGCTGGCTGGGGTTCCCTGCTGGGGCTGAGCTACTCTGGGTGGTGTCTTGGCTGGTGAGGGCCTTGCCCCTGGCGCTGGGCTGGGGGCAGAAGTGGTGGTGGTGGTGATGGAGCAGGAGCTGTGATGCTAACTGCACGGCTCTGACCTGGAGGCCCCTGGAGTCTGTTCTCCTCCCTCCATAGTCCTCTGCTGCTCTGCCTCATTTGCAGAGCCTCTCTTCCCCCTCACTGCCTCCCTCCAGAAAGAAGGGAAGGAGGGAACAGCCGTGAGGCAGATCTGGAACTGCTTCCCCTCACCCGTCAGCTCTGAGCAGGCAGCCCCCAGGAAGGGGCAGGGTGGGCAGGGAGAAGCACAATGCCGGCGAGAACAGCCAGGACAGGACTGCATCTCCCCCCCTGTGCTTCTGTTCAGGGAAGCAAATGCAGAGGGGGAAATAGTTCAGGCTGGCTGGGAAGCCTCTCTCACACCTCTGGAGAGGAGGAATCCCTGAGCAGAGAGACTGAGCAGGGAATCCCCGTCCTGAACACGCAGAAGCAGCACGAACCAGGCTGGGATGGGCCTCGGGGAGCGTCAGGTCCAACCTGCCACCCAGGGGAAGATGAAATAGGATGGGAAGAGAATTAACCAGGTTGGAAAAGGCCTCAGAGATCCTCGAGTCCAACCTCCCACCCAGCCCCATCTGATCAACTCGACCATGGCACCAAGGGCCCCACCCAGGCCCCTCCTGGACATCTCCAGGGAGGGAGACTCCACCACACCCCCCCGGGCAGCGCATCCCCAGGGCCAACCTCTCTTGCTGGGAAGAACTTCCTCCTAACCTCCAGCCTAAACCTCCCCTGGCACAGCTTGAGGCTGTGTCCTCTTGTTCTGGTGCTGGGTGCCTGGGAGGAGAGCCCAACCCCCACCTGGCTACGGCCTCCCTTCAGGTAGGTGTAGAGAGCAAGAAGGTCTCCCCTGAGCCTCCTCTTCTCCAGGTTAAGCAACCCCAGCTCCCTCAGCCTCTCCTCACAGGACTCTGTGCCCCAGCCCCCTGCCCAGCCCTGCTGCCCTGCTCTGGACCCTTTCACCTGCACCCTGCTTATCGTGGCACCCCGCAGAAGGCTCTCTGGTGGAAGACTCCTGGGGGGATGGCTCCCAGCTGGTGAAGAGCATCTACAGCCCACACAGCTCCAGGCCTCTCAGGCTGTGCCTCTCTCTCTCCAGGAGTGAGGGCATCCTGTCCCCTAGGCAGGGAAGGAAACACAGCTGTGAAATCAGAGCAGTGGGGTCTGAGACCCCCAGGAGAACCCAAACCGAACCTTGGAGCTGGCCTCAGAGCTCCTCTGGGGGAAGCTATCGCTGCTAGGAGCGCAGAGCCCCCCCGGCGCGGCTCAGCCCTCAGCCTCCTGGAGGCAGCACTCGCCGCTGCCCATCTGCAGTGCCGACCGTGACGCGCGGGGACAGCACTGAGCCACCGGGCGGCGGCACAGCTGCGCTGCCAACCGCTCGCAATGTGGCTGGGGGGGGCCCGGGGGGAGAGGGGGGTCCCGGGGCTGCAGGGACGCCGAAAACCACAGTGAGACCTCCCCGAATCCTGCAGGACCCCAAAACCTTCAACCCCAGAGACCCCTAACCCTCACAGCCCCTCCCCAGCTCCTTTGGGACCCTCCAGAGGGCCCCCCCCAATTCCCCTTTCACGCCCCCCGGGACCCCCGGCGCCGGCACCCCCGGGAGCAGCGCCCATCCCACCTCCCCCCCTCTGCCCTCTCCCTTTTGGGGGTCCCTAAAGGACCGTGGGGGTCCTGAGGGGTCCCCAAGGGTCTGTAAGGGTCCTTGGCTGTCCGCAGGGTTCTGGGGGGGTCCATAGGGGTCCCCTAGGGTCTGGAGGGATATGTGGGGGTCCCCAAGGGTCTGCAGGGGCCCGTAAGAGACCCCCGCGGACCGCTACGGACTCTTAAGGACCATTCCAGACCCCTGAGGACCCCCGCAGAGCCCCACAGACCCTTGGCGACCCCTGGGGACCCCTGCGGAGTCTGGTGGACCCCTGCAGACCCTTACGGACCCCCCAGAGCCCCCCCAGACCCAGCCCCTCCCCCCAATTCCCATCCCACCTTTTTCTGCCCTTCTGGGATCCCCTTCAGACCCTCCTGGGACCCCTCCCCAATCCTTAGGAGCCCCTCCCGGACCCCCTCAAACCCTTTTGACCCTCCCCCGCGCCCCCCCCCCAAAAACCATGCCCCCTGCCCCCTCCCCTCGCTGGGGTCCTCAGGGGTCCGCTGCAGCCAGCGAGCCAATGGGAGAACCCCAGGGGCTGCACCCCTGCCCCACCCCACGGGGACCCTGCCCCACGGATCCCCGCCCCCTAGCTCCTGACCCTGCCCCCTAGCTCCTGGCCCCTCCCCTTCCTGCCCCCCGCCCCCCTCATTCACCGGCACCAGTTTGAGGCACTGGGAGCTGCTGGGAGGTACAGGGATGGGCTGGGAGGGGGATCAGGGGGACTGGGAGTGCTGGGAGGGGGACTGGGGGGGACTGGGAGCCCCTGGGGGGGTGGGGAGGGGGGACTGGGAGCACTGGTCCTAACCCCAACCCCCTAACCCCTAACCCTCGGGTACTAACCCCGCCCCCAAGCCCTAACCCCAAGCCCTAACCCCAAGCCCTGCCCCTAACCCCCCAACCCTAACCCCCTAACCCCTAAGCCTAACCCCCTAACCCCAACCCCTAACCCTAAACCTAACCCTAACCCCCTAACCCTAACCCCCCCCAACCCTACCCTAACCCCCTAACCGTTAACCCCAACCCTAACCCCAACCCCCCCACCCTAACCCAACAGAACAGTTGCTTTTTTCAAAGTTTCATCCTACTTACTCCCTTACTTCAAAGAACTTACTTCTTTGTTAACTGCTTAATCTGTCAACGACTTAGATCTTACTCGTTCAAGTTTTCACACTTCACTCCTCTTACCAACAGAGATGACTTCATCAGGCCCAAATACGTCATACACAAGGATCAAGACACAATGATCTACAAACACAGCAAACCCTATCCTCACCACTGTCTTTTACAATATGCTTTACAGGTATGTTACATCTTCTCTTGTCTAAGACGCTCAAAAATCCTAAGTTGTTTTATGTTAGCAAGATTCTCCTTGATCTATAAAGATAAAGCTGGCCAGGCTCCATCTCCATAAGTAAAGAAAAATCTTGCACGTAAACAGCAAAAGTGAAAAGGCTTCTTTGCCGGGTCAAAGGTGACATCTTGACTATTCACGGTTCTGCCCGGTATAAAATTGACCGTAACCTAACAATCCATCCTTACTCATCCTAACAATGCTGCTCTTTTGATACTTTGGTTTTGCTAAGGCACCGAGTCCTATAGATATTATCTTTGGCCTAATGTTGTTTGTTCTTCTTTCAAATTTCTCCTAGCTAAAACTTCCAGAATTCTTATATCCTCCATAAACTTTGTTAAATCACGCTTGAAACCGCACATGAAATGAAAGTTTGAGAATGTAGTATACTTTAGCCATTTTTTTGGGGGGGATGTAACACCTGAATTCTCCCTTGTTTTTTATAACCTAAAATGCAAATGTATTTTGTGTTATAATCAGACTAACTATTTAAAATTAATACAAACTGGTGAGTTAACATACAAGTCCATGACAACATATTCTCTAACCACACAACAATTAAGCAATTGTGATATTCAGTCCTAATACACATAGCTTTATGGTACATTCTCCCGATTATAGTTTCATAGTTTCATAGTTTCATTCAGGGTTGGAAGGGACCACAAGGATCATCTAGTTCCAACCCCCCTGCCATGGGCAGGGACACCCCACACTAGATCAGGCTGGACAGAGCCTCATCCAGCCTGCTCTTAAACACCCCCAGGGACGGGGCCTCGACCACCTCCCTGGACAACCCATTCCAGGGTTTCACCACTCTCATGGTGAAGAACCTCCTCCTCACATCCAGCCTGAATCTCCCCACCTCCAGCTTCATTCCATTCCCCCTAGTCCTATCACTACCTGATATCCTGAGAAGTCCTTCCCCTGCCTTCCTGTAGGCCCCCTTCAGATACTGGAAGGCGACAATTAGGTCACCTCGGAGCCTTCTCTTCTGCAGACTGTACAGCCCCAACTCCTTCAGTCTGTCCTCATAGGAGAGGTGCTCCAGCCCTCTGATCATCCTCGTGGCCCTTCTCTGGACACGTTCCAGCACCTCCACATCCCTCTTGTAATAGGGGCTCCAGAACTGGACACAGTACTCCAGGTGGGGTCTCACCAGGGCTGAGTAGAGGGGGAGGATCACCTCCCTCGACCTGCTAGCCACACTTCTCCTGATGCAGCCCAGGATCTGATTGGCTTTGCGGGCTGCAAGTGCACACTGAGAGCTCATGTTGAGCTTTTTGTCCACCAGCACCCCCAAGTCTCTCTCCTCAGGGCTATCCTCCAGCCAGTCACTGCCTAGCCTGTATTTGTGCCTGGGATTGCCTCGACCCAGCTGCAGGACCCTGCACTTGCTCTTATTGAACTTCATGAGGTTGGCCTGTGCCCACCTCTCCAGCCTGTCAAGGTCCCTCTGGATGGCCTCCCTTCCCTCCAGCGTGTCTGCTGCACCACACAGCTTGGTGTCATCAGCAAACTTGCTGAGGGTGCACTCAATGCCACTGTCCATGTCCCCCACAAAGATGTTGAATAAGATAGGTCCCAGGACTGATCCCTGAGGGACTCCACTTGTCACTGGCCTCCACTGGGACATGGAGCCATTGACAGCCACTCTCTGGGTGCGGCCATCAAGCCAGTTCCTTATCCATCTAGTGGTCCACCAATCAAACCCATGTGTCACCAGTTTGGAGACCAGGATGTGGTGCGGGACAGTGTCGAAGGCTTTGCTCAGGTCCAGGTAAATGACATCAGTTGCTCGCCCCTCATCTATTAATTTTGTCACCTGCTCATAGAAGGCCACCAGGTTGGTCAGGCAGGATTTGCCCTTGGCAAAGCCATGCTGACTGTTCCCAATCACCTCTTCACTATTCTTTTGAGCGAGTAGTGACTCCAGGAGGATCTGTTCCATGATCTTTCCAGGCACAGAGGTGAGACTGACTGGCCTGTAGTTCCCTGGTTCCTCCTTCTTGCCCTTTTTGAAGATGGGGGCAATGTTTCCCCTTTTCCAGTCTGTGGGGACTTCACCAGACTGCCAGGACTTTTGAAATATAATAGAGAGGGGTTTAGCAACCTCATCTGCCAGTTCTCTCAGCACCCGTGGGTGTAACCCGTCGGGTCCCATGGACTTGAACACTTTCAGGTTCTTCAGATGATCACGAACCTGATCTGCACTTACAATGGGCAGTTCTTCCTCCCCGTCCCTGGCTTTGACTTCCATAACATCAGGAGTGATTGATGCTTTTGATCTCAGATTATCGTAACAGACATTGTGACCTGTGTTAGGTAGGTCTGCTGATTTTCAGCTTCATGTGAAATGCTATTTGTCCCATCCTTGTGATTCTTGTGCTGTTGTTTGTTGAGATGATTGCGGTACTGCGTTGCAGAAGTGATGTTCCCGGGTGTTGACATGGGTTAGCTATTTTTTGCTGGCATTACTAAAACCTTAGTTATAAAATATGCATCCTTTTTGTTTTAATATATAATCCCTCTCTTAAAACGATTTTGAATACAAACAAAAAAAAAAAATCTCATTCTATAATATCCCTATATCAAACTCTTATGCTAACACCAAAAATCTCTAAAGAACTGAAAGAACTATGTTAAAATTAAATTATCAAATCAATGTCTAAAAAGAAACTAATAAAAAGTTAGAGCTCTTTCAAAATGCCATGGCACGAAAAAAAAAAAAAGGTTTGAACCAAAAGTTAAAATTTGAACTCACAGAAAAACGAAAGTTTGAGCTCATTACTAAATGCTTATACCTTAGTACAATCACTAATTACTTAATACTTATAAATACTAAATACTTACTATTCATTATGCTTACAGGTAAAACAACTATTGAAAACAGAAAAAAAAAAAATCTCTAAAACACATCACAATCAGAAATAATGAAATAATGAAATAATCATTGTTGCTTTAAATCAGAACACAACTTTCATAGACTAGAGAGGTTATCAGAAGGGGGGGGGAGAAATGGGGGGGGGGGAGGTGGCTGGCTAGCAAAGGCACCATAGGGACAAAGAGAGGGGGGGAAAAGGGGGGTGGGAAGAAAGCCACCGAATTCACACCAGCTGCCCTTCCAGGCAGCCTCCAGGTCAAATGTAGGATTCGCTGAAGGCATGGAGACTTCCATAGGAGGTGATAGCAGCAATTTTGAGCTACATTGATGTTTTGGAGCCTAAAACTTGAGGTGCTTGTAACAGATGCCACTGTCTCTTCTCCACTCCATATTGCTGGATGTCAGTGCATACAACTTGCAGCAGCAGTTCCTAAAGTACACAAAAGTATCTGGCAATCAGTGTTTCTTACAGGCTTCTAGGACAGTCATCTTCTCCCAAGTCATGCTTTTTGCCTAAAGTGTCCCTTCTGTCCACAATTGTGGTGGGTTTGGAAGGGTAAGGCCGAGAAGCCTCCTCCCTTCCCCCTTGTAAGGTAAAAGGGAAAAAAAAATTGAAGGGAAAGGAAAAAAAAACATCACAAGCTGAATTAGCAAAGCAGTGGAGCTATATTTACAAAGCAATGTAAGGTATGCAGGGGAATGTTTACAAATTTACAATATCTACAATATATACAAAGATATACAACAGAGTAACACAGAAATGAGAGTAACCCCCCTCGGCAGAGAGGGGGTTCCCCACCTCCGCTCTCCCCTCTCTCCCCCCCCCTTCCCAGAGTGGGATAGAAAGAGAGAGAAAAGAGAGGAAAAAAAAAATGTTAGAAGCAGTTTGTGTTAATTGGAAAGGAGTTAATACAGGCCTGGTATCTAGACTTCAAGGCCGAGGCCTTGGCAGAAAGCCCAGCACAGAGACAGAGAGCTGCTGCACCGTGGAAAGGCGGAAGCAAGACTGATAGAAAAGTCCTGGAAATGTCCAGTTCACTCCCAGTTCAGAAGGTGCTTCCTCCCACTCTTCCAATGAAATTAGTTTAGACTATTCCTTCCGTTTACCAACTTCCGTCCACCATATTCTCTTTCTTAAGGGGGCAGCGTCAACCGGCCACAGTCCACCCCTTCTAAACAATTTCATTGGCTGTTCACACTGTCCATCCAATCCAAAACGATATTTACAGTTCGTGAGTAAAGTTCATAGTCCATTCCGGCTATGCTCAGATGTAGATGATTCAAAAGTCCAAGAAAATCAGAAAATGAGAAAAATGGAAAACAGTTCATTTCTTCACCGACGAAGCGAAGAAAAGGGAAACGGGGATTCTCAGGGTCTCTTAGTTGACTCAGGGCTCTCAGGGATCTCAGGGTTCGTGCACCGTAGATTCCTCGTTGATTCTTCCTTTGGACGCAATGTAGCTGTACAACAGTTTGAAATTAACCTCTTTCAGCTAAAGTTAAATTTCTTTGTGGAATACACTGAATTTCACCATTCTCTTGCATTACCCAATAAGTGTGACCCGGACCTTCAGCTGAAACCACCCCTCGGACAGGTTTAGCCTCTCCTGAGGGTGAAAATACCCAAACAGTTTTACCTAACAGATTCTTTTCTCTAACAACAGGAACTCTATCACCTTCTACTTTCCGTAGCAAATCTGAATGTGCAGGTCCAGCTCGGTTCACTGAACCTCTACTATTTACCAGCCAGGTTGCTTGTGCTAAATGTTTTTCCCGGTTTTTCAAAGATCCACCCCCCATGGCTTTAAGAGTGGTCTTCAACAAACCGTTGTAGCGTTCAATCTTCCCTGAAGCTGGTGCATAGTAGGGAATGTGGAATATCCACTCAATACCGTGCTCTTTTGCCCAGCTCTTTACAAGGTTGTTCTTGAAATGAGTTCCGTTGTCTGACTCGATCCTCTCTGGAGTTCCGTGTCTCCACAGGATCTGTCTCTCCAGACCGAGAATGGTGTTGCGTGCAGTTGCATGTGGAACTGGATAAGTTTCCAACCATCCAGTGTTTGCCTCTACCATAGTAAGCACGTATTGCTTACCAGAACGAGAATGTGGTAGAGTGATGTAGTCAATCTGCCAAGCTTCACCATACTTGTACTTGGACCATCTGTCACCATACCACAAGGGCTTAAGTCGTTTTGCCTGCTTAATAGCGGCACAAATGTCACAGTCATGGATGACTTGTGTGATAGCATCCATGGAAATGTCTATGGATCTGTCACGAGCCCATTGGTATGTCGCATCTCTGCCTTCATGTCCTGACGAATCGTGAGCCCACCGAGCTAAGAATATCTCACCTCGGTGTTTCCAGTCGAGATCAAGATTAGAGTCCATGTCTACTTGAGAAACTCTTGCAGCTAGATCTGCCTGATGGTTGTGTTGCTGTTCCTCAGTAGCTTTGCTCTTAGGAATGTGAGCATCGATGTGTCTCACTTTCACTGGAATTCTCTCGATTCGATCAGCAATGTCCTGCCATAGGTCGGCGGCCCAAATGGGTTTTCCTTTTCTCTGTCAACCACTCTTCTTCCAGTTCTTTAGCCAACCCCATAGAGCATTGGCTACCATCCATGAGTCGGTGTAGAGATAAAGCTTTGGCCATCTCTCACGTTGACCTACGTCGAGAGCTAGCTGGACAGCTTTTACCTCTGCGAACTGACTGGATTCTCCTTCTCCATCTTTTGCTTCTGCAACTCGGCGTGTTGGACTCCACACTGCAGACTTCCACCTTCGCTTGTTTCCAACAAGACGACAGGAACCGTCTGTGAACAAAGCGTATTTCTTTTCGTCATCAGAGAGGTCATTGTAAGGAGGAGCTTCCTCAGCACGAGTTACTTTCTCCTCCAGAGGTTTAGCACAGTTGATACCTTCAGGCCAACTTGAGATCACCTCCACTAGACCAGGTCTTTCAAGATTTCCCATTCGAGCTCTCTGTGTTATCAGAGCCATCCACTTAGACCAGGTTGAGTCTGTGGCATGATGTGGTGTGGAGCCTTTGCCTTTGAACATCCAATTCAAAACTGGTAATCTGGGAGCTAAGAGAAGTTGTGATTCAGTTCCAATCACTTCAGAAGATGCTTTCACTCCTTCATAGGCAGCTAAAATTTCTTTCTCTGTTGGAGTATAGTTAGCCTCTGAACCTCTGTAACCTCGACTCCAGAAACCAAGAGGTCGTCCACGTGTCTCACCTGGAGCTTTTTGCCACAAGCACCAGGTTGGACCATTGTCACTTGCAGCCGTGTACAAAATGTTCTTAATGTCTGGACCATCTCAGACGGGTCCCAGACCCATTGCTTGAATCACCTCTTGCTTTATCTGGTCAAAGGCTGCTTGTTGTTCAGGTCCCCAGTGGAAATGGTTTCTCTTTCGAGTCACATCATACAGAGGTTTCACAATCTGACTGTATCCAGGAATGTGCAGTCTCCAAAATCCCACTATCCCTAAGAAACGTAGGGTCTCTTGCTTGTTTGTGGGACTTGCCATGGTGGAGACTCTATTTACCACATCCACTGGAATGTGTCGACGTCCATCCTGCCAGCGCTCTCCCAGAAACTGAATCTCTGTGGTAGGTCCTTTCACCTTGTCTCGCTTGATGGCAAAACCTGCATTCAGAAGAATGTCAATGATTTTGTTACCTTTCTCGAAGACTTCCTCAGCAGTTTTACCCCAGACGATGATATCATCGATGAACTGGATGTGTTCTGGAGCACCGCCTTTCTCCAGAGCATCGTGGATCACTGCATGACAGATGCTTGAGCTGTGGATCCAGCCCATTGGCAGCCTGTTGAAAGTGTACTGGATTCCTCTCCAGGTGAAAGCAAACTGAGGCCTGCATTCTTCTGCTATGGGAATAGAGAAAAATGCATTAGCAATGTCTATGGTAGCATACCATTTGGCCTCTTTGGATTCCAGCTCATACTGTAGCTCCATCATGTCTGGTACTGCTGCACTCATAGGTGGTGTCACTTCATTTAGGGCTCGGTAGTCTACCGTCAGACGCCAGTCTCCATTCTGCTTCCGCACAGGCCACACTGGACTGTTGAAAGGCGAATGAGTTTTGCTGACGACTTTCTGACTCTCCAACTGACGAATCAGATTCTGAATGGGCAACAAAGAGTCACGGTTGGTTCTGTATTGTCTGTGATGCACAGTCTGAGAAGCAACCGGCAATTTAATGTCCTGTATCTTATGTTGTCCCACAACTGCAGATTCATCAGAAAGTTCAGGTCTGGCAGACAGCTTCAATTTTTGTCCATCAATTTCTATAGAAGCTACTCCAAAAGCCCATTTGTAACCTCTAGGGTCTTTGAAACGCCCTTCTCTCAGAAAATCAATTCCCAAAATACAAGGTGCGTCAGGTCCGGTCACAACTGTATGCTTCCTCCATTGTTTACCAGTTAAACTTATGTTAACCTCTACCTTACTTAACTCTTGAGATCCACCAGTGACTCCCAGAATAGTTATAGACTCTGATCCCTGATAATGTGATGGTATTATGGTGCACTGAGCTCCTGTGTCAACCAAGGCCCTGTACTTCTGAAATTGTGAAGTGCCAGGCCACTGGATGTACACATCCCAATAGATTCTATTATCTCTGTTATCCCTCTCCTCCCCCTGGCGGGAGGCAGGGCACCCCTAGTTATGGGGAACATGCGCACATGTGCATTGCACATAGTTTGCAGGGTTATAACTTTGCATGTTATAACTGGAGCCACTGTTGGAGCCATAAGAGTCGTTCTGGGGAACTGTGGAAGTAACAGCTACCCTTCTGGTATTGCTACCTTGGGTTCTGCCACTTTGCAATTCCCTCAGTCTCCTGAACAGATTAGAAGTTGGTTGGCCATCCCAGCGGTTCATGTTCTCACCAAACTGATCACGCAGAGTTATCCAAATAGTTCTACGTGATTGCCTTGGTGGTCTGTTTTGGAATGACCTGTTTTGGAATAACCTGTTTTGGAATGACCTCCTTGGAGGACGTGTATTCCTCACAGATGAAACTTGTATCCACCTGGAGGAAGAATTGAAATTATCCTTCTGTGCCAATTGGTATATGGAATCTTTCAGATCCTTCATGCAATTCTCAATTTTTCCAGACAGAGTTTCAATGGCTGAAACCAAAGAACCACGTGTCATGCTATCCTCCAATTGTCTCATTTGATCACTGAATTGGCCAACCGTAGGAGAAGCTCCACCATAACTTCTTGACACAATTCTGCTTGCCAGAATGTTTGTATAATTAGAAGGAGCAAGTTTGATGATCTTTTTAGCAAGACCAATACCCACAGGAATGTCATCAGGATTCAGAGTTTCATGTTCACCATAGAGTAGCTCTCTAACAGCAAATTCTCTCAAGCGCTTAATTCCCTCATCTATGGTAGTCCAGGGTTTAGGGTTCCATGGAAGGTCATCGCGGGAAGGGTATCTCAGGGCAACCGCCATTAAAAGGCGTATCCACAGATTAACCTTACCGAGAGCTTCGCCTAGATGTCTATCTATTCCATTGTCCCTTGAGAGAGTTCCTAACTGAGCTGCTGACTTGTCTCCAACTGTTAGAGCTGAAGCACCTGTATCATAACACCTACTAAGCCAAGCTAGAACTGGCTCCTTATCTGCCCTGGTGAAATCTTTACGGACATTTCGCAATTCCTCCCGTGGTGATGAACAGTCTGTAATATCATCTTGTTCCTCATCTCCCTGAATTCTTTGTCCATATAATCCTGCTGTCATTCTCCTAAGGATCTCTTTAAGCTGAGAACCACCTTTGCCAGCTGCCTTCCTAACTTCATCTCTATCCTGCTTTGATCTCACTAGGTTAGCTAGATCTTTAAAACAAACCTTCTCTTCCTCCTGAGCAGGATCTTTTAGAGTAGAGGGCCCCTCACCAGGATCAGTCTCCTCCTCTTCTTCTCCATCTTTGGCCTTTCCACCTCTAGTCTTTAAAGGAGCCACCTTAACTGGAGCTGTGTTTGAATTTACGGCCACCTTAATAGAAGCTGACAGGTCCTGAGATAAATCAGCTGATGGGGCAGTGACTTCCGGTCCCACCGAGGGAGTGGGCGGAAGTGATGTTGCTCCGTTAATGGTCGACGGAGAAGAAGAAGAAGGAGAAGGAGTAGGTGTCATGTTGATACCAGCCGATGCCCTTGGCTGCTTGCTAGAATCAGCAAAGTCATTTAGAGCTGCTTTACCAATTAACTTTTTAGCCTTCTTTTTAGCTGACACAGATTCTCCACAGTCCTCGTCACTAGATGACTCTGGGACTGATCGAGAGCCATGGCGTTTTCTTTTTGATCTAGTTTTAATAACAAAACAAGCTCTGGACACCTTTCTCTCCTGACACCAGGAATACAGAGAATACACATTAGTTATCACCAGCAGCACAATTATACACATGAAATAAATCACCTTTGGATCCCAGGCATCACCTAAAGTTACTCTTTCCTACGGTGGAATCTTAAAACCCTTTATCTCAAGTGGGAGAGTGGTGGAGGTAACATTCCTGTATCTCACTGGCCATAGGAAATTAATACATTTTCCATACCATAATTTAATTCTATACATAACCCACATATAAATTGTCCGCACCAAATATTTGCCCAGGTAATCCAAAATCAAACCCAAACAATATCTGTAAACCAGAGCCCCAAAAATTGAAAAGAATAATCGCTCCACAAACCACAATACCTTCATGTTTGCTAATTCAGCTAGAAAACACTAAATCAATCAAGTAATAAATTAAACTAATTATCTGCCGCACGTTGGGTACGCCAATAAAAAAATGTAGTGGGTTTGGAAGGGTAAGGTCGAGAAGCCTCCTCCCTTCCCCCTTGTAAGGTAAAAGGGAAAAAAAAATTGAAGGGAAAGGAAAAAAAAACTCACAAGCTGAATTAGCAAAGCAGTGGAGCTATATTTACAAAGCAATGTAAGGTATGCAGGGGAATGTTTACAAATTTACAATATCTACAATATATACAAAGATATACAACAGAGTAACACAGAAATGAGAGTAACCCCCCTCGGCAGAGAGGGGGTTCCCCACCTCCGCTCTCCCCTCTCTCCCCCCCCCCTTCCCAGAGTGGGATAGAAAGAGAGAGAAAAGAGAGGAAAAAAAAAAAATGTTAGAAGCAGTTTGTGTTAATTGGAAAGGAGTTAATACAGGCCTGGTATCTGGACTTCAAGGCCTAGGCCTTGGCAGAAAGCCCAGCACAGAGACAGAGAGCTGCTGCACCGTGGAAAGGCGGAAGCAAGACATAGAAAAGTCCTGGAAATGTCCAGTTCACTCCCAGTTCAGAAGGTGCTTCCTCCCACTCTTCCAATGAAATTAGTTTAGACTATTCCTTCCGTTTACCAACTTCCGTCCACCATATTCCCTTTCTTAAGGGGGCAGCGTCAACCGGCCACAACAATTAAAACACATGGAAAAACTTTTAAGAGTTAGTGGGGGGGTGTCCAGCAGCAGGGGGGGAGTGGGCTGCTGTTGCTATTGGCCAGGTGCCAGTGACTGCAGCTCCACGGGAGCAGGTGAGCTTAGTGGCCATGGTGGGGGAGGGGGGCTGGGGGGCGTAGATGTCAAAGAGCTTTGTTCTGGTGAAATGGCATTACTATTCTAACAGCTTTATAATGCTCTGCTAATTGATCTAAAGAATCTTTAATTAGTCCCCGTGTTGTAAGGGAAGATGTAACAATTTTGTTTACTTTTGTTGCTGCCCTGAACGATGCCATCCCTCCCTGCTCCCATGTCTTTTCATTCTACTTTTTTTTTCCCTCCAAGATGTAAGTAAATGACTCTGAGTATCAAGTTATCTTCTTTTCTTCTTTGATTACCCATACGTGCTCCTCAACAGGAGGCACCGACCCTCAGTTTCCCCAGTCACTTACCTCTGTCCGGGGTGACCATTAGTTGTAGTATCGATGTTTTACTTCGAGCAGTGCTTTTTGGGCCAGATGTAAGCAGCTGAAGACATTTATTACATTATACAGCAAAGTTATATAGTCTAATCAGAAGGCACACTTGGCACATCTCAATTGGGCATTTTCTACTGGCGTACGTGTAATTAAGGCATACAGTAGGTCGTAATAACAAAACTATTTTAACACGTCCAACCAAACTCTGCCCAGTTTCTCTCCTTCGGTTCCAAAGTGTTTACATTACTCTCAGAGTCAAAGGCAAAACATAGCTTTCTCTGACTCGAGCAAAGGCAAATCTTCCCCATAGTTTTCCAAAGCTATCCCAAAACACCTTCCCACATAATACTATTCTTCTACATCCACTTAAACAGGAGAGCTTCTGGAATGTAAAAGCAAATTCTAGGGAGAGCAAAACAGGGTTTCAAAGCAGAAATATAACATGTATCACATAAAAACAGTAGACCTTCCTTTTTGTCTGTCACGGGAGGGGGGGTTGCCCTTCTTTCTTTCTTTGGGGTTTTTTTCTTTTTGTTTCTTAGTTTTCAATACAAATGGAAAAACCTTCAAAGAGGGCCGCACTCAGCTGCTCCCCACACACAGGGGCAAGAGAAGCCCCTAACTGGTCAGTGTTGCCACCCCTCTTAAGGGGATCGGTTGGCACCTAAGGTGCACCTGGGGGTATCAAAGGGGAATTTGGGGGCACATAGAGGGATCAGGAGGGCCTCTGGAGAGTCTCCCAAAGGATTAGTTGGATATTTAGGGTTATTTGGACCCCCGCCACAAAGGCCACTACTGCAAAGCTTTCCCCCCACCACCACAACTAACCCTAACCATCCGACTAAAATACCCACAGGAGACCTTCCATTGGGCCCCACATGCCTCTATATTCCCCTTGACTTCCCATTCAAATTAAGAAACTAAAAATAAAACCAGTGATGTTTCTTTTGTGTGTCTTGTGGGGTTTTTTAGTTTGCAAATAAGAGTCATTTCAAAGCCTTTTTGTCATCCACATTACTACTGTTCTGCAATCTCTCGATTAAGAGCACAGCTTTTTCTCTGCTGGAATACCTCAGACTAACATTTTTTTCATGGGTTTTCATCCCCTCTGAGAGCATTCAGGCAGCTTTTTTGGGCAGCATCCCCCGCCCTTCACTCACCTGCTCCTCTCCTGCATCAGCACCCACCCCCATATGGTATCATGGAAGGAAAGAGACAGCTGAGGGGCTTTTTATCACCCTGACCCTTCTGGGTAGGATTTGCACCTTCAGCACACAGCTGAGTTTTTGCTGCGCTTCCCTCCTCTGTGACAGCTGCTGCGCAGGTCTGCATCTCCAAGCGTGTCACACCTTCTGGGATTTACTACCCCAAAATCACCTTGCAGTTGGTGCATTTCTTGCTGGCAATCAACCCATCTCTTCCATCTGTTGCTCTCATTGTTTTGTTTCAGCTTTCTGAGCCTGTGTCGGTACAAGTCCTTCTCAGGGCACCGCAAACAGAGACAGACAAAGCTTCCTTTTCTCCAATAGTTCCAGGAAGATTTCTGGCATTCCTAGGCAAACACCGACAGAGTGACGGCTGTGAGGTGACATCAGCCTGGCACTGGAGCTGGGCATTCTGAGCAGATGAGGAACCCTGGGCAACACCTGCAGAGAAATCTTGGTTCCTCTGCAGAGAAGCACTGGCCTTAGAGACAAAGCTGTCTTTGATCTGGGCACCAGCTGCAGCCCAGAGTTCCAGGTATCTCTGGGTACAGTTGAGGCAGCAGCCGCCACCCCCACAGAGCCCCGCCAGCCGAACCCGGACACCCCCCGCCGGCCGCCACCTCCCCAAAGCCCCGCGCAGCTCCAGCGGCTGCTATAGAGAAACCCCACAAAGCAGCAGAGACTAGCACTGACCTGGGACACAGAGGAGGAGCTCCAACCTCTACCAGCCACAACCCTGCACTGAGCCGTTTTAAAGCATCCGGCGCCATGTTGTTGAGGGCGGCGCTGCCACGCTGGGGGGGGCGGTGCCTGCGTTGTCACCTCACGCTCAGCTTTCCATGGGTTTTATTCCCCGCCAAGGCAACATGTTGAGTTCTGAGCACCTGAGGAGCCCTGGGGAACACCTCTACAGAAATGTTCCTCCAAGAGCTGTCAGAAAAACATTCGTTCCCCCAGCAGGCAGCTCTGGCTTCAGAGCAAAAGCCTTCTGTGATCATTCTGTTTAGCTCAGCACCAGCTGCAGCCGTCAGTATTACCAAACTACACAGTAATGGCCTCCTCCCAGTGCCCTCCCGGTCCCAACAGTTTCCTCCCACCAAAGGACTGGCAGAGAACTGGAAGCAACTGGGAAGAAACTGGGAGGGACTGGGAGGGCACGAGGTGGAATCTGGGAGGGAAGGAGGAGGAAACTGTCAGAGACTGAAAGAAAACTGGGAGGAAACTGGTAGAGACTGAGAGGTAGTGGAGGCTCAAGTGGGAGGCACTGGGGAGAACTGTGAGAGAGCTCCGAGGGAACTGGAAGGGACTGGGAACAACTGGGGAAAAAGTCCCAAAGAGGATCCTAAATGGGCCCAAATGGCCCCAAAGTAAACAGAGCCCAAACTGGGGCGATCTGGACCAATGGAGCCAGTGGAAGCACTTCCCACCTAAACTGTACTGACCAAAGGGAGCGCGGCTCTGCTTTCCCACGCCGGGAAATCTGCCACGCTGCAAGATGAGAAGGAGACTGGGAGGGATTGAGAGGAACTGGGAAAGGACTAGGAGAGACTGGGAGGGGACTGGGAGTGACGGGGATGGGACTGGGAGGAGACTGGGAGAGGATTGGGAGGGATGGGGATGGGGACAGGACTGAGAAGGGACTGGGAGAGACTTGGAAGGGACTGGAAGGAGATTGGGAAGGACCGGGAGGGACTGTGAGGAATTCCAAAGGGAATGGGAGGGAATGGGAAGGAAACGGGAGGAACTGGGATGGAAATTGGAAGGACTAGGGGTGACTGAGAAGGACTGGGAAAGAACTGGGAGGGACTGGGATACCACTGGGACCCTCACAAGTCTATGGCACCAGATGGGATCCATCCCAGGGCAGAGAGCTCTGGCAGATGAGCTCCTAGCCACTGTCCAACATTTGCCACCAGTCCTGCCCTAAAGGCTCGGGCCTTTGATCTAATCCTCAACAGCCACCAGTGACACCAGAATGGTGAGAAATGCCATTTCCCCAATAGATGGAGTCACCTGCTCAGACAGCAAAAAAGCAGTCTCGGGGACAGGAGGCTCTTGGCAACAGCCAGCCTGCTCTTCTGACCCGAGTGCCACAGAAGGGTATAAGAGTAGATCACCTTGAAGGCCACCGCACGGACCGCAGAGGACATTCAGGTGCTCGTGCCTAACAGAAAAGATGTGTGAAAAGCAGGTGTTGCATCACTAACCTAATGTCCCTCTGTGACCAGGGGACCTTCATCCCAATCCCATCATGGGGTGGAAAAGATTTCCTGCTGGTCGCTGTAAGGCAGGACTTTAACGCTTTCCCTAGCAAGTTGCTCTGAAAAGAAAATGGGGAATGAGACTTGAAGGAGTAAGGAGGAGATGAAGAAGATGGACTGTAGCACAGGCCATCTCACCAGCTACAGACATTTTCCCCTGCCCATGTGCTCTGTGGACTAAGAAGAGTTCCCTTCTTTTGGTGTGAAAGCACTGGCTTCAATGAAAGAGCTGGCTCCTCCTGAAGGGCAAGTATGAATGGAGCTCTCAAAGTACCACACTTCAGAGCCTCCTACTTGCTAGCACTAAGACAACTGTTCATGTAGAACGACTGGCCACTCACTTCAACAAACCCCATAGAACTGGCTCCTATCAACTCTCCAGAAGACACTGCTGCACTAGCTTGGCTGCCTGACCGGCTCAGTTCAGGTGGCTTAGGATCTCACAGAGGGTACCACAATGTAGTGGTTTGAGCCTTAACTGAGAGTTAAAAGCTCAAATGGGGAAAAGGCTGAGAATCTCTTCCCCACTTCCCCCCCACCTCCTCCCTCCAAACAGGGAGAGGAGGGAAAAAAAAGGTAAGGAGCAAACCCACTAAGCAACAATCTGGAGTCAGCTTGGAAGTAGAGAGGCAAGTAATTTTTTTTTTTCCTTCAAAATATATATATATATATATAGCAATAACAGGGAAAAAAGGTTCACAAGGGCAAGGAACAAAAATGGATGGGAGGGGGATAGAAAAAGAATAATACAAAACCAGTCTGTCTCTGAGAAGGCGCAGAGGCAGCAGGGAGAAGGATCAGGTCCGGCCACGTGGATGAGGATCAGGGGAGCAGCTGCAGTAGCTCTCATCCAGCAGAGGCAGGAGCCAAAAAGGAGATCCAACAGCTATGAGGTCCTGCTTTTTTATACCCTTGCTGGGCAGGGAGGGGGAAGTGGAACATACTCAGCTTTCCTAGGGGGAGACGCCCTTCAGGGAGTGTAAAGTACCCGCAAGCCCTCCACCCTGCTTTCTTCTTTTGTTTTCAGAAAAAGGTGTTAACCCACCACAATCCACCCCTCTGTTCCACTTCCTCTCTCCTGCCACAGCCCCTTTATGTGATTTTGACACATGGTATTTGAATCCTTGGTGCAAGTCTCTTGCTATCCCGGCTTGCTCTCTCCCAGGGCAGTCTCTCTCTCTGCTGATGGTCACTGTAGGTGGTGCTTGAACTGGGCAGGCATGTGGAGAAGAATCAGGAATCAGTCTGTCTTTGAAAGGGAAAGGAAAAAGTCAGGAACAGTCTGTTGCTGTATGGACATAGGGAACAGTCCGTTGCTGTAGGGACATCAGGAACGGGTACAGGTGAGATGATGCTCTTTGGGTTGGTGTGCAGTGGGTACGTTGGGTCCTGGATGCTGGGCTGGTGTTAAACTAGGATGGAGAAACTTAGAACAACTTATAACTATTCACATAATTACATTGATGAGTGTTGCCTCCTCTGAGTTCATCCTCTCTCAGCCAGAGTCATGTTCTGCTGTGGGATACACTGAATGTCCCCAGTTTCTAACATAACCCAGTACGTGTGACCAGGCCCCTCAGCCGAGACCACCCCTCGGGTTGGTTTGCCCCCACCAGCAGCAGGGAAAACCCACACTGACTTCCCCAGCAGGTTCTTCTCAGCAATCACAGGAACTCCATCTCCATCCACTGTTTGCAGCAGGTCGGACTGGGCAGGACCAGCTCGGTTCACAGATCCTCTGCTGTTCATTAACCAAGTGGCTTGAGCTAGGTGCTTTTCCCAGTTCCTGAAGGTTCCACCCCCCATGGCTTTTAGGGTGGTCTTTAGCAAGCCATTGTAGCGCTCGACCTTCCCTGCAGCTGGTGCATGGTATGGGATGTGGTAAATCCACTCAATCCCATGTTCCTTTGCCCAGTCCCTTATGAGATGGTTCCTGAAGTGGGTTCCATTGTCTGATTCAATCCTCCCGGGGGTGCCGTGTCTCCACAGGATATGTCTCTCTAGGCCCAGGATGGTGTTGCGAGCAGTGGCATGAGGAACTGGATAGGTCTCCAGCCACCCTGTACTTGCCTCCACCATGGTCAGTACGTACTGCTTGCCACTGTGAGACCGAGGAAGGGTGATGTAGTCGATCTGCCAGGCCTCTCCATATTTATATTTCGACCATCTCCCCCCATACCACAGAGGCTTCATGCGCTTGGCCTGCTTGATGGCAGCACAGATGTCACACTCGTGGATGACCTGTGAGATGGCCTCCATAGAGATGTCCACAGCTCTGTCCCGAGCCCACCGGTATGTGGCATCTCTCCCTTGGTGGCCAGAAGTGTCATGGGCCCAGCGAGCTAAGAACAGCTCACCCTTGTGTTCCCAGTCCAAGTCTATTTGGGAGATCTTAGCAGCCAGGTCTGCTTGGTGGTTGTGCTCGTGCTCCTCTGTGGCTCTGCTCTTGGGGATGTGTGCATCGATGTGCCGTACCGTGGTTGGCAGCCTGTCCAGGCGGGCGGCGATGTCTTGCCACAGGTCAGCGGCCCAAACAGGCTTCCCTTTTCTCTGCCACCCGTTCCTCCTCCATTCCTTCAGCCACCCCCACAAGGCGTTGGCTACCATCCAGGAGTCAGTGTAGAGGTACAGCACTGGCCAGTTCTCTCGTTCTGCTATATCCAGGGCCAGCTGGACAGCTTTTACCTCTGCATACTGACTGGATTCACCTTCTCCATCCCTTGCTTCTGCCACTTGCCTTGTTGGGCTCCAGACAGCTGCCTTCCATCTCCGCTTGCTTCCTACAAGCCGGCAGGACCCATCTGTAAATAAAGCATAGCCCTTCTCGTTGTCAGGGAGATCGTTATATGGGGGAGCCTCCTCAGCACGGGTCACTGTCTGCTCTGGTGGCATTCCAAAGTCAGCACCCTCTGGCCAGTTGGTGATCACTTCCACTATGCCAGGGTGTTCGAAGTTCCCCATCCGAGCTCGCTGAGTTATCAGGGCCATCCACTTACTCCAGGTAGCATCTGTGGCATGATGTGGGCTTGAGCCTCTCCCTTTGAACATCCAGGTCAGGACTGGAAGTCTCGGAGCTAGAAATAGAGGTGACTCAGTCCCAATTACCTCAGAGGCAGCCCGGACGCCCTCATAGGCAGCTAGGATTTCCTTCTCTGTCGCGGTGTAGTTGGCCTCAGAGCCTTTCTACCCCTTACTCCAGAAACCTAGGGGCCTGCCCCTGGTTTCACCAGGAGCCTTCTGCCACAAGCTCCATGTAGGACCATTCTCACCAGCCGCAGTGTACAGCACATTCTTGATCTCTGGCCCAGTTCGAACAGGTCCCAGAGCCATAGCATGGACCACCTCTCGTTTGATCTGGTCAAACGCCACCTGCTGCTCAGGTCCCCACACAAAATCATTTTTCTTCCTTGTTACATGGAAGAGAGGCTTCACAATTTGACTGTACCCGGGAATGTGCGTTTTCCAGAAGCCCACAAGCCCCAAAAACGACTGTGTCTCTTTCTTGTTCGTGGGCTGCACCATAGTGGCTACCCTGTTCACCACCTCCTGAGGGATGTGGCGACGGCCATCCTGCCATTGAACACCCAGGAACTGGATCTCCCTGGCAGGCCCTTTCACCTTGCTTCTCTTGATGGCAAAGCCAGCCTCCAGCAGGATGTCAATTATCCTCTTACCCTTCTGGTAAACTTCCTCTGCTGTCTCACCCCATACAATGATGTCATCAATGAACTGCAGATGCTCAGGAGCTCCACCTTTCTCCAAGGCAGTCTGGATCACCTCATGGCAGATGGTTGAGCTATGGACCCAGCCCTGAGGTAACTGATTCCATTGATACTGTGCTCCCCTCCAGGTGAAAGCAAACTGTGGCCGGCATTCTTCTGCAATGGGAATGGAGAAAAAGGCATTAGCAATGTCAATTGTGGCATACCACTTGGCCGCCTTCGATTCCAGCTCGTACTGGAGCTCCAGCATGTCTGGCACGGCAGCGCTGATCGGAGGAGTCACTTCATTCAGGCCACGGTAGTCCACAGTCAGTCTCCATTCCCCATTTGCCTTCCGCACTGGCCATATCGGGCTGTTGAAGGGGGAGTGAGCCTTGCTGATCACGCTATGGCTCTCCAGTCGTCGAATCAGTTGGTGTATGGGGTGCAGAGAGTCTCTGTTGGTCCTGTATTGCCTGCGATGTACTATGTGAGAGGCAATAGGTAACTTCAAATCCTGCACCTTATGGCTGCCCACTACGGAGGGGTCATCTGAAAGCTCGGGCATGGTGGACAGCTGTTCTTTGCCTGCAGTCTCCACAGCTGCCACCCCAAACGCCCACTTGTGCCCCCTAGGGTCCTTGAAGCATCCCTCCCGCAGAAAGTCAATGCCAAGAATGCAAGGTGCATCTGGACCAGTCACTATGTCGTGCTTTCCCCATTCATTCCCGGTCAGGCTTATCTCAGCTTGCAGTACAGTCAAGTCTTGTGAGCCTCCTGTGACTCCTTGAATGCTTATGGACTCAGCCCCTTTGTACCCCGATGGTATCAGGGTGCATTGGGCCCCTGTGTCCACCAGAGCTCGGTACTTCAGGGCTTCTGAAGTGCCAGGCCATTTCACGTACACATCCCAGTATACTCTGTTATCCCTGGCCTCCACCTGGCTGGAGGTAGGGCACCTCTAATGCTGGCGGCAATGTCCACACTTGTCACATGGTCCTGTGTTACTAGGGGAAGGGTCTCTTGAGCGAGAGCGACCACTCCAGGAAACTGGGGCAGCTCTTCTCCTAGATGAGTTATCCCCGTGGTGCCCACCTTGCAGTTCCCGCACCCTGTTCCAGAGGGCAGAGGTGGGTTGGCCATGCCAGGTGTCCATGTCCTCTCCATGGTCACAGAGGAACCTCCACAGAGACCCCCTTGACATTCCCCGATTGGCTTGGGGTGATCTCCTAGGGGAAGGTCGCCTGTTCCTGATTGCTGAAACCTGGACCCATTCTGAAGGAGAAGGGGAAAAGGAGGCATCGCTCCCCTTTTTCAGTTCAGACATGGAGGTCTTGATCTCTTTGACAATGTCTTTAGCCATAGTTTCTATGGCTGAGATCAGGAGTTTCTGATTTACGCTGTCCTCATATTCCCTTAAATCATTGGCAAACTCACAGACAGTTTTAGGACTTCCATCCTGTCCAGTCAAGAGTATCCCTCCTAATGTGTGAGCATATTTCTGAGGAGCAGTCTGGGTGAGTTTCTTTACGAAGGGCCGTCTCATGGGCACCTCATCTGGGTCCGAAGGGAGCTGGCCATCTCCATAAATTATTTCCATCACGGCCATCTGCCTCAGATACCGAATGCCCTGTTCCATAGTTGTCCATCTAACTGGGGCCCAGGGCAGGTCATCTCTTGAGCGGTACCGGCTCTTGATGGCGTTCAGAATCCGGGCCCAGAGAGTGTGTATTCCATCAAGTTTGGCTAACTCTTTGTCCAGACCAGCATCACGAGTCAGGGAGCCTAAAAGCTTTGCCTCCCTCTTATCCAGGTCCACTGTGTCCACCCCCTCGTCCCAGCATCTCAGGGCCCAGCTTAGTATTGGCTCACCCTCTTTCCTGGCGTAGTCCAGACGAGTTTGCCTTAGTTCCTTTCTGGGCAGCGATGTAACAGTTATTTCCTGGTCTGAATCATCTTCATCCACCGCTGGATTCTGTGAGGTGCTGGGGCCTGATGAGATTCCTTCCTCACCATCCGTGCTTGGCGATGATTTTTGATTTCTTTTCCTGTGTGTGGTGACCGGTGCTAGAGAGACTGCATTGGCAGGAGCATCAGGGGTCAACTGTGGGACTGCTGGTGGTGGGGCAAACCCTTGTGCCTGGGGCTCAGGCTGAGAGCTGGCACAGTCATTACAACCCGACCCCTCCCTCTTTATGTCTACAGAGTGCTTACAATGCCCACAACAGACACGCCCCCAGTCATTAAAGAGCACAAAGGAGTGTGTTATCACCCTCCAAACAGCTCTTAATGGGTTAGCTAGTCCTCCACCCAACACGGTCCCAGCAAATGCCACTATAAGGATTACATTTAGGCATATGGAGCATATTGCAACGTAGAGCAATTTTCCATCACAGGCACTTTTATCTACACCATTGGTTTCATAACTTGCTTCAGGAAAGTTTCCTATGTTAGAAAAGTTACCACTGACAGTGAAATTCAATGGATTCAAGAGATACATGCCTAACTTAATTGGTAAAGTTTTTATCCACTTGATCAGCATCTCTATCATTAACCACACCACGTGGTAAGTTATTAATTTGTAGATGTGGGTCCAAAAGATCCAGCCAAAAGCCCATGAAAAGGCTTGGACCATCAGGTTCTTTAAAATTGCCATTTCTACTTCAAGCTCCTTTTTCAGAAAAAAGTATTGCTTTCCCAATACAAGATCAATTTCCAAGCCCCACGTTGGAGGCACCAAAAATTGTAGTGGTTTGAGCCTTAACTGAGAGTTAAAAGCTCAAATGGGGAAAAGGCTGAGAATCTCTTCCCCACTTCCCCCCCACCTCCTCCCTCCAAACAGGGAGAGGAGGGAAAAAAAAAAGGTAAGGAGCAAACCCACTAAGCAACAATCTGGAGTCAGCTTGGAAGTAGAGAGGCAAGTAATTTTTTTTTCCTTATATATATATATATATATAAATATAGCAATAACAGGGAAAAAAGGGTTCACAAGGGCAAGGAACAAAAATGGATGGGAGGGGGATAGAAAAAGAATAATACAAAACCAGTCTGTCTCTGAGGAGGCGCAGAGGCAGCAGGGAGAAGGATCAGGTCCGGCCACGTGGCTGAGGATCAGGAGAGCAGCTGCAGTAGCTCTCATCCAGCAGAGGCAGGAGCCAAAAAGGAGATCCAACAGCTATGAGGTCCTGCTTTTTTATACCCTTGCTGGGCAGGGAGGGGGAAGTGGAACAGACTCAGCTTTCCTAGGGGGGAGACGCCCTTCAGGGAGTGTAAAGTACCCGCAAGCCCTCCACCCTGCTTTCTTCTTTTGTTTTCAGAAAAAGGTGTTAACCCACCACAACCACAAACAGAGACAGACAAAGCTTCCTTTTCTCCAATAGTTCCAGGAAGATTTCTGGCACTCCTAGGCAAACACCGACAGAGTGACGGCTGTGAGGTGACATCAGCCTGGCACTGGAGCTGGGCATTCTGAGCAGATGAGGAACCCTGGGCAACACCTGCAGAGAAATCTTGGTTCCTCTGCAGAGAAGCACTGGCCTTAGAGACAAAACTGTCTTTGATCTGGGCACCAGCTGCAGCCCAAAGTTCCAGGTATCTCTGGGTACAGTTGAGGCAGCAGCCGCCACCCCCACAGAGCCCCGCCGGCCGAACCCGGACACCCCCCGCCAGCCGCCACCTCCCCAAAGCCCCGCGCTGCCCCGCTGGCAGCCACCCCCAAAGCCCCGCGCAGCTCCAGCGGCTGCTATAGAGAAACCCCACAAAGCAGCAGAGACTAGCACTGACCTGGGACACAGAGGAGGAGCTCCAACCTCTACCAGCCACAACCCTGCACTGAGCCGTTTTAAAGCATCCGGCGCCATGTTGTTGAGGGCGGCGCTGCCACGCTGGGGGGGGCGGTGCCTGCGTTGTCACCTCACGCTCAGCTTTCCATGGGTTTTATTCCCCGCCAAGGCAACATGTTGAGTTCTGAGCACCTGAGGAGCCCTGGGGAACACCTCTACAGAAATGTTCCTCCAAGAGCTGTCAGAAAAACGTTCGTTCCCCCAGCAGGCAGCTCTGGCTTCAGAGCAAAAGCCTTCTGTGATCATTCTGTTTAGCTCAGCACCAGCTGCAGCCGTCAGTATTACCAAACTACACAGTAATGGCCTCCTCCCGGTGCCCTCCCGGTCCCAACAGTTTCCTCCCACCAAAGGACTGGCAGAGAACTGGAAGCGACTGGGAAGAAACTGGGAGGGACTGGGAGGGCACGAGGTGGAATCTGGGAGGGAAGGAGGAGGAAACTGTCAGAGACTGAAAGAAAACTGGGAGGAAACTGGTAGAGACTAAGAGGTAGTGGAGGCTCAAGTGGGAGGCACTGGGGAGAACTGTGAGAGAGCTCTGAGGGAACTGGAAGGGACTGGGAACAACTGGGGAAAAAGTCCCAAAGAGGACCCTAAATGGGCCCAAATGGCCCCAAAGTAAACAGAGCCCAAACTGGGGCGATCTGGACCAATGGAGCCAGTGGAAGCACTTCCCACCTAAACTGTACTGACCAAAGGGAGCGCGGCTCTGCTTTCCCACGCCGGGAAATCTGCCACGCTGCAAGATGAGAAGGAGACTGGGAGGGATTGAGAGGAACTGGGAAAGGACTAGGAGAGACTGGGAGGGGACTGGGAGTGACGGGGATGGGACTGGGAGGAGACTGGGAGAGGATTGGGAGGAATGGGAATGGGGACAGGACTGAGAAGGGACTGGGAGAGACTTGGAAGGGACTGGAAGGAGATTGGGAAGGACCGGGAGGGACTGTGAGGAATTCCAAAGGGAATGGGAGGGAATGGGAAGGAAACGGGAGGAACTGGGATGGAAATTGGAAGGACTAGGGGTGACTGAGAAGGACTGGGAAAGAACTGGGAGGGACTGGGATACCACTGGGACCCTCACAAGTCTATGGCACCAGATGGGATCCATCCCAGGGCAGAGAGCTCTGGCAGATGAGCTCCAAGCCACTGTCCAACATTTGCCACCAGTCCTGCCCTAAAGGCTCGGGCCTTTGATCTAATCCTCAACAGCCACCAGTGACACCAGAATGGTGAGAAATGCCATTTCCCCAATAGATGGAGTCACCTGCTCAGACAGCAAAAAAGCAGTCTCGGGGACAGGAGGCTCTTGGCAACAGCCAGCCTGCTCTTCTGACCCGAGTGCCACAGAAGGGTATAAGAGTAGATCACCTCGAAGGCCACCGCACGGACCGCAGAGGACATTCAGGTGCTCGTGCCTAACAGAAAAGATGTGTGAAAAGCAGGTGTTGCATCACTAACCTAATGTCCCTCTGTGACCAGGGGACCTTCATCCCAATCCCATCATGGGGTGGAAAAGATTTCCTGCTGGTCGCTGTAAGGCAGGACTTTAACGCTTTCCCTAGCAAGTTGCTCTGAAAAGAAAATGGGGAATGAGACTTGAAGGAGTAAGGAGGAGATGAAGAAGGTGGACTGTAGCACAGGCCATCTCACCAGCTACAGACATTTTCCCCTGCCCATGTGCTCTGTGGACTAAGAAGAGTTCCCTTCTTTTGGTGTGAAAGCACTGGCTTCAATGAAAGAGCTGGCTCCTCCTGAAGGGCAAGTATGAATGGAGCTCTCAAAGTACCACACTTCAGAGCCTCCTACTTGCTAGCACTAAGACAACTGTTCATGTAGAACGACTGGCCACTCACTTCAACAAACCCCATAGAACTGGCTCCTATCAACTCTCCAGAAGACACTGCTGCACTAGCTTGGCTGCCTGACCGGCTCAGTTCAGGTGGCTTAGGATCTCACAGAGGGTACCACAAGAACTGAGTGCCGCAAGAAGGGGCCGCTTATTCGACCAATTTGATCAGCGGAATCCAACTTTATTGAGCATCAGACACATCTTATATACAGTCTGCTATAATTATGCCCACTTGGCAACATACTATTGGTTGCTCTCTAAAAGGTTACATCATTGTTTTCACAACTCTGTGGAATTCTTCTATCCGGTCTAATTGCTCTCTTCCCCAGATCTCGCCTCCTCCTTATCTTGCTTGCCTCCCATCTCAGAGGCAGCTGGACTTCAGCATACCAAGCAATCAGCACTTTCTCACATCTCTTACTCCGCCACTATATTATCACAGAGAATTCTTCAAGGCCTGAATTGCACAGGCGTTCCTGGGACCCAAGGCCCCTCTTGCTCAAAACAATCCTCAACAATTCCTCCGTTCTTCTTTTGTGCAAGTAAGGCCTTGGAGGTTATTCCTTGAACACTTTGCATAATACAATTATAAACAAGTTTAACAATAATCAAAAATGAGTACAATAATGCCTAAGAACCTTAAAACTTACTACTATAATTAACAAACATATTTACATTAAGTCTGGGTATCCCTATCAGACACGTCTGAAAAAGTTCAATCAATTCATTATTACCTGTTATGTTGCATCTTTATTTTCTCTAGGATGGTCAAAAATCATAATTTGTTTAATGGTAGCAAGATTTCTTTAATCTGTAAAGGTAGATCTGGCCAGGCTCTAGCTTCACAGACAGAAAACTTGCAGGCAATCAGCAAGAGCAAAAGAGCTTCATTGCTTTGCCCAATATAAAATTACCCATAATAATGTGTTTTTGCTCATCCTAGTAATACTGATCTCTTATTGGTACCATTTGTTGATGTTTTCAACCGAAAATGAAAATGCATGTTGTGTTGTTATGAATTTTGATTTTCCCTCGAGGTGTGTAAAATTATAGCAAACTGGTGAGATAACATATAAATCCCTATAAATCCCTTCTCCCTACATTCAGTGTGGTAAGGGTCAAAGCATCCACTTTCACGCATGCCCAATTGTGCAGGCTTCTTATCTGAAGAAAACAAATTCCTAGTTCTGAATATTTATCTTTAAGACAGCTCCTTCTCAGCCGTGGTGTCTCCAATTAACCAGACAGTGTCCTTGCAAGTCTGCAAGATAGGTTTCTTTCCCTTTACCCTCTAAACAGGCCTCACAAGATCCTGACCCTTAATCTCAGTGCACTCTAAGTCTTACAATTTTGACACAAATCACCAGTATATTCATCACAATTCCCCCCTTTTTTTTTTTTTTTTTTTTTTGTCACCATTGATTTGTGTTATAATTTCCAGATATTTCAGAACCTTCTTAATTGGATCATAATTAAGTTCATCTGTTCTGATCACATTCTGATCATAATTCTCTACTTGTAACTCGTTGACATGAGCAATCTTACTTAAAGGTCTTAGTATTTTGTAACAACAATTGCAGAGTATTATGCATAGCAATATTACAATTATTCCAACAATATTACAAACAAATGTTTAAGCCAATTTAGATTTGGTAACCAGAAAGTTAATTTATCCCATATTTCTTTAAATCCACAAGAAGTATCATCTAAAGAAATCTGATGTAATATCTGATTGTGGTTTACAATCGCCTGTAAATCTGTTTCCACTCGTTTATCTAGATTAACATAACTATAATAACTTACATGTATGACTACACATACACCCCCTTCCTTAACATATAAAAAATCCAAAGCTAATCTATTCTGAGTAGATATTTTTGAGAGACTATTGATTTCAATTTGTTGTGCTTTTATTGCATCTGTGCTTGCATTTACCATGATTTCAACTGTAGCAGAAAAATTTACCATTGCTTTTTCAAGTTCACTAACCCCAAGCCAAGGTAGAAAACTCCTAGCAAAACTATGAAACTTGTTATGCCTGGTTGGTAGTGGATTTGCTCCCCTCTTGGTTCTTCTTGCTTCTCCATAACTAATAAATTGTGAACACTTTGAATATTGCCCTATAAAAATTACATCTCCACATCCAGGGTCAGTTCTATTTCCCCCTTTATTCTTGTCTATAGTTATTTCCCAACATCGCTGGACACAAGGTACTGGCATATTCGCATGTAAAGGTTCCTCAAATTGTAATTTCCACCTTAACTGAGATTGTGGGATCTCCATATGATCCTCATGCTTATGATTTTGGAATACTTTTGTATTTCTGTTACATTAGGAAAGGCTGTTCCTATTAAAGGAAGCCCATGGGCCGAATTTTTAGGTAGCCGGGAACAGATCCATCAATCAGTCAAATTATAACTATTCACTATCCCTTTGTAGTGGGTGGAAGGGTAAGGCCAAGAAGCCTCCTCCCTTCCCCCTTGTAAGGTAAAGGGAAAGAAACTTGAAGGGAAAGAAAAAAAAAAACTCACAAGCTGAATTAGCAAGGCAGTGGAGCTATATTTACAAAGCAATGTAGGGTATACAGGGGAATATTTACAAATTTACAATATCTACAATATATACAAAGATATACAACAGAGTAACACAGAAATGAGAGTAACCCCCCTCGGCAGAGAGGGGGCTCCCCACCTCCGCTCTCCCCTCTCTCCCCCCCCCTTTTCCCAGAGTGGGATAGAAAGAGAAAGAAAAGAGAGGAAAAAAAAAAAAAATGTTAGAAGCAGTTCGTGTTAATTGGAAGGGAGTTAATACCGGCCGTTATCTGGTCTTCAAGGCCGAGGCCTTGGCAGAAAGCCCAGCACAGAGACAGAGAGCTGCTGCACCGTGGAAAGGCGGAAGCAAGACTGAAGATAGAAGTACCAGAGTGCCCAGTTCATTCCCAGTTCACTCCCAGTTCAGAAGGTGCTTCCTCCCACTCTTCCAATGAAATTAGTTTAGACTATTGCTTCCGTTTACCAACTTCCGTCCACCATATTCCCTTTCTTAAGGGGGCAACGTCAACCGGCCACAGTCCACCCCTTCTAAACAATTTCATTGGCCGTTCATACTGTCCATCCAATCCAAAACGACATTTACAGTTCGTGAGTAAAGTTCATAGTCCATTCCGGCTATGCTCAGATGTAGATGATTCAAAAGTCCAAGAAAATCAGAAAATGAGAAAAATGGAAAACAGTTCATTTCTTCACCGACGAAGCGAAGAAAAGGGAAACAGGGATTCTCAGGGTCTCTTAGTTGACTCAGGGCTCTCAGGGATCTCAGGGTTCATGCATCATAGATTCCTCGTTGATTCTTCCTTTGGACGCGATGTAGCTGTACAACAGTTTGAAATTAACCTCTTTCAGCTAAAGTTAGATTTCTTTGTGGAATACACTGAATTTTACCATTCTCTTGCATTACCCAATAAGTGTGACCCGGACCTTCAGCTGAGACCACCCCTCGGACAGGTTTAGCCTCTCCTGAGGGTGAAAATACCCAAACAGTTTTACCTAACAGATTCTTTTCTGGAACAACAGGAACTCTATCACCTTCTACTTTCCGTAGCAAATCTGAATGTGCAGGTCCAGCTTGGTTCACTGAACCTCTACTATTTACCAGCCAGGTTGCTTGTGCTAAATGTTTTTCCCGGTTTTTCAAAGATCCACCTCCCATGGCTTTGAGAGCGGTCTTCAACAAACCATTGTAGCGTTCAATCTTCCCTGAAGCTAGTGCATAGTAGGGAATGTGGAATATCCACTCAATACCGTGCTCTTTTGCCCAGCTCTTTACAAGGTTGTTCTTGAAATGAGTTCCGTTGTCTGACCCAATCCTCTCTGGAGTTCCGTGTCTCCACAGGATCTGTCTCTCCAGACCGAGAATGGTGTTGCGTGCAGTTGCATGTGGAACTGGATAAGTTTCCAACCATCCAGTGTTTGCCTCTACCATAGTAAGCACGTATTGCTTACCAGAACGAGAACGTGGTAGAGTGATGTAATCAATCTGCCAAGCTTCACCATACTTGTACTTAGACCATCTGTCGCCATACCACAAGGGCTTAAGTCGTTTTGCCTGCTTAATAGCAGCACAAATGTCACAGTCATGGATGACTTGTGTGATAGCATCCATGGAAATGTCTATGGATCTGTCACGAGCCCATTGGTATGTCGCATCTCTGCCTTCATGTCCTGACGAATCGTGAGCCCACCGAGCTAAGAATATCTCACCTCGGTGTTTCCAGTCGAGATCAAGATTAGAGTCCATGTCTACTTGAGAAACTCTTGCAGCTAGATCTGCCTGATGGTTGTGTTGCTGTTCCTCAGTAGCTTTGCTCTTAGGAATGTGAGCATCGATGTGTCTCACTTTCACTGGAATTCTCTCGATTCGGTCAGCAATGTCCTGCCACAGGTTGGCTGCCCAAATGGGTTTTCCTTTCCTCTGCCAACCACTTTTCTTCCAGTTCTTTAGCCAACCCCATAGAGCATTGGCTACCATCCATGAGTCGGTGTAGAGATAAAGCTTTGGCCATCTCTCACATTCAGCTACATCGAGAGCTAGCTGGACAGCTTTTACCTCTGCGAACTGACTGGATTCTCCTTCTCCATCTTTTGCTTCTGCAACTCGGCGTGTTGGACTCCACACTGCAGACTTCCACCTTCGCTTGTTTCCAACAAGACGACAGGAACCGTCTGTGAACAAAGCATATTTCTTTTCATCATCAGAGAGGTCATTGTAAGGAGGAGCTTCCTCAGCACGAATTACTTTCTCCTCCTGAGGTTTAGCACAGTTGATACCTTCAGGCCAACTTGAGATCACCTCCACTAGACCAGGTCTTTCAAGATTTCCCATTCGAGCTCTCTGTGTTATCAGAGCCATCCACTTAGACCATGTTGAGTCTGTGGCATGATGTGGTGTGGAGCCTTTGCCTTTGAACATCCAATTCAAAACTGGTAATCTGGGAGCTAGGAGAAGTTGTGATTCAGTTCCAATCACTTCAGAAGATGCTTTCACTCCTTCATAGGCAGCTAAAATTTCTTTCTCTGTTGGAGTATAGTTAGCCTCTGAACCTCTGTAACCTCGACTCCAGAAACCAAGAGGTCGTCCACGTGTCTCACCTGGAGCTTTTTGCCACAAGCACCAGGTTGGACCATTGTCACTTGCAGCCGTGTACAAAATGTTCTTAATGTCTGGACCATCTCGGACAGGTCCCAGACCCATTGCTTGAACTACCTCTTGCTTTATTTGGTCAAAGACTGCTTGTTGTTCAGGTCCCCAGTGGAAATGGTTTCTCTTTCGAGTCACATCATACAGAGGTTTCACAATCTGACTGTATCCAGGAATGTGTAGTCTCCAAAATCCCACTATTCCCAAGAAACGTAGGGTCTCTTGCTTGTTTGTGGGACTTGCCATGGTGGAGACTCTATTTACCACATCCACTGGAATGTGTCGACGTCCATCTTGCCACCGCACTCCCAGAAACTGAATTTCTGTGGTAGGTCCTTTCACTTTGTCTCGCTTGATGGCAAAACCTGCATTCAGAAGAATGTCAATGATTTTGTTACCTTTCTCGAAGACTTCCTCAGCAGTTTTACCCCAGACGATGATATCATCGATGAACTGGATGTGTTCTGGAGCACCGCCTTTCTCCAGAGCATCGTGGATCACTGCATGACAGATGCTTGAGCTGTGGATCCAGCCCATTGGCAGCCTGTTGAAAGTGTACTGGATTCCTCTCCAGGTGAAAGCAAATTGAGGCCTGCATTCTTCTGCTATGGGAATAGAGAAAAATGCATTAGCAATGTCTACGGTAGCATACCATTTGGCCTCTTTGGATTCCAGCTCATACTGTAGCTCCATCATGTCTGGTACTGCTGCACTCATAGGTGGTGTCACTTCATTTAGGGCTCGGTAGTCTACCGTCAGACGCCAGTCTCCATTCTGCTTCCGCACAGGCCACACTGGACTGTTGAAAGGTGAATGAGTTTTGCTGACGACTTTCTGACTCTCCAACTGACGAATCAGATTCTGAATGGGCAACAAAGAGTCACGGTTGGTTCTGTATTGTCTGTGATGCACAGTCTGAGAAGCAACCGGCAATTTAATGTCCTGTATCTTATGTTGTCCCACAACTGCAGATTCATCAGAAAGTTCAGGTCTGGCAGACTGCTTTATATTATCAAGCAGGAACTTGAAATCCTACAGGAATTATGGGGGTTTTATGACAAATTGTGATGAATATACTGGTGATCTATGTTTAAAATTATAAGACTTAGCGTGCCCTGGGATTAAGGGTCAGGATCTTGTGAGGCCTGTTTTGAGAGCAAAGGGAAAGAAACATATCTTGCAGACTTGCAAGGATACTGTCTGGTTAGTTGGAGACATCACGGCTGAGGCAGAGCTTATCTTAAACATTCAGACCTAGGAATTTGTTTTCTTCAGATAAGAAGCCTGCAAAATTGTGCACGTGAGAAAATGGATACATTGACCCTTACCACCCGAATGTGGGGAGAAGGGATTTGACCGCCTACTCTAAGACTCATTATCACATGCCTGCCTTCTGTTTAGCATAAGTTTGCTTATGTAGATGACGTAACTATAGAAGATGAAGAAAACTATTGTAAGGCTGCTGTGGAGGTGGAGTTTTGTCCCCTCTCAAGCCCAGCGCGCTGCTTTGCTTGCCTTTTATTGCACTTTATTCCCTTTTTATGATCTTTTAGTGCCAATAAAACTGTTACCAAAAACTTTTACGTGAAGTCATCTATAACGCAAATTATTCCTGTTCTTTTTTCCTTCTTTTGGTGTCGTACCACCTAGTACACATTCACCACCTAACCAAACGTCACAGTTGTGATTCAAAGCCAAGCAAGACAAAGTGTATCGAGGGAAAGAAAAGAGAGAGAAAACTAAAGAGTTCTCCTCCTCTTCACTTTTCCCCTTGAGAGATCCAACACTACAGGAAGGCAGGCCTGAATTTCATGAGCTCTGGGATTCAGATGAGCTCGGGAAATCATTTGGTTTGCACTTCACGGCTGTACACACACAGCTGTGTTCAGCTGTAGAACGACCTCCTTGCAACATGAAATACAGGCTTCCGAAACTGGAGCGTCTGTCCCACTGAGACTTCCACGACCCTGTGTCCAAACCCTACTGACATGTCAATTCAATTGTTCACAGCTTTTACCACAGGTCACTCTTAGCACCTGAGTTTCTGAGCCTAGATGAGATATCCTGCTGTCTGGCTCTGAGCTCAGGAGAACATGCCAAGCTGCTGGCTACCTGCAGACATCACATTGCTAGGACTGAATTGGCTCACCTTTATCTTTCCAACAGGCAGCGCCTCTCTGAATGCTGGATTCACATGAGCGTGCCTAAGGCAGATGACACAAGCAGGCTCTGTGTCCGGCACAGCCCTGAGGGCACTCGCCAGCTAGCAAACAAGCATCACACAGCAGGATGTGGGGGGAAGACAACTGGAAGGGGGAAAGTGAGAAAACTCAGGGGTAGGAATAATAGTAATACCAATAATAAGAGCAATAATAACAATAGCAGAAGTCCTAAGGAGGATAAGGAATGGAAATGAAGGCTATTGCTCACCATCAGCTGAGTGAGGTCAATCCAGTCCTGGAGAGCAGTCCACCGGCCAACCTACCCTCCAGTCTTCTGGCTGAGCATGTGACATAGCCTTGCTAAATTAGAAAATCCTTGCTGAATATGCAATGCGCTCAGTGGGAATTAAAACGTCCCTGCATTATCAATGCTGTTTGCAGCACAAACCCAAACCCAAACCCACCCCGAGACACCCCCAGCTCCCACGGGAGCCTGCAGAGACCTCCCAAAGGGTCCGACGGAGGTGCCCAGCTGCCTCTCCACGACCCTTGACCCTTTCAGATGGCCCCATGATAACTTTATGCATCCCCAGACCCTTTTAGGTGTCCCCAGACCCCCTCCGTCACCCCCAAAAGCCCTGCCGATGGCCCCAGACCACCTTCAGACGCCGGAAGGTACACACCTGGGAGTCCCGGGCCGGCAGCGACACCGGAAACCACACTGCAAGCTCCCCGAATGCGCCAGGACCCCTTCCCCCGCCAAAGGATGGCAGTTCGCAGGCACCCTGGGGCACAGAACGGCGTCAGGTGCCGAATCAGGGCTCTCCACGACCGGTCCGGCTCCAAAGCTACTCTGTGCGGCACCCGCCCCCCCGGCCAGAAAAGCGGGGCGAAGCCCGCGAGGAGGGCGCGTGCGCGGGACCGGACCCGCTGCGGCGCAGGCGCCGTATCCATAGCGACGACCGGGACGCTGCCCCTCTGGCACGAGCAGAGCCGGGCTAGGGCGCAGGCGCCGGATCCATAGCGACGCTTGAGTCAAGCTCTCCGCTCTCCGCTCTTCCCCTAAGAATTTTCGAGCATTCAGCGCAGTTAGGCTGCAGAAATTAGCTCCCCCGGGGCGGCACACGCCGCGGCACGGCTGCACTGCCGGCCATTACACACCGGGTGGCAGCATTGAGCTCCCCCGGGGCGGCACACGCCGCGGCACGGCTGCACTGCCGGCCATTACACACTGGGGGGGCAGCATTGAGCTCCCACGGGGCGGCACACGCCGCGGCATGGCTGCACTGCCGGCCGTTACACACCGGGTGGCAGCACTGAGCACCTCCCTGGGCGTGGGCAGCAGCCGGGCCCCCACGTGGGTTTTATTTTCCAATGCTAAAAGCCTTTTAGAAGCAGAGAGGGCAGACAGGGGTCGTTTCCAAAGCTTTCTTATGCACCAGTCACTCCAAGCCCTCCCTCTCCAGCTGCAAACCAGAGGTTTGCCTCCGCCTCGCCTCACCCCAGTACTTACACTTTTAAAGATAGTGTGGTGCCCTCGGAGAATTTTCAGCACTTTAGGGGGGGGCCCCCAGCCCTCGCTCACCTGCTCCTCTGCTGCAGCAGCCCCCTGCCCCACGTGGCAGAACCAGCCCACCCACAATCCCCCCACTCCCTTTGATTCACCCCCAAAAAGGCACAAAATAAAGCAAACTGCCCAGCCAGCACCTCCTGCCTTTCACAGCAAGGACTGAACATTGCAGCTTTGGCCAAGACTATCAGCCCAAAGGAAGGCCTGGCCCCTGAGGAGCTAAATGCAAGTGAACTATCTGACACCACCACAGTCCTGTGAATGTTGCAAAGCAGTAGTGCACGCAGTATAATAATTCGAAAGTTAAGGGCTGCTCAAGCTTTACACAAAGTATCCTATTCAGCTTTGGATTCCACTTAAAGTAAAAGTATAAAAGGTCAGAGGGAAAGCCAACTCTACCTCTGAACTACAGCAAGAAATACTGGAATCAAGGGGCCCTTTCTTCTGCTATTAATAGATGAAGAGAACATGAAAACTGATGGGCTAAACCAACAGGGCAAGATTAGAATAACTAGTAGAGAGAACGGAAGATACAAAGCTTCAGCTACATCTGTTTAGCAACGACTCCTACCAGATAACTTCCATGCCATAACTTTACTGAATTCAAACAAGCCAGCTGGTGAAGCGTCTCGCTTACAGGCGGCCGACGAGGAGATGTGCAGAAGGCAGAGGCGAGGGAACAAGTCCTGAGCTTTGCTGCAGGCTGTCCTGCGGCTTCCCGTACCGACTCTTTCCCGTACACCACCGCAGAAGGAGTTGGGTGAATTTTGTCTCAATCCGGCTAAGACAACCTCCGCTTTTTCCCTGGGTGCCTACGTGGGTGTTGCTTCATCTTTCCCTCTCGCTCGGTACGGCATTCGGGTGCAGAGCAAGGCTCCGGACAGCCAAACCAAACTCCTGTGCTGAAGAAAAGGAAGCGGAAACACAGGCTGAGCCCCTGAGCTCTAAACATTCACTGAGCCCCAGGAAATGCCTGTACGTGCTGGCTGCTGCCGCCTCCTCGTTGCCCCGGGCCTGCTCATTGGAGGCTGCCTGGCAAAAGCACCTGCCCCCACTTTCCTCGGCGTTCTTTGAATACCCAGGTTGGAAACCTAAGAGGTAGCGCACTAATTGGAAAGCATGTTCCAGCGGGCGTGGCTGGAGGCTGGGCGCTGATGTCTTCCTGCCCTGCCAACTTAGCATGGTGAACCAAAGCTCTTCAGCTTTTTCTAGGGGTGGAAACACAACAGGACAAACTTTGTTTCTCAGGTAACAAGGCACAAAACTCATTAAGGGGTTTCTAGGCCAGAATCAACACCTACCCCTAACCTGAAACCCTTCTGGTTGCTTCTGCCTGTCAGCACAGTACCTCTGCGTCTCTCTGGGAGAGATTCCAATGGCTCAGGAGCAGATGATGTTTCCCACTGGAACGATCCCACTCTTAGTCACGCAGCAAAGATCCCCTCTATGCTGGAAATACATATTCTAATAGGGTAACCCATGCTGAAGAGGAAACGCTGCCATTTGGCAATGTTGATTTACCTTCTGGGATTTACTACCCCAAAATCACCTTGCAGTTGGTGCATTTCTTGCTGGCAATCAACCCATCTCTTCCATCTGTTGCTCTCATTGTTTTGTTTCAGCTTTCTGAGCCTGTGTCGGTACAAGTCCTTCTCAGGGCACCGCAAACAGAGACAGACAAAGCTTCCTTTTCTCCAATAGTTCCAGGAAGATTTTCGGCACTCCTAGGCGAGCACCGACAGAGTGACGGCTGTGAGGGGACATCAGCCTGGCACTGGAGCTGGGCATTCTGAGCAGATGAGGAACCCTGGGCAACACCTGCAGAGAAATCTTGGTTCCTCTGCAGAGAAGCACTGGCCTTAGAGACAAAGCTGTCTTTGATCTGGGTACCAGCTGCAGCTCTCAGCAGTGCCTAGCTGCAGAGCAATGGCCTGCACCTTCATCCTGATCAGGTGGAGAGAGAACTGCCAGGAACACAGCTTCTCTGCTCCGGTTGCAGCATCCCCAGGGGCCGAGCGCAGCCTTGCTGTTAGTGAGGAACACAGCCCCTGTGAGAAGCTTCTGGGGTCAGGGGACAAACAAGAGGTTTTCCACACTGGAAACAAGGGAAGTCTCTTTGCCACCCCCTTTGCCACCACCCCTAACCCCCTAACCCTAACCCCCTAACCCCAACCCCCTAACCCTACGTCCGCCGGCCCCTGCACCCTCACCCTGGTGCCGTCCACGATGCAAACCCTAAACCCCCTGACCACCACACTATCATTAACCCCGACCCCAAACACAATCCTCACCCGGACCCTAAGTTGCCCATCCGCCCCATCCCCTAATCTCCGCCTGAATAATCTCTCCTCCCTACCTCCACACTCACAAATGCTATTACTGGGCATTTAGAAAGCTTTAGCTAGCACCCTTGTCCTTCTCCTCACTTACCTGCAAAGGCTTCTAGCATGTAAAAACAAATTCCACGTACTACAACACACAGTTTAGAAATATGCCATGTTCTTCCCTTAGGCAGGGGACCTTCCTTCATTTGTTTTCAGAAGGATGTTGCTACTTCCTTGCCCTGATTTTGTTTCTTAGTTTATTAGTACTAGAAACCATATACGCATCCTACACCAAACCACAATGAAGTGCAACAAGGACTAATGCTGCAGATTCCGTGACTGGCCGTGCTCCCATTGACACCTTTCGCTTCGTCCGTCTCTGGCCACGCTCCTCACGAAGACGTGGAACTGCAGATCGGGACTCCCGCTCGCTTCGTAGGTATTATCTACGTCTCAGTCTTGCACACGCTCCCACTGACATCTTTCGCTTCGTCCGTCTCTGGCCACGCTCCTCGCGAAGACGTGGAACCACAGATCGGGACTCCCGCTCGCTTCGTAGCTATTTTCTACGTCTCAGTCGTGCCCACTCTCACTCGCACGCTCAAAGCATCAACAGGGTGTCAAACATAGCAGGAACCTCCCCTGCCTCCACACAAGCCATCCTACAATTCATTACGTCCCTAAGGGACACAGGGTTTAGGACCAACACAGTCAGTTTACAAGGTTCAGCGGCAACACTGTCAGTTCACAGGGTTCAACAGCAACACCATGAGTTTACAGGTTTCAGCAGCAACACAGACCGTTTACAGAGTTCAGCGGCGACACTGTCAGTTTACAGAGTTCAGCGGCGACACTGTCAGTTTACAGAGTTCAACTGCCACACAGTCTGTTTACACAGTTCACCGGCGACACTATCAGTTTACAGAGTTCAGCGGCAACACTATCAGTTTACAGAGTTCAGCGGCAACACTATCAGTTTACAGAGTTCAGCGGCAACACAGTCCGCTTACAGAGTTCAACAGCAACGCTGTCCGCTTACAGAGTTCAGCGGCAACGCTCCCAGTTTACAGAGTTCGGCGGCAACGCTCCCAGTTTACAGAGTTCGGCGGCAACGCTCCCAGTTTACAGAGTTCGGCGGCAACGCTTCCAGTTTACAGAGTTCGGCGGCAACGCTCCCAGTTTACAGAGTTCGGCGGCAACACGGTTTGTTACCGCTGAGCGTGGGAAGGAGCTTAGCCAGCTTCTGTTCAGATGGCTTTCCATTCTAATAAAAGACAGAAAACCAGACACGCCCAAGTCAGTGAATACTTAATAACCCTACAACGCACGCAAAGGAAAAAGCGTTCCTTGCATATTAGAGAGACACGCTGCAAGCTTACGTATTCCGCAACCCCATGGAGCTCGTTTCAAAGCCCCTTTTCGGGCAGATGAATACCACACTTCCACACCTCTTAAACAAGAGGGCCTTGGAGCTGGAGGAGAGGGGTCATAATCCCCTCCAAGAACATACAGGCATTTCAAACCTTCTAGGTTGATACAGAAGAACCCCAGAGAGCAGAAGAGGCTTGGACTTACCTGGAGGGGAACCCAAGGACATCCAAAAGGCCGAGCAGAGAGCCGACCTCAACGGAGCCGCCGAGGGGAACTGAGCCCGGCCAAGCCCAGTCTAAAGTAGCCGGGCTTGACGGAGCCGACATCCTTCTAGGGAAAGAAAATGCTCTCTCTTTACTGACCAGTCCTACACATACAATTACTAGCCACACACCCATTCACAACTTTCACTTTGTCCGTCTCTGGCCACGCTCCTCACGAAGACGTGGAACTGCAGATCGGGACTCCCGCTCGCTTCGTAGGTATTTTCTACGTCTCAGTCTTGCACACGCTCCCATTGACAACTTTCGCTTCATCCGTCTCTGGCCACGCTCCTCGCAAAGACGTGGAACCGCAGATCGGGACTCCCGCTCGCTTCGTAGCTACTTTCTACGTCTCTGCCGTGCCTGCTCTCACCCACACGCTCAAACATCAACAGGGTGTCAAACATCGGAGGAACCTCCCCTGCCTCCACACAAGCCATCCTACAATTCATTACATCCCTAAGGGACACAGAGTTCGGCAGCCCCGCAGTTTGTTAGCTTACAGAGTTCGGCAGCAGCACAGTGAGTTTACAGAGTTCGGCAGCAACACAGTTTGTTACCGCTGTGCATGGGAAGGAGCTCAGACAGCTTCTGTTCGGAAGGCTTTCCATTCTAATAAAAGAAAGAAAAACAGACACGCCCAAATCAGTAAATATTTAATAACCCTACAACACACGCAAAGGAAAAAGCACTCCTTGTGTATGACACGGACGCACTGTAAGCTTACGTATTCCAGAACCCCGTGTAGCTCATTTCAAAGCCTCTTTTCAGACACATGAATACCACACTTCTACACCTCGTTAAACAAGAGAGCTAGGGAGTTGGAGGAGAGGGGTCAGGGTGAGCTGGCCTCCTAGGGGTCTTAATCCCCTCCAAGACCATGCAGGCATTTCAAACATTCCAGGTTGATACAGAAGAACCCCAGAGAGCAGCAGAGGCATGGACTTACCTGGAGGCGAACCCAAGGACATCAAAAAAGCTGAGCAAAGAGCCAACCTTGGCAGAGCCTGGCACCACCAAGCCCCACCGAGCCCAGTCTAAAGTAGCCAGGCTTGACAGAGCCACCATCCTTCTAGGGAAAGAAAATTGTCTCTCTTTACTGACTGGTCCTACACATACAATTACTAGCCACACGCCCGTTGACAACTTTCGCTTCGTCCGTCTCTGGCCACGCTCCTCGCGAAGACGTGGAACCACAGATCGGGACTCCCGCTCGCTTCGTAGCTATTTTCTACGTCTCAGTCGTGCCCGCTCTCACTCGCACGCTCAAAGCATCAACAGGGTGTCAAACATAGCAGGAACCTCCCCTGCCTCCACACAAGCCATCCTACAATTCATTACATCCCTAAGGGACACAGGGTTTAGGACCAACACAGTCAGTTTACAAGGTTCAGCGGCAACACTGTGAGTTCACAGGGTTCAACAGCAACACCATGAGTTTACAGGTTTCAGCAGCAACACAGACCGTTTACAGAGTTCAGCGGCGACACTGTCAGTTTACAGAGTTCAGCGGTGACACTGTCAGTTTACAGAGTTCAGCGGCGACACTGTCAGTTTACAGAGTTCAACTGCCACACAGTCTGTTTACACAGTTCACCGGCGACACTATCAGTTTACAGAGTTCAGTGGCAACACTATCAGTTTACAGAGTTCAGCGGCAACACAGTCCGCTTACAGAGTTCAACAGCAACACTGTCCGCTTACAGAGTTCAGCGGCAACGCTTTCAGTTTACAGAGTTCGGCGGCAACACAGTAGACTTACAGAGTTCGGCGGCAACACAGTAGACTTACAGAGTTCGGTGGCAACACAGTAGACTTACAGAGTTTGGCGGCAACGCTTCCAGTTTACAGAGTTCGGCGGCAACGCTCCCAGTTTACAGAGTTCGGCGGCAACACGGTTTGTTACCGCTGAGCGTGGGAAGGAGCTTAGCCAGCTTCTGTTCAGATGGCTTTCCATTCTAATAAAAGACAGAAAACCAGACACGCCCAAGTCAGTGAATACTTAATAACCCTACAACGCACGCAAAGGAAAAAGCGTTCCTTGCATATTAGAGAGACACGCTGCAAGCTTACGTATTCCGCAACCCCGTGGAGCTCGTTTCGAAGCCCCTTTTCGGGCAGATGAATACCACATTTCCACACCTCTTAAACAAGAGGGCCGTGGAGCTGGAGGAAAGGGGTCAGGGTTAGCTGGCCTACTAGGGGTCATAATCCCCTCCAAGAACATACAGGCATTTCAAACCTTCTAGGTTGATACAGAAGAACCCCAGAGAGCAGAAGAGGCTTGGACTTACCTGGAGGGGAACCCAAGGACATCCAAAAGGCCGAGCAGAGAGCCGACCTCAACGGAGCCGCCGAGGGGAACTGAGCCCGGCCAAGCCCAGTCTAAAGTAGCCGGGCTTGACGGAGCCGACATCCTTCTAGGGAAAGAAAATGCTCTCTCTTTACTGACCAGTCCTACACATACAATTACTAGCCACACACCCATTCACAACTTTCACTTTGTCCGTCTCTGGCCACGCTCCTCACGAAGACGTGGAACTGCAGATCGGGACTCCCGCTCGCTTCGTAGGTATTTTCTACGTCTCAGTCTTGCACACGCTCCCATTGACAACTTTCGCTTCATCCGTCTCTGGCCACGCTCCTCGCAAAGACGTGGAACCGCAGATCGGGACTCCCGCTCGCTTCGTAGCTACTTTCTACGTCTCTGCCGTGCCTGCTCTCACCCACACGCTCAAACATCAACAGGGTGTCAAACATCGGAGGAACCTCCCCTGCCTCCACACAAGCCATCCTACAATTCATTACATCCCTAAGGGACACAGAGTTCGGCAGCCCCGCAGTTTGTTAGCTTACAGAGTTCGGCAGCAGCACAGTGAGTTTACAGAGTTCGGCAGCAACACAGTTTGTTACCGCTGTGCATGGGAAGGAGCTCAGACAGCTTCTGTTCGGAAGGCTTTCCATTCTAATAAAAGAAAGAAAAACAGACACGCCCAAATCAGTAAATATTTAATAACCCTACAACACACGCAAAGGAAAAAGCACTCCTTGTGTATGACACGGACGCACTGTAAGCTTACGTATTCCAGAACCCCGTGTAGCTCATTTCAAAGCCTCTTTTCAGACACATGAATACCACACTTCTACACCTCGTTAAACAAGAGAGCTAGGGAGTTGGAGGAGAGGGGTCAGGGTGAGCTGGCCTCCTAGGGGTCTTAATCCCCTCCAAGACCATGCAGGCATTTCAAACATTCCAGGTTGATACAGAAGAACCCCAGAGAGCAGCAGAGGCATGGACTTACCTGGAGGCGAACCCAAGGACATCAAAAAAGCTGAGCAAAGAGCCAACCTTGGCAGAGCCTGGCACCACCAAGCCCCACCGAGCCCGGTCTAAAGTAGCCAGGCTTGACAGAGCCACCATCCTTCTAGGGAAAGAAAATTGTCTCTCTTTACTGACTGGTCCTACACATACAATTACTAGCCACACGCCCGTTGACAACTTTTGCTTCGTCCGTCTCTGGCCACGCTCCTCGCGAAGACGTGGAACCACAGATCGGGACTCCCGCTCGCTTCGTAGCTATTTTCTATGTCTCAGTCGTGCCCGCTCTCACTCGCACGCTCAAAGCATCAACAGGGTGTCAAACATAGCAGGAACCTCCCCTGCCTCCACACAAGCCATCCTACAATTCATTACATCCCTAAGGGACACAGGGTTTAGGACCAACACAGTCAGTTTACAAGGTTCAGCGGCAACACTGTGAGTTCACAGGGTTCAACAGCAACACCATGAGTTTACAGGTTTCAGCAGCAACACAGACCGTTTACAGAGTTCAGCGGCGACACTGTCAGTTTACAGAGTTCAGCGGCGACACTGTCAGTTTACAGAGTTCAGCGGCGACACTGTCAGTTTACAGAGTTCAGCGGCGACACTGTCAGTTTACAGAGTTCAGCGGCGACACTGTCAGTTTACAGAGTTCAGCGGCGACACTATCAGTTTACAGAGTTCAGCGGCAACACTATCAGTTTACAGAGTTCAGCGGCAACACAGTCCGCTTACAGAGTTCAACAGCAACACTGTCCGCTTACAGAGTTCAGCGGCAACGCTTTCAGTTTACAGAGTTCGGCGGCAACACAGTAGACTTACAGAGTTCGGCGGCAACACAGTAGACTTACAGAGTTCGGTGGCAACACAGTAGACTTACAGAGTTTGGCGGCAACGCTTCCAGTTTACAGAGTTCGGCGGCAACGCTCCCAGTTTACAGAGTTCGGCGGCAACACGGTTTGTTACCGCTGAGCGTGGGAAGGAGCTTAGCCAGCTTCTGTTCAGATGGCTTTCCATTCTAATAAAAGACAGAAAACCAGACACGCCCAAGTCAGTGAATACTTAATAACCCTACAACGCACGCAAAGGAAAAAGCGTTCCTTGCATATTAGAGAGACACGCTGCAAGCTTACGTATTCCGCAACCCCGTGGAGCTCGTTTCGAAGCCCCTTTTCGGGCAGATGAATACCACATTTCCACACCTCTTAAACAAGAGGGCCGTGGAGCTGGAGGAAAGGGGTCAGGGTTAGCTGGCCTACTAGGGGTCATAATCCCCTCCAAGAACATACAGGCATTTCAAACCTTCTAGGTTGATACAGAAGAACCCCAGAGAGCAGAAGAGGCTTGGACTTACCTGGAGGGGAACCCAAGGACATCCAAAAAGCCGAGCAGAGAGCCGACCTCAACGGAGCCGCCGAGGGGAACTGAGCCCGGCCGAGCCCAGTCTAAAGTAGCCGGGCTTGACGGAGCCGACATCCTTCTAGGGAAAGAAAATGCTCTCTCTTTACTGACCAGTCCTACACATACAATTACTAGCCACACACCCATTCACAACTTTCGCTTCATCCGTCTCTGGCCACGCTCCTCGCAAAGACGTGGAACCGCAGATCGGGACTCCCGCTCGCTTCATAGCTACTTTCTACGTCTCTGTCGTGCCTGCTCTCACCCACACGCTCAAACATCAACAGGGTGTCAAACATCGGAGGAACCTCCCCTGCCTCCACACAAGCCATCCTACAATTCATTACATCCCTAAGAGACACAGCGTTCGGCAGCCCCGCAGTTTGTTAGCTTACAGCATTCAGCAGCCCCACAGTTTGTTAGCTTACAGCGTTCGGCAGCCCCACAGTGAGTTTACAGCGTTCGGCAGCAACACAGTTTGTTACCGCTGTGCATGGGAAGGAGCTCAGACAGCTTCCGTTCGGAAGGCTTTCCATTCTAATAAAAGAAAGAAAAACAGACACGCCCAAATCAGTAAATATTTAATAACCCTACAACACACGCAAAGGAAAAAGCACTCCTTGTGTATGACACGGACGCGCTGTAAGCTTACGTATTCCAGAACCCCGTGTAGCTCATTTCAAAGCCTCTTTTCAGACACATGAATACCACACTTCTACACCTCGTTAAACAAGAGAGCTAGGGAGTTGGAGGAGAGGGGTCAGGGTGAGCTGGCCTCCTAGGGGTCTTAATCCCCTCCAAGACCATGCAGGCATTTCAAACATTCCAGGTTGATACAGAAGAACCCCAGAGAGCAGCAGAGGCATGGACTTACCTGGAGGCGAACCCAAGGACATCAAAAAAGCTGAGCAAAGAGCCAACCTTGGCAGAGCCTGGCACCACCAAGCCCCACCGAGCCCGGTCTAAAGTAGCCAGGCTTGACAGAGCCACCATCCTTCTAGGAAAAGAAAATTGTCTCTCTTTACTGACTGGTCCTACACATACAATTACTAGCCACACGCCCGTTGACAACTTTCGCTTCGTCCGTCTCTGGCCACGCTCCTCGCAAAGACGTGGAACCACAGATCGGGACTCCCGCTCACTTCGTAGCTATTTTCTACGTCTCAGTCGTGCCCGCTCTCACTCGCACGCTCAAAGCATCAACAGGGTGTCAAACATAGCAGGAACCTCCCCTGCCTCCACACAAGCCATCCTACAATTCATTACGTCCCTAAGGGACACAGGGTTTAGGACCAACACAGTCAGTTTACAAGGTTCAGCGGCAACACTGTCAGTTCACAGGGTTCAACAGCAACACCATGAGTTTACAGGTTTCAGCAGCAACACAGACCGTTTACAGAGTTCAGCGGCGACACTGTCAGTTTACAGAGTTCAGCGGCGACACTGTCAGTTTACAGAGTTCAACTGCCACACAGTCCACTTACAGAGTTTGGCGGCAACACAGTCCGCTTACAGAGTTCAACAGCAACACTTTCAGCTTACAGAGTTCAGCGGCAACACAGTAGACTTACAGAGTTCGGCGGCAGCACAGTCCGCTTACAGAGTTCAGCGGCAACGCTTTCAGTTTACAGGGTTCGGCGGCAACACGGTTTGTTACCGCTGAGCGTGGGAAGGAGCTTAGCCAGCTTCTGTTCAGATGGCTTTCCATTCTAATAAAAGACAGAAAACCAGACACGCCCAAGCCAGTGAATACTTAAAAAGCCTACAACGCACGCAAAGGAAAAAGCGTTCCTTGCATATTAGAGAGACACGCTGCAAGCTTACGTATTCCGCAACCCCGTGGAGCTCGTTTCGAAGCCCCTTTTCGGGCAGATGAATACCACACTTCCACACCGCTTAAATAAGAGGGCCGTGGAGCTGGAGGAAAGGGGTCAGGGTTAGCTGGCCTACTAGGGGTCATAATCCCCTCCAAGAACATACAGGCATTTCAAACCTTCTAGGTCGATACAGAAGAACCCCAGAGAGCAGAAGAGGCTTGGACTTACCTGGAGGGGAACCCAAGGACATCCAAAAAGCCGAGCAGAGAGCCGACCTCAACGGAGCCGCCGAGGGGAACTGAGCCCGGCCAAGCCCAGTCTAAAGTAGCCAGGCTTGACGGAGCCGACATCCTTCTAGGGAAAGAAAATGCTCTCTCTTTACTGACCGGTCCTACACATACAATTACTAGCCACACGCCCGTTGACAACTTTCGCTTCGTCCATCTCTGCCCACGCTCCTCGCAAAGACGTGGAACCGCAGATCGGGACTCCCGCTCGCTTCGTAGGTATTTCCTACGTCTCAGTCTTGCACACGCTCCCATTCACAACTTTCACTTCGTCCGTCTCTGGCCACGCTCCTCACGACGACGTGGAACCGCAGATCGGGACTCCCACTCGCTTCGTAGGTATTTCCTACGTCTCTGCCGTGCCTGCTCTCATCCACACACTCAAACATCAACAGGGTGTCAAACATAGGAGGAACCTCCCCTGCCTCCACACAAGCCATCCTACAATTCATTACGTCCCTAAGGGACACAGAGTTCAGCAGCAGCACAGCTTGATAGCTTACAGAGTTCAGCAGCCGCACAGTTTGATAGTTTACAGAGTTCGGCAGCAGCACAGTTTGTTTGTTTACAGAGTTCGGCAGCCGCACAGTTTGTTTGTTTACAGAGTTCGGCAGCCGCACAGTTTGATAGTTTACAGAGTTCGGCAGCCGCACAGTTTGATAGTTTACAGAGTTCGGCAGCAGCACAGTTTGATAGTTTACAGAGTTCGGCAGCAGCACAGTGAGTTTACAGAGTTCGGCAGCAGCACAGTGAGTTTACAGAGTTCGGCAGCAACACAGTTTGTTACCGCTGTGCATGGGAAGGAGCTCAGACAGCTTCTGTTCGGAAGGCTTTCCATTCTAATAAAAGAAAGAAAAACAGACACGCCCAAATCAGTAAATATTTAATAACCCTACAACACACGCAAAGGAAAAAGCACTCCTTGTGTATGACATGGACGCGCTGTAAGCTTACGTATTCCAGAACCCCGTGTAGCTCATTTCAAAGCCTCTTTTCAGACACATGAATACCACACTTCTACACCTCGTTAAACAAGAGAGCTAGGGAGTTGGAGGAGAGGGGTCAGGGTGAGCTGGCCTCCTAGGGGTCTTAATCCCCTCCAAGACCATGCAGGCATTTCAAACATTCCAGGTTGATACAGAAGAACCCCAGAGAGCAGCAGAGGCATGGACTTACCTGGAGGCGAACCCAAGGACATCAAAAAAGCTGAGCAAAGAGCCAACCTTGGCAGAGCCTGGCACCACCAAGAGGAGCTGAGCCCCACCGAGCCCGGTCTAAAGCAGCCAGGCTTGATGGAGCCACCATCCTTCTAGGGAAAGTAAAATGTCTCTCTTTACTGACCGGTCCTACACATACAATTAGCCACACACCCGTTGACAACTTTCGCTTCGTCCATCTCTGGCCACGCTCCTCACGAAGACGTGGAACCGCAGATCGGGACTCCTGCTCGCTTCGTAGCTATTTTCTACGTCTTGGTCTTGCACACGCTCCCCGCACGCTCATAACATCAGTGTCAAACTTTTAAAGTACTCTGAGGAACTTCCCCTGATTCCACTCAAACCATCCTACAATTCATTAAGATCTCAAGGGATCCATTTCACAGAGCGCACCATTGTTTCACAGAGCGCACCATTGTTTCACAGAGTGCACCATTGTTTCACAGAGCGCACCGTATGAGCCGCCACAGGGAACCGAGACACGCTGCCCCCTAAGACAAAAAATCAAAGTGAAAAAAAAAAGCCCTCTCTTTATAGATAGTCAAGAATGGTATTAATTGCTATGACAAAAGGCTTTGAAATCACCCCCACTGGATCTCTTCCATTAGATGCAAAAACTTCTAAGTTGTAGAAGCACATTCTAAGTAGAACAAAACGGATATTGCAGACATACCTATAAAAGGCGTATGAATTAAAAACCAGGGACCTTCCCTTGTGTGTAATCAGGAAGGCATTTGTCATTTTTTTTTTTTAATTTGTCGTGGACTTACTTGCTCTTTTGTTTTTATTTTGAACGCAAAGCCCTCTGAACAGAGCCCAGCAAAGCTGCTTCCCCATGCACGAAGGCAGGAGAAGCCCCTAACTGGGCTACCACAATACCTTTCAAGGGGTTCTGATAGCATCTGAGATGGCGCCGAGGAGCCGAGCCGAGCCGAGGAGCCGAGCCGAGCCGAGGAGCCGAGCCGAGCCGAGGAGCCGAGCCGAGCCGAGGAGCCGAGCCTCTTTTCAGACAAATTAATACTGCGCTTCTACACCCAGTTGAACAGGAGATCTATGAAGTTGGAGGGGATGGGTGACAGGGTTAGCTGGCCTCCTAGGGATTTTAATCCCCTCCAAGAACATGCAAGCATTTCCAACAAGCTGAGAGCAGCAGAGGCTGGCACTTACCTAGAAGGGAGTCCAAAGAAACCAGGAAAAATCTGAGCAAAGAGCTGACCTCAGCAGAGCCGGGAACCACCGTGGTGAGCTGAGCCCCACCGAGCAAGGTCTGAAGTAGCCCAGCCTGACAGAGCCACCATCCTTTTAGGCTCTCTCACTTTGCTGACTGGTCCTAGGCATACAATTACTGGCCACACACCCATTTACAATTTTCATGTGTCTCTGGCCATGCTGTCACAGAGACATGGAACCACAGATCGTGACTCCAACTCAGTTAGTAGATTTTTCTCTACGTCTCCATTGTGCCCACACTCAACATTGCATTCCAGGTCACCATTTCAACATCTCACCTCTTCATTTCAGAGAACCCCACACCATTGCAGCGTTTCATTTCACAGAGCCCCACACCCTTTCATTTCAGGTCACCATTGCAGCATTTCAGCATTTCAATTCAGAGAGCCCCACGCCATTTCATTTCAGGTCAGCACTGAAGCATTTCATTTCAGAGAGCCCCACACCATTTCACTTCAGGTCAGCATTGCAGCATTTCACCTCTTTTCATTTCAGAGAGCCCCACACCATTTCATTTCAGGTCACCATTGCAGCATTTCATTTGAGAGAGCCCCACACCATTTCATTTCAGGTCATCATTTCATTTCAGAGAGCCCACCATTTCATTTCAGGACATCATTTCGTTTCAGAAAGCCCCGCACCATTTCATTTCACGTCAGCATTGGAGCAGTTCATCATTTCAGAGAGCCCCACACCATTTCATTTCAGGTCAGCATTGCAGCATTTCATTTCAGAGAGCCCCACACCATTTCATTTCAGGTCATCATTTCATTTCAGAGAGCCCCACACCATTTCATTTCAGAGAGCCCCGCACCATTTCATTTCACATCAGCATTGCAGCGCTTCATCATTTCAGAGAGTCCCACACCCTTTCATTTCAGGTCAGCATTGCAGCATTTCATTTCAGAGAGCCCCACACCATTTCATTTCAGGTCATCATTTCATTTCAGAGAGCCCCGCACCATTTCATTTCAGAGGGCCCCGCACCATTTCATTTCAGAGGGCCCCGCACCATTTCATTTCAGAGGGCCCCGCACCATTTCATTTCACATCAGCATTGCAGTGCTTCATCATTTCAGAGAGCTCCACACCATTTCATTTCAGGTCAGCATTGCAGCATTTCACCTCTTTTCAGTTCAGAGAGCCCTACACCCTTTCATTTCAGGTCAGCATTGCAGTATTTCAGCATTTCATTTCACAGAGCCCCACACCATTTCATTTCACTTCAGCATTGCAGCATTTCATTTCACAGAGCCCCACACCATTTCATTTCACGTCAGCATTGCAGCATTTCATTTCAGAGAGCCCACCGTTTCATTTCAGGACATCGTTTCATCATTTCATTTCACAGAGCCCCACATCATTTCATTTCACATCAGCACTGCAGCGCTTCATCATTTCAGAGAGCCCCACACCATTTCATTTCAGGTCACCATTGCACCATTTCACCTCTTTTCATTTCAGAGAGCCCCACACCGTTTCATTTCACTTCAGCATTGGAGCGGTTCATCATTTCAGAGAGCCCCACACCATTTCCTTTCAGGTCAGCATTGCACCATTTCATTTGAGAGAGCCCACCGTTTCATTTCAGGTCATCGTTTCATCATTTCATTTCACAGGGCCCCACACCCTTTCATTTCAGGTCAGTATTGCAGTATTTCAGCATTTCATTTCACAGAGCCCCACACCATTTCATTTCACTTCAGCATTGCAGCATTTCATTTCACAGAGCCCCACACCATTTCATTTCAGGTCAGCATTGCAGCATTTCATTTCAGAAAGCCCACCGTTTCATTTCAGGACATCGTTTCATCATTTCATTTCAGAGAGCCCCACACCATTTCATTTCAGGTCACCATTGCAGCATTTCACCTCTTTTCAGTTCAGAGAGCCCCACACCCTTTCATTTCAGGTCATCGTTTCATCTCGTGACGTCCCACACCTGAGCCGCCGCATGTCGTCTGTTTCTTAGTTTTTAAATAGAAACCCTTTTCCCCTCCAAACGCACACCAAAACCAAATAAAACAACAATGACCGGTCCTAAACACACAAATAGTGGCCACGCTCCCATTCACAAGTTTCACTTTTAGGTTCTTTTAGCAACTTCCCCTGCTTCCCCACAGACAATCCTACAATACGTTACATTTTTACGGGATCCCCCGATCCCACACGCTTTACCCTTTTTCCTCTTTTCTGCCGAGGGGAGCCGAGCCGCCTCTCGCATCTCTCAGAGCGCTGAGGCAACTCACCCCAAGACTAAAAATCGAACTGAAAATCTCTCCCCTTTATATTGATAGACAATAATGGTATTAATTGCTATTTGAAAAGGTTTTGAAGTCATCCCCACTGGACCTCCTCTATTAGATGCAAATGCTTCTGGAATGCAGAAGCAAATTCTAAAGCAGAGCAAAACAAATGTTGAGAACATACCTACAAAAGGTGTATCAATTAAAAACAGGGGACCTTCCTTTGTGTGTATCAAGGGACATCTGTCTTTATTATTTCTTGTTTTATTTGTTGTGGAATTATTTGTTCTTTGTTTTAAATTTGAATGGACAGCCCTCTGAACAGAGCTTAGCAAAACTCCTTCCCCCATACACAAGGGCAACAGAGGCCCCTATGTGGGCTGTTAACACACCTTTTAAGGGGTTCTGATGGCAACTGAGGTGGGTCTGAGGGTATCACTGGAGAATTTGGGGCCATATGGAGGGATGTGGGGAGCCTCCAGAAGGCTCCAAGAGAATCTTTTAGTCGGACCTTTAGGGTTACTTGCCGACAGCCAACCACAACAACCAGAACAGCTACTACTACTACGGTGCCTGCCACCAGCCAACCACAACCACGACAACCACCACAACAACAACAAATACTACGGCACCTGCCGCCAGCCAACCACAACCACCGCAACGGTGCCTGCCGCCAGCCAACCACAACCACGACAACCGCCAGAAAAACAGCAACTGCTACGGCGCCTGCCGCCAGCCAACCACAGCAACCACCAGAAAAACAGCAACTACTACGGCGCCTGCCACCAGCCAACCACAACCACGACAAATACCAGAACAACGATGACTACTACGGAGCTTGCCGCCAGCCAACCACAACTAGCCCTAACCATCCCACTAGAATACCCACTGGAGACCCTCCATTGGCATCCACACGCCCCTAAATTCCCTTTGGGTAGCCCCACACCCACCACAGATGCACACAGACCCCCTCAGGAGAGGTGGCAACACTGACCAGTTAGGGGGCTATCTCATGCTGCTGTGCATGGGAAGCGCCTCAGCCGGCCTCTGTTCAGAAGGTTTTTCATTCAAATTAAAAAAAAAAAAAAAAAAAAAAAACCACCAAAAAACACACACAAACAAAAAAAAAACACAAACAACCAAGCCAATGAATATTTAAAAATCCTAGAACACCCACAAAGGAAAATCCATTCTTTGTGTATTATAGACATACACTGCAAGTTTACGTAACACAGAACCCCATGTAGCTCATTTCAAAGCCTCTTTTGAGACTAATTCTGTATTTCTACACCTCGTTAAACAGGACAGCTATGGAGTTGGAGGAGGGTCAGGGTTAGCTGGCCGCTTAGGGGTTTTAATCCGCTCCAAGAACATGCAGGCATTTCAAATGTTCCAGGCTGATACAGAAGAGCCCCAGAGAGCAGAGGAGGTTGACACTTACCTGGAGGAGAGCCCAAGGAAGCCAGAAAAAAGCTGAGCAAAGAGCCATCCTCAGCAGAGCCGGGCACCACCAAGGGGAGCTGAGTCCCACTGGGCTCAGTCTGAAGTAGCCAGGCTTGCAGAGCCACCATCCTTTCAGGGAAAGAAAATGCTCTCGCTTTGCTGAAAGGTCCTAAACATACAATTACTGGCCACGCTCACATTTAAAATTTTCACTTCGTGTGTCTCTGGCCATGCTTATCACAGAACTGCAGGTCAGGACTCCAACTCGCTTTGGAGATTTTTTTCTACATCTCAACCGTGCCCACGCTCAGCTGCACGCTCCACACAAACTACGTTTCTAACATTTTAAGGTCTTTTAGGAACTTCCCCTGGTTCCACGCAGATAACGCTACGATACCTTAAGTTCTCAGGGGATCCCCCTGTTCCCATATGCTTGGCCCCAGCTTCCATTTTGTATAATGCAACACGGTACCACCTTTTCAGCATAGAAAATAAGCAAAAAGCCCTATTATACACACAAAAGAAAACCCACTCTGTATTACGGAAGCACACTGTATACTTATATATTTCAGAACCCCATGTAGCTCATTTCAAAGCCTCCTTTCATACAAATCAATACTATTCTTCTACATCTACTTGAACAGGAGAGCTATGGAGTTGGATGGATTGAGACTCCCTCTCGCTTCTTAGTTTTTTGGGTTTTTTTTCCTTCCGTGTCTCGATCGTGCACACTCAGCCACACGCTCTAAACAAGGTTTCTAACATTAAGTTCCTTAGGGAACTATCCCTGCTTCCCCACGGACAATGTCTACAATACTTTAAGTTCTTAGAGGATCTGCCGACCCCATACACTTAACATCTGTAATACTTCAAGTTAAGCAGTACCTGTAATAAAAGAATAACAGAAACAATGCTTATACTACTTTTGGAACTCCCTGGTTCCGACCCAAGAGCTCTTTTACCTCGGACAGCAATTTGCCTCTCCCGTGTAAGGGGTCCCGTTACAGCTTATGCATTGCCCCTTTCCCTTCAAAGCATACGTTTTTCTGCCTGGTGGCCCTTGTCCGTTCCTGCGCTGACCTGAGAGAGTTTAAGGAGCTCTGCCCGAGAAGCCTCGGAGGGGGCACCCGGAGAGATCCCATTCCTCGGCAGGTCCCGCTGCGGTGGCAAGAAAATGATCTGTGGAAAAAGACAAACTCCACAACTCAAATAAGTTGGAGTTTTACATGCTTTATTACAGTGCTGGACAGACGTGGGATCTCTCCTGAAGCCATGTGCCAAACAACTTCACATGCTCAGGTTATTTCTATAATACAGGAAGGGGTAGTGTTTCAGTGCCAGAAATCTATTGCCTTTTTTTGTGTTTTCTGTGGGTTACTGCGTATGTTTTTCATCTGTTTTTTAAAATCAGTCACTTAACTATCCCTTGTTGTTATTTTGCTCCTTTGATGCTCACAGTTTACCATTCTTATTTCATATAAAAGGTTAATCTTTTCCCATGTTAATTCTTATTTTATACAAAAAGGTTAATTTTTCTTATCAGGCTCAGCCAGCCTCCGTTCAGAGGGTTTTCCGTTCACATAAAAAACAATCGACAACAAAATCGATACGTTTTAAAAAGCCACTCTTTGCATATTATAGATACACACTGCACATTTATATATTTGAGAACCCCACGTACCCCATTTCAAAGCCTCCTTTCTTACAAATTAACACTGTAGTATAGATGTTTTACTTACTTTGAGCAGTGCTTTCTGGGCCAGATGTAAGCAGCTGAAGACATTTATTACATTATACGGCAAATTTATATAGTCTAATCAGAAGGCACATGTGGCGTATCTCAATTGGGCATTTTCTGCTGGCATACGTGTAATTAAGGCATACAGTAGGTCATAACAACAAAACTATTTTAACACGTCCAACCAAACTCTGCCCAGTTTCTCTCCTTCGGTTCCAAAGTGTTTACATTACTCTCAGAGTCAAAGGCAAAACATAGCTTTCTCTGACTCGAGCAAAGGCAAATCTTCCCCATAGTCTTCCAAAGCTATCCCAAAACACCTTCCCACATAATACTATTCTTCTACATCCACTTAAACAGGAGAGCTTCTGGAATGTAAAAGCAAATTCTAGGGAGAGCAAAACAGGGTTTCAAAGCAGAAATATAACATGTGTATCACATAAAAACAGTAGACCTTCCTTTTTGTCTGTCACGGGAGGGGGGGTTGCCCTTCTTTGTTTCTTTGGGTTTTTTTTCTTTTTGTTTCTTAGTTTTCAATACAAATGGAAAAACCTTCAAAGAGGGCCCCACTCAGCTGCTCCCCACACACAGGGGCAAGAGAAGCCCCTAACTGGTCAGTGTTGCCACCCCTCTTAAGGGGATCGGTTGGCACCTAAGGTGCACCTGGGGGTATCAAAGGGGAATTTGGGGGCACATAGAGGGATCAGGAGGGCCTCTGGAGAGTCTCCCAAAGGATTAGTTGGATATTTAGGGTTATTTGGACCCCCGCCACAAAGGCCACTACTGCAAAGCTTTCCCCCCACCACCACAACTAACCCTAACCATCCGACTAAAATACCCACAGGAGACCTTCCATTGGGCCCCACATGCCTCTATATTCCCCTTGACTTCCCATTCAAATTAAGAAACTAAAAATAAAACCAGTGATGTTTCTTTTGTGTGTCTTGTGGGGTTTTTTAGTTTGCAAATAAGAGTCATTTCAAAGCCTTTTTGCATCCACATTACTACTGTTCTGCAATCTCTCGATTAAGAGCACAGCTTTTTCTCTGCTGGAATACCTCAGACTAACATTTTTTTCATGGGTTTTCATCCCCTCTGAGAGCATTCAGGCAGCTTTTTTGGGCAGCATCCCCCGCCCCTCACTCACCTGCTCCTCTCCTGCATCAGCACCCACCCCCATGTGGTATCATGGAAGGAAAGAGAGACAGCTGAGGGGCTGCCCCGCTTTTTATCACCCCGACCCACGGATGCCCTTCTCAGTAGGATTTGCACCTTCAGCACACAGCTGAGTTTTTGCTGCGCTTCTCTTCTCTGTGACAGCTGCTGCGCAGGTCTGCATCTCCAAGCATGTCACACCTTCTGGGATTTACTACCCCATAGTCACCTTGCAGTTGGTGCATTTCTTGCTGGCAATCAACCCATCTCTTCCATCTGTTGCTCTCATTGTTTTGTTTCAGCTTTCTGAGCCTGTGTCGGTACAAGTCCTTCTCAGGGCACCGCAAACAGAGACAGACAAAGCTTCCTTTTCTCCAATAGTTCCAGGAAGATTTCCGGCACTTCTAGGCAAGCACCGACAGAGTGACGGCTGTGAGGGGACATCAGCCTGGCACTGGAGCTGGGCATTCTGAGCAGATGAGGAACCCTGGGCAACACCTACAGAGAAATCTTGGTTTCTCTGCAGAGAAGCACTGGCCTTAGAGACAAAGCTGTCTTTGATCTGGGCACCAGCTGCAGCTCCCAGCGGTGCCTAGCTGCAGAGCAATGGCCTGCACCTTCATCCTGATCCAGGTGGAGAGAGAACTGCCAGGAGCACAACTTCTCTGCTACGGTTGCAGCATCCCCAGGGGCCGAGCACAGCCTTGCTGTTAGTGAGGAACACAGCCCCTGTGAGAAGCTCCTGGGGTCAGGGGACAAACAAGAGGTTGTCCACACTGGAAACAAGGGAAGTCTCTTTGCCACTCCCATTATACCCATCAGAGGACTTCTGCTTGCTTACCTACCTGCTCAGTTGGAGTCTACACTGGAAGAAGTTTCAGCTCCTTGGTAAAAGCGTGGACTGAGCAGTTTCTTTTTCAGCCTTTCCTTCCTGACTGACAGATCAAACCCTACCTGGAGCCCACACAAGCCAAGCAGGAGATCCCCTGCTAGGCTGGCAGGGCGAGGCTGTACCGTCGCAGCAGCCGTAGCCCTTGTGCCGACCGTGTCGCTGCTGCACGTCTTGCTTGCTCGGTTAATGAAGTGGAAAGCAAAGAGTCAATCTGTAAAGAATAAAGCAAAAAGCAAAGAACAGATCTCAGTTACTCACATTGTAAAGCTGTGAGGAGGTTAGCATGCATTCAATAAAAATACCACAAAATCATTTGTTCTCCCTTCAGCGTTCATTTAACTCACAGAGCTGTGAACTGATGCTGTCCCAAAACACACAGTCAGCATCTGGTGGTACTTGGAGCACCAAGAAGAGAGTTTGGCATGCTGGGAGAACACTTCCCCACTGAGGGAAGATCTGGGGCCCCACTGGGAGACTTGGGAAGGCACTGGGAGCACTAGAAAAGGATTTTGGAGTTACTGGGAAGAAGAGGGAGAACACAGGGGCCATGCTGGGAGCAATCGGGAAAGCAGAATAGAATACAGACTTAACCAGGTTGGAAAAGACCTTCCAGAACACTGAGTCCAACCTATCACCCACCACCATCTAGTCAACCAAACCATGGTACTCAGTGCCTCATCCAGTCTTACTTTAAACACTTGCAGTGATGGTGACTCCATCACCTCCCAGGGCAGCTCATTCCTCATGAGTGCAACACAAAGCAGACTTACTTGTGGTCTTGTTCTCCAAAGCACAACGTATAGACTGCTCCTGATGTAGACATACACACACACCCCACATGTGGAGAACAGCAAGAGTCCTGCAGACAAGACTCCTAACAGGAGTGGGGAAACACTGGGTGTACTAGAAAAGAAAAAGAGATAAAGGGCCAATTCTGTTATCACTTACAGCTCCACACTTCCGTCATTATTGCATGCACTAGAAGCACAGAGTTACAGGTATCTCTGGGTACAGTTGAGGCAGCAGCCGCCACCCCCCCAAAGCCCCGCGCTGCCCCGCCGGCCGCCGCGGCCAGCCCCCAAAGCCTCGCGCAGCCCCGCCGGCGGCCACCCCCCCACGCCCCACGCAGCTCCAGACCCTGACAGGCTGGACAGATGGGCAGAGTTTGGAAAGCATGCACGGACTCCCTGGTTGGTGAAGCAGGAATTGTTTAGTGGTACAGAACAAGCAGTGTATGTAGGAAAAATCAAGCAGGCTAAGCAATTCCCTGGCATTCTTGCACCACTGCTGCTAATTGAGTTTTCTTCTTTGATATGCAGCTCTCTATTATTATCTTCATCCCATAGCAGGTTGAGCTTCTCCAGCACGGAGGCGAGCGTCCTTCTGTCTCACACTTCAGGCTGTTTACTGCAGTCAGCTCTTCTTTATCATCAGACTGTTCTTCCGTCGTCAGCAGCCTGTTGTTCTTTCCTGTCCTGAAACCTTCCATACATACTTTCTGCTTTCCTTCAGGCAGAGTCCAAGGGCATGATATTGAACACATGCAAGTGCCAAGTTCTACACATTACCACAACAACCCCAGGCATTGCTACAGGCTGGGGTCAGACTAGCTGGATAGGAACCAGGCTGGAAAGGGAGCGGTAAGGGAGTGGCAAAGGGCTGGGAGGGGCTCAGGACAGTACTGGGAGGTACTGGGAGGCTGTGGAAGGACTCTGGGGGGGAGGGTTACTGGGGGGGAGTGAGGAGGCACTGGGAAAATTCTAAGGGTTAACTGGGAGGTACTGGGAAGGGCTCTGAATGGCACTGGGAAGAACTCAGAGACTGTGGAAAGACTCTGGGGCAGTGTGGAGGGGCTGAGGGGGGCACTTGGGGTTATGAGGAGATACTCGCAGTGCTCCCACTGCTCTCCCAGTTGTCTCCCTGTTGCTCCCAGTTGGGTTCCTGCTGCTTCCAGTTGTCTCCCAGGACTCCAGAACTGACTCCAGCTGCTGCAGGTATGGCTCCCAGTCCCTCCCAGTGCCTCTCAGCCCCTACCAGCTTCCTCCCAGACTGGGAAAGGACTGGGAGGCACTGGGAGGGGTTCAGAACAGTACTGGAAGGTACTGGGAGGCTGTGGAAGACCTCTGGTGGGGGGAAGGTTATGGGGGGGAGAGTAAGGGGACACTGGGAAAATTCTAAGGGTTAACTGGGAGGTACTGGGAAGGGCTCTACATGGCACTGGGAAGAACTCAGAGACTGTGGAAAGACTTTGGGGCGGTCTGGAGGGGCTCAGGGGGGCACTGGGGGTCATGGGGAGATACTCCCAGTGCTCTCCCAGTTGTCTCCCAGTTCCTCCCAGGGACCCCTAGTGCTCCCAGTTGGGTTCCTGCTGCTACCAGTTGTGTCCCAGGGCTCCAGCAATGCCTCCAGCTGGTCCAGGCATGTCTCCCAGTGCCTCCTGGTCCCTACTGGTCTCCTCCCATACTGGGATAGGACTAGAAGGGATTGGGAGGTACTGGGAGGGACAGGGATAAACAGGGAGGGACTGGGAGGGGACTGGGAAGGGAGTGGAACAGTGTGGGAGGGGACTTGGAGGGACAGGGAGGGGACATAGTGGGAATGGACTGGGAGGCTGTAAAGGGCTGTGGGAGGGAAATGGGGGGCTGAGGGGGGTACTGGGAATTCCTGGGTCATACTCCCAGTGCTCCCAGTTGTCTCCCAGTGGGGATGCTACTGCTTCCAATTGTCCACCAGGGCTCTTGCCAGGTAGTGCAGGTATGACTGGGAGGGGACTGGAAAGGGATGGGGAAGGCACTGGTTGGGGACTGTGAAGGGACTGGGATGGAATGGGAGGAACTGGGATGGACTGGGAGGGGCTGGGATGGACTAAGGGGGCACTGGGAAGAGACTGGGATGGGAGTGGGAAAGGACAGGGAGGAACTGGGTGTACTGGAATGGGAGGGAACTGGGAGAGACTGGGAAGGACTGGGAGTGCACTGCGACGGGACTGGGAGGGGAGTGGGGAGCCAGTGGGAGGGGATTGGGAGGGAACTAAGAAGGGAATGGGAAAGGAAAAGAGTTGGAAGGGACTGGGAAGGGACAGGGAGGGGATTGGTAAGGGACTGGGATAGAGTGGGATGGATCAGGGAGGGAATTGGAAAACGACTGGGAGGGTACTGGAAAGGGCTCAGGACAATAGTGGGAAGGACTGGGAGGCTGTTAACAGCTCTGGAGGGGAATTGGGGGGCACTGGGAGGCTGTGGAAGGATCTGGGGTAGGGAGGGTTACTGGGGGGGAGTGAGGGGGCACTGGGGAAGTCTAAGGGTTAACTGGGAGGTACTGGGAAGGGCTCTACATGGCACTGGGAAGAACTCAGAGACTGTGGAAAGACTTTGGGGCGGTCTGGAGGGGCTCAGGGGGGCACTGGGGGTCATGGGGAGATTCTCCCAGTTGTCTCCCAGTTCCTCCCAGGGACCCCTAGTGCTCCCAGTTGGGTTTCTGCTGCTTCCAGTTGTGTCCCAGGGCTCCAGCAATGCCTCCAGCTGGTCCAGGTAGGCCTCCCAGTGCCTCCTGGTCCCTACTGGTCTCCTCCCATACTGGGATAGGACTAGAAGGGATTGGGAGGTACTGGGAGGGACAGGAATAAACAGGGAGGGACTGGGAGGGGACTGGGAAGGGAGTGGGACAGTGTGGGAGGGGACGTGGAGGGACAGGGAGGGGACATAGTGGGAATGGACTGGGAGGCTGTAAAGAGCTGTGGAGGGAAATGGGGGGCTGAGGGGGGTACTGGGAATTCCTGGGTCATGCTCCCAGTGCTCCCAGTTGTTTCCCAGTTGTCTCCCAGTGTTCCCAGTGGGGATGCTACTGCTTCCAATTGTCCATCAGGGCTCTTGCCAGGTAGTGCATGTATGACTGGGAGGGAACTGGCAAGGGATGGGGAAGGGACTGGTTGGGGACTGTGAAGGGACTTGAAGAGGACTGGGAGGGGCACTGGGAGGGGCACTGGGAGGGGAGTGGGAGGGCCACTGGGCAGGACTGGGAGGGACTGGGGAGGAACTGGCAGGGACTGGCAAGGACTGGGAAGGGACTGAGAAAGGATTGGGAGGAAATGGGTTGAATGGGAGGGGATTGGGAAGGACTGGGGAAAACTAGGAAGGGACTAGTAGGGGACATGGAAGGGACTGGGATGGAATGGGAGGAACTGGGATGGACTGGGAGGGGCTGGATTGGACTGGGGGGGCACTGAGAAGAGACTGGGATGGGAGTGGGAAAGGACAGGGAGGAACTGGGTGTACTGGGATGGGACTGGGAGGGAACTGGGAGAGACTGGGAAGGACTGGGAATGCAGTGCGACGGGACTGGGAGGGGAGTGGCAAGTGACTGGGAGGGGAGTGGGGAGCCAGTGGGAGGGAAATGGGAGGGAACTAAGAAGGGAATGGGAAGGGAAAAAAGTTGGAAGGGACTGGGAATGGAATGGGTAGGGAGTGTGAAGGGAGTGGGAAGGAACAGGGAGGGCACCGGGACAAACTGGGAGGGGACTGGCAATGGCACTGGGAGGACCTGAGTGAAATGGGAGGGGACTGAGAGGGAATGGGAGGAACTGGGAAGGATGGGGAGGGAACTATGAGGGGAATGGGAATGGACTGGGACAAACTGGGAGGGGACTGGTTGGGAACTGGATGAACTGTGAAGGGACTGGGAAGTGACAGTGAAGGGACAGGAAGGGACGGGGAAGGGACAGGGAGGGCACTGGGACAAACTGGGAAGGGACTGGGGGGGGACTGGGAGGGGACTGCTTAGGCACTGGGATGGGAATGTAAAAGGGACAGGGAAAAGAGTTGGAAGGGACTGAGAAGGGACAGTGCGGGGAGTTTGAGGGACTGGGTGGACCAGGAGGGAATGGAAGGGACTGGGAGGGTACTGGGAAGGGTCTGGAAAAAGCCTGGGAGAAACTGGGAGGGGACTTGGAGGGAACTGGGAGTGGACTGGGAGGGAATGGGAGGGCACTGGGAAGGACTGGGCGGACTGGGAGGGGACCGGGAGAGAATGGGTGGAACTGGGATGGAGTGGGAGGGAACTGGGAGGGCCTGGGAAGGGACAAGGAAGGGGAGTGGGAAGAGATTGGCACAAACTGGGAGGGGACTGGGAGGGAACTGGGAAGGGAAAAGGAGGGCAGTGCAAAGAGACTAGGAAGGGACAGGAAGGGACTGGGACAGGACTGGGAAGGGCCTGGGACAAATTGGGAGGGGACTTGGAGGGAACTGGGAGGACCCAGGAAGGGACAGGGAGGGGAGTGGGAAGGGACAGGGACGGGAAAAGGAAGGGACAGGGAGGGGAGTGAGAGGGAGTGGGAGGGAACTGAGAAGGGAATGGGACAGGCCTGGAACTAAGTGGGAGGGGACTTGGAGGACCTGGGAGGGCACCGGGAGGGAGTGGGAGGAAACTGGGAGTGCCTGGGAAGAGACTGGAAAGGGCCTGGGACAAACTGGAGGGGACTGGGATGGAACTGGGAAGGGAAAAGGAAGGGACATGGAAGGGACAAGAAGGGTAGAAGGAGGGGACAAGGAGGGGACTGGGAGGGGAGTGGGAGGACAAGGAGGGTACTGAGAAGGGACAGGGACAAACTAGGAAGGGCCTGGAATGAAGTGGGAGGGGACTTGGAGGACCTGGGAGGGCACTTGGAAGGAATGGGAGGGGACCGGGAGGGAGTGGGAGGAAACTTGGAGGGCCTGGGAAGGGACTGGGATGGAACTGGGAAGGGAAAAGGAAGGGACAAGGTGGGGACAAGGAGGGGACAGGGAGGGGACAGGGAGGGGACTGAGAAGGGACTGGGAGGGGAGTGAGAAGGGACTGGGACAAACTGGGAAGGGCCTGGAACTAAGTGGGAGGGGACTTGGAGGACCTGGGAGGGCACTTGGAAGGACTGGGAGGGGACCGGGAGGGAGTGGGAGGAAACTTGGAGGGCCTGGGAGGGGACTGGGAAGGGGACTGGGAAGGGAACTGGGAAGGGAACTGGGAAGGGAACTGGGAAGACCTGAGAGGGAATGGGAGGGAACGGGAGGGACTGGGAAGGGACGGGAAAGGGCCTGGGAGGAACTGGGTGGACTGGGACAAACTGGGAGGGGACTGGAAGGGAACTGGGAAGTAACAAGGAATGGACAGGGATGAGAGTGGGAAGGGACTGGGAGGGGAGTGGGAAGGGACTGGGACACACTGGGAGCGGACTTGGAGGGAAGTGGGAGGACCCGAGTGAAATGGGAGGGCACTGGGAAAGACTGGGTGACCACTGGAAAGGGAATGGGAAGAGACTGGGAGGGAACTGGTAGGGGACTGGGAGGGAATGGGAGGGACTGGTAGGAAACTGGGAGGGCCAGGAAAGGGACTGGGACAAACTGGGAGGCGACTGGGAGGGCACTGGAAGGCTAATGGAAAGGGAGCGGGAGGGGAGTGAGAGGGTATTGGAAAGGGACTGGGAAGGGAGTGGGGGAGAATGGGAGGGAATGGGTGGACTGGGATGGACTGGGTCAAACTGGGAAGGGACTGGGAAGGGCCTGGAACTGAGGGGGAGGGGACTTGGAGGGAACTGGGAGGGAATGGGAGGGCCTGGGAAGGAACTGGAAAGGGCCTGGGAGGGACTGAGAAGGGACTGGGTAGGTCCTGGGACAAACTGGGAGGGAACTGGGAATGCACAAGGAAGGGCAGTGGGAAGGGACTGGGAGGGGATTGGGAGGGACCTGAGAAGGGACTGGGACAAACTGAGAAGGGACTGGGAAGGGCCTGGAACTAACTGGGAGGGGACTTGGAGGGAACTGGGAGGACCTGGGAGGGCACTGGGAAGGACCAGGAAGGAATGGGAGGGGCTGGGATGGAGTGGGAGGAAACTTGGAGGGCCTGGAAAGGGACTGGGAGGAACTGGGTGGACTGGGAGGGGACTGGGAAGGGACAAGGAAGGGACAAGGAAGGGACAAGGAAGGGACAAGGAAGGGACAAGGAAGGGACAAGGAAGGGACAAGGAAGCAACACGGAGGCGACAAGGAGGCGACAAGAAAGGGACAAGGAAGCGACACGGAGGCAACAAGGAAGGGACAGGGAGGGGAGTGGGAAGGGACAGGGAGGGGAGTGGGAAGGGACAGGGAGGGGAGTGGGAAGGGACAGGGAGGGGAGTGGGAAGGGACAGGGAGGGGAGTGGGAGGGAACTGAGAAGGGACAGGGAAGGGCCTGGAACTAAGTGGGAGGGGACTTGGAGGACCTGGGAGGGCACTTGGAAGGACTGGGAGGGGACCGGGAGGGCCTGGGAAGGGACTGGAAAGGGACTGGGAGGAAATGGGTGGACTGGAAAGGGACAAGGAGGGGACAAGGAGGGAATTGGGGAGAGACGGAGGGGAGTGGGAAGGGACTGGGAAGGGACAGGGAGGGGATTGGGATGGGACTGGGACAAACTGGAAGGGGACTGGGAGGGAAGTGGGAGGGAACTGGAAGGGTAATGCAAAGGGACTGGGAGGGGAGTGGGAGAGACTGGGTGGAGTGGGATGGACTGGGATGGAACTGAGTAGGCACTGGGATAAACTTTGAAGGGACTGGGAAGGGCCTGGAACTAACTGGGAGGGGACTTGGAGGGAACTGGGAAGACCTGGGAGGGAATGGGAGGGAACGGGAGTAACTGGGAAGGGACGGGAAAGGGCCTGGGAGGAACTGGGTGGACTGGGAGGGGACTGGGAGGGAATGGGAGGGACTGGTAGGAAACTGGGAGGGCCAGGAAAGGGACTGGGACAAACTGGGAGGCGACTGGGAGGGCACTGGAAGGCTAATGGAAAGGGAGCGGGAGGGGAGTGAGAGGGTATTGGAAAGGGACTGGGAAGGGAGTGGGGGAGAGTGGGAGGGAATGGGTGGACTGGGATAGACTGGGTCAAACTGGGAAGGGACTGGGAAGGGCCTGGAACTAAGTGGGAGGGGACTTGGAGGGAACTGGGAGGGAATGGGAGGGCCTGGGAAGGAACTGGAAAGGGCCTGGGAGGGACTGAGAAGGGACTGGGTAGGTCCTGGGACAAACTGGGAGGGAACTGGGAATGCACAAGGAAGGGCAGTGAGAAGGGACTGGGAGGGGATTGGGATGGGACTGGGAGGGGATTGGGAAGGGACTGGGACACACTGGGAGCGGACTTGGAGGGAAGTGGGAGGACCCGAGTGAAATGGGAGGGCACTGGGAGGGACTGGGAGGGCACTGGGAAAGACTGGGTGACCACTGGAAAGGGAATGGGAGGGGCCTGGGAGGAACTGGGTGGACTGGGAGGAGACCGGGAGGGAATGGGAGGGACTGGTAGGAAACTGGGAGGGCCAGGAAAGGGACTGGGACAAACTGGGAAGGGACTGGGAAGGGCCTGGAACTAAGTGGGAGGGGACTTGGAGGGAACTGGGAGGACCTAGGAGGGCACTGGGAAGGACCGGGAAGGAATGGGAGGGGCTGGGATGGAGTGGGAGGAAACTTGGAAGGCCTGGGAAGGGGCTGGAAAGGGCCTGGGAGGAACGGGAGGGGACTGGGACAAACTGGGAGGGGACTGGAAGGGACAAGGAATGGACAGGGAGGGGAGTGGGAAGGGACTGGGAGGGGATTGGGAAGGGACTGGGACACACTGGGAGCGGACTTGGAGGGAAGTGGGAGGACCCGAGTGAAATGGGAGGGCACTGGGAGGGACTGGGAGGGCACTGGGAAAGACTGGGTGACCACTGGAAAGGGAATGGGAGGGGCCTGGGAGGAACTGGGTGGACTGGGAGGAGACCGGGAGGGAATGGGAGGGACTGGTAGGAAACTGGGAGGGCCAGGAAAGGGACTGGGACAAACTGGGAGGCGACTGGGAGGGCACTGGAAAGCTAATGGGAAGGGAGTGGGAGGGTAATGGAAAGGGACTGGGAAGGGAGTGGGGGGGAGTGGGAGGGAATGGGTGGACTGGGTCAAACTGGGAAGGGACTGGGAAGGGCCTGGAACTAAGTGGGAGGGGACTTGGAGGGAACTGGGAGGGAATGGGAGGGCCTGGGAAGGAACTGGAAAGGGCCTGGGAGGGACTGAGAAGGGACTGGGTAGGTCCTGGGACAAACTGGGAGGGAACTGGGAATGCACAAGGAAGGGTAGTGGGAAGGGACTGGGAGGGGATTGGGATGGGACTGGGAGGGACCTGAGAAGGGACTGGGACAAACTGGGAAGGGACTGGGAAGGGCCTGGAACTAAGTGGGAGGGGACTTGGAGGGAACTGGGAGGACTTAGGAGGGCACTGGGAAGGACCGGAAAGGAATGGGAGGGGCTGGGATGGAGTGGGAGGAAACTTGGAAGGCCTGGGAAGGGACTGGAAAGGGATTGGGAGAAACTGGGTGGACTGGGAGGGGACTGGAAGGGGACTGGGAAGGTCCTGGGACAAACTGGGAGGGGACTGGGATGGAACAAGGAAGGGACAAGGAAGCAACACGGAGGCGACAAGGAGGCGACAAGAAAGGGACAAGGAAGCGACACGGAGGCGACAAGGAAGGGACAGGGAGGGGAGTGGGAAGGGACAGGGAGGGGAGTGGGAAGGGACAGGGAGGGGAGTGGGAAGGGACAGGGAGGGGAGTGGGAAGGGACAGGGAGGGGAGTGGGAAGGGACAGGGAGGGAGCGGGAAGGGACAGGGAGGGAGCGGGAGGGAGCGGGAGGGAACTGAGAAGGGACAGGGAAGGGCCTGGAACTAAGTGGGAGGGGACTGGGATGGAACTGGGAAGGGAAAAGGAAGGGACATGGAAAGGACAAGGAGAGAAGAAGGAGGGAACAAGGAGAGGACAAGGAGAGGACAAGGAGGGGAGTGAGAAGGGACAGGGACAAACTGGGAAGGGCCAAGAACTAAGTGGGAGGGGACTTGGAGGACCTGGGAGGGCACTTGGAAGGACTGGGAGGGGACTGGGAGGGAGTGGGAGGAAACTTGGAGGGCCTGGGAAGGGACTGGAAAGGGACTGGGAGGAAATGGGTCAACTGGGAGGGGACTGGGAAGGGAACTGGGAAGGGAACGGGAAGGGAACGGGAAGGGAACGGGAAGGGAACGGGACAAACTGGGAAGGGCCTGGAACTAAGTGGGAGGGGACTTGGAGGACCTGGGAGGGCACTTGGAAGGACTGGGAGGGGACCGGGAGGGAGTGGGAAGGGACTGGAAAGGGACTGGGAGGAAATGGGTGGACTGGGAGGGGACTGGGAAGGGACAAGGAGGGGACAAGGAGGGAATTGGGGAGGGACGGAGGGGAGTGGGAAGGGACTGGGAAGGGACAGGGAGGGGATTGGGATGGGACCAGGACAAACTGGGAAGAGACTGGGACAAACTGGAAGGGGACTGGGAGGGAAGTGGGAGGGAACTGGAAGGGTAATGCAAAGGGACTGAGAGGGGAGTGGGAGAGACTGGGTGGAGTGAGATGGACTGGGATGGAACTGAGTAGGCACTGGGATAAACTTTGAAGGGATTGGGAAGGGCCTGTGACAATCTGGGAGGGGACTTGGAGGGCACTGGCAGGGGACTGGGGGGGGACTGGAATGAGACAGAGAGAAACTGGGAGGTGACTGGGAGGGAACTCTGAAGGGACTGGGAACGGACAGTGAGGGCACTGGGACAAACTGGTAGGGGACCGGGAAGGCACTGGGAGGGGACTGGGATGGAACTAAGGGACTGGGAAAGGCCTGGGACAGAGTGGGAGGAGACTGGGAGGGGATTGCGATGGGACTGGGAAGGAACTGGGAGGGGATGGCATACTCTGCAAAGGGTATGGGAAGAGAGTGGGAGGGTCTGAGTAAAATGGGAGGGGATTGGGAAGGGACTGGGATGGATAGCGAGGGGCTTGTGGGGACTGGGAAGGACTGGGAAAGCACTGGGTGGGGAATGCGAAGGGACTGGGAGGGGACTGGGAAGGGCCTTGGAGGGCACTGGGAAGGGAATGGGAACAGACCGGGAGGGGACTGGGATGGACAGGGATGGGCTGGGATGGACAGGGAGGGGCTTGGAGGGACTGGAAGAGAATGGGAGGGGTCTGGAAGAGAATGGGAGGGGTCTGGGAGTGCACTGGGAAGGGACTGGGAGTGCACTGGGAAGGGACTGGGAGGGGACAGGGAGGAAAGTGAGAATGGACTGGTAAGGGCCTGGGACAAACTGGGAGGGGAGTGGGAGGGACTGGGTGGACTGGGAGGGAATTGGGAGGGACAGGGCAGGACTGGGAGCTTGCTGGGAGGGACTGGAAAGGGCCTGGGCGAAACTGGGAGGGAACTGTGAAGAGACTGGGAAGGTATGGGGAGGGCACTGGGACGGATTGGGAGGGAACTGGGAAGGGACAGTGAGGGGAGTGGGAGGGACTGGGTGGAACAGGAGGGAATGGGAGGGACTGGGATGGAGTGGGAGGGACTGGGAAGGGGCTGGGAAGGGACAGAGAGGGAACTGGGACAAAGTGGGAGGGGACTGGGAGTGCACTGGGAGGACCAGAGTGAAATGGGAGGGGACGGGGAGGGAATGGGAGGGCACTGGGAATGGACCAGGAGGGGACTGAGAGGGAATGGGAGGAACTGGGAATGACTGGGAGGGCACTGGGCGGACTGGGAGGGGACGGGGAGGGAATGGGAGGGGCTGGGATGGACAGGAATGAGGGGGGAGAGACTGGGAAGGACTGGGACGGAATAGGAGGGAACTGGGAAGGGAATGGGAAGGGACTAGGAGGGCCCGGGATGGAGTGGGATGGACTGGGATAGGATGGGGAAGGGACTGGGTGGGAATGGAAAGGACCTGGAGGGGACTGGCAAGGGACTAAGAAGAACTGGGAGGTAGTGGGAGAAATTGGGAGGGACTGGAAGGGAACTGGGAAGGGACTTGGCTGGGAATGGGAGAGTACTGCAAAGGAACTGGGATGCAGTGGGAAAGGACTGGGAATGAAACTGGGAATGGACTGGGAAGGGACTGGGACAGTGTGGGAAGGGACTTGGTAGGGATAGCAAAGCGATTGTTACAGACTGGGACTAGCTGGAAGGGACAGGGACAAACTGGGAAGGGACTGGGAAATACTGGGGGGGACTGGGAGAACACATTGCAGTACTGGGAGCCCTTGAGGGAGATCTTGGAGTTCCTGGGAGCACTGTTGTTGCTGCGAGGTCACCGAGAATGGGATCAGAGAAGTTTTACTGGCAGCACCGCGTGGGACAGGAAGTCACTCACTGTGTTCCTGGGAGGACTGGAGAGGGATTTTGCAGTTCCCGGGAGCACTGGCAGAGACTGGGTGGCGCTGGGTTCACCCTGGGATCGCTGGGCGAGTCTGGGGGCATTGGGGTCAGCCTGCAAGAGCTGGGAGAGACAGGAGAACAGCTCGTGAACTGGGAGCAGACTGCTCCCGACCGCGGCAAATCGACACCCACCCACCCCCCCTCGCTGCTGCCCACCCCCAGACCCGTGGCAGAGTCCTGCAGCAGGGACAAAACAACTCCAGAGAGCAGCAGAGTCTACACTGAGATGATGCGGAGAGGAGAAAGCAGAGGGGACGAGGGTTACGCTGGCTAGGTCGGAGCCGAGGGGGCGAGGGCGGCGCCATCTTGGGAAGGGCAGGCGCTGTCACGGGGAGGGCGGCGCCATCTTGGGAAGGGCAGGCGCTGTCACGGGGAGGGCGGCGCCATCTTGGGAAGGGCAGGCGCTGTCACGGGGAGGGCGGCGCCATCTTGGGAAGGGCAGGCGCTGTCACGGGGAGGGCGGCGCCATCTTGGGAAGGGCAGGCGCTGTCACGGGGAGGGCGGCGCCATCTTGGGAAGGGCAGGCGCTGTCACGGGGAGGGCGGCGCCATCTTGGGAAGGGCAGGCGCTGTCACGGGGAGGGCGGCGCCATCTTGGGAAGGGCAGGCGCTGTCACGGGGAGGGCGGCGCCGAAGGGAGCCGAGCCGAGCCGAGGAGCCGAAGGGAGCCGAGCCGAGCCGAGGAGCCGAAGGGAGCCGAGCCGAGCCGAGGAGCCGAAGGGAGCCGAGCCGAGCCGAGGAGCCGAAGGGAGCCGAGCCGAGCCGAGGAGCCGAAGGGAGCCGAGCCGAGCCGAGGAGCCGAAGGGAGCCGAGCCGAGCCGAGGAGCCGAAGGGAGCCGAGCCGAGCCGAGGAGCCGAAGGGAGCCGAGCCGAGCCGAGGAGCCGAAGGGAGCCGAGCCGAGCCGAGGAGCCGAAGGGAGCCGAGCCGAGCCGAGGAGCCGAAGGGAGCCGAGCCGAGCCGAGGAGCCGAAGGGAGCCGAGCCGAGCCGAGGAGCCGAAGGGAGCCGAGCCGAGCCGAGGAGCCGAAGGGAGCCGAGCCGAGCCGAGGAGCCGAAGGGAGCCGAGCCCAGCCGAGCCGCCGAAGGGAGCCGAGCCCAGCCGAGGAGCCGAAGGGAGCCGAGCCCAGCCGAGGAGCCGAAGGGAGCCGAGCCCAGCCGAGGAGCCGAAGGGAGCCGAGCCCAGCCGAGGAGCCGAAGGGAGCCGAGCCCAGCCGAGCCGCCGAAGGGAGCCGAGCCCAGCCGAGCCGCCGAAGGGAGCCGAGCCCAGCCGAGCCGCCGAAGGGAGCCGAGCCCAGCCGAGCCGCCGAAGGGAGCCGAGCCCAGCCGAGCCGCCGAAGGGAGCCGAGCCCAGCCGAGCCGCCGAAGGGAGCCGAGCCCAGCCGAGCCGCCGAAGGGAGCCGAGCCCAGCCGAGCCGCCGAAGGGAGCCGAGCCCAGCCGAGCCGCCGAAGGGAGCCGAGCCCAGCCGAGCCGCCGAAGGGAGCCGAGCCCAGCCGAGCCGCCGAAGGGAGCCGAGCCCAGCCGAGCCGCCGAAGGGAGCCGAGCCCAGCCGAGCCGCCGAAGGGAGCCGAGCCCAGCCGAGCCGCCGAAGGGAGCCGAGCCCAGCCGAGCCGCCGAAGGGAGCCGAGCCCAGCCGAGCCGCCGAAGGGAGCCGAGCCCAGCCGAGCCGCCGAAGGGAGCCGAGCCCAGCCGAGCCGCCGAAGGGAGCCGAGCCCAGCCGAGCCGCCGAAGGGAGCCGAGCCCAGCCGAGCCGCCGAAGGTTAAATAAAAGGTTAATCTTTTCCCATGTTAATTCTTATTTTATACAAAAAGGCTAATTTTTCCTATCAGGCTCAGCCAGCCTCTGTTCAGAGGGTTTTCCATTTACATAAAAAACAACCAATCGACAACAAAATCGATACGTTTTAAAAAGCCACTCTTTGCATATGATAGATACACACTGCACATACCCCATTTCAAAGCCTCCCTTCTTACCAATTAACACTGTAGTATAGAGGTTTTACTTCGAGCAGTGCTTTCTGGGCCAGATGTAAGCAGCTGAAGACATTTATTACATTATACAGCAAAGTCATATAGTCTAATCAGAAGGCACACGTGGCACATCTCAAATGGGCATTTTCTGCTGGCATACGTGTAATTAAGGCATACAATAGGTTGCAATAAAACTATTTTAACACATCCAACCTGTTATAAAATATGCATCCTTTTTTTTTTTAATATATATAATCCTTCTCTTAAAACGATTTTGAATACAAAGAAACAAAAATCTCATTCTATAATATCCCTATATCAAACTCTTATCCTAACACCTTAGTACCTTAGTACAATCACTAATTACTTAATACTTATAAACACTAAATACTTACTATTCATTATGCTTACAGGTAAAACAACTATTAAAAACAAAAATAAATCTCTAAAACACATCACAATCAGAAATAATGAAATAATCATTGTTGCTTTAAATCAGAACACAACTTTCATAGACTAGAGAGGTTATCAGAACGGGGGGGAGAAAGGGGGGGGGGGGGGAGGCGGCCGGCTAGCAAAGGCACCATAAGGACAAAGAGGGGGGGGGGAAAAGGGGGGTGGGGAGAAAGCCACCGAATTCACACCAGCTGCCCTTCCAGGCAGCCTCGAGGTCAAATGTAGGATTCCCTGAAGGCATGGAGACTTCCATAGGAGGTAATAGCAGCAATTTTGAGCTACACTGATGTTTTTGAGCCTAAAACTCGAGGTGCTTGTAGCAGATGCCACTGTCTCTTCTCACTCCATATTGCTGGATGTCAGTGCATACAACTTACAGCAGCAGTTCCTAAAGTACACAAAAGTATCTGGCAATCAGTGTTTCTTACAGGCTTCTAGGACAGTCATCTTCTCCCAAGTCATGCTTTTTGCCTAAAGTGTCCCTTCTGTCCACAATTAAAACACATGGAAAAAACTTTTAAGAGTTAGTGGGGGGGTGTCCAGCAGCAGGGGGGGAGTGGGCTGCTGGTGCTATTGGCCAGGTGCCAGTGACTGCAGCTCCAGGGGTGCAGGTGAGCTTAGTGGCCATGGTGGGGGAGAGGGGCTGGGGGGCGTAGATGTCAAAGAAGAGCTTTGTTCTGGTGAAATGGCATTACTATTCTAACAGCTTTATAATGCTCTGCTAATTGATCTAAAGAATCTTTAATTAGTCCCTGTGTTGTAAGGGAAGATGTAACAATTTTCTTTACTTTTGTTGCCGCCATCCCTCCCCGCTCCCATGTCTTTTCATTCTACATTGTTGCCCTTTTTTTTCCCTCCAAGATGTAAGTAAATGACTCTGAGTATCAAGTTATCTTCTTTTGTTCTTTCATTACCCATACGTGCTCATCAACAGGAGGCACCGACCCTCAGTTTCCCCAGTCACTTACCTCTGTCCGGGGTGACCATTTGTTGTAGTATTGATGTTTTAGTTACTTCGAGCAGTGCTTTCTGGACCAGATGTAAGCAGCTGAAGACATTTATTACATTATACAGCAAAGTTATATAGTCTAATCAGAAGGCACACGTGGCACATCTCAGTTGGGCATTTTCTACTGGCATACGTGTAATTAAGGCATACAGTAGGTCATAACAACAAAACTATTTTAACACGTCCAACCAAACTCTGCCCAGTTTCTCTCCTTCGGTTCCAAAGTGTTTACATTACTCTCAGAGTCAAAGGCAAAACATAGCTTTCTCTAACTCGAGCAAAGGCAAATCTTCCCCATAGTCTTCCAAAGCTATCCCAAAACATCTTCCCACATAATACTATTCTTCTACATCCACTTAAACAGGAGAGCTTCTGGAATGTAAAAGCAAATTCTATTCTAGGGAGAGCAAAACAGGGTTTCAAAGCATAAATATAACATGTATCACATAAAAACAGTAGACCTTCCTTTTTGTCTGTCATGGGAGGGGGGGGTTGCCCTTATTTGTTTCTTTGGGGTTTTTTTCTTTTTGTTTCTTAGTTTTCAATACAAATGGAAAAACCTTCAAAGAGGGCCCCACTCAGCTGCTCCCCACACACAGGGGCAAGAGAAGCCCCTAACTGGTCAGTGTTGCCACCCCTCTTAAGGGGATCGGTTGGCACCTAAGGTGCACCTGGGGGTATCAAAGGGGAATTTGGGGGCACATAGAGGGATCAGGAGGGCCTCTGGAGAGTCTCCCAAAGGATTAGTTGGATATTTAGGGTTATTTGGACCCCCGCCACAAAGGCCACTACTGCAAAGCTTTCCCCCCACCACCACAACTAACCCTAACCATCCGACTAAAATACCCACAGGAGACCTTCCATTGGGCCCCACATGCCTCTATATTCCCCTTGACTTCCCATTCAAATTAAGAAACAAAAAATAAAACCAGTGATGTTTCTTTTGTGTGTCTTGTGGGGTTTTTTAGTTTGCAAATAAGAGTCATTTCAAAGCCTTTTTGCATCCACATTACTACTGTTCTGCAATCTCTCGATTAAGAGCACAGCTTTTTCTCTGCTGGAATACCTCACACTAACACATTTTTTTCATGGTTTTCATCCTCCCTGAGAGCATTCAGGCAGCTTTTTTGGGCAGCATCCCCCACCCCTCACTCACCTGCTCCTCTCCTGCATCAGCACCCACCCCCATGTGGTATCATGGAAGGAAAGAGAGACAGCTGAGGGGCTGCCCCGCTTTTTATCGCGCTGGGGGAGGCGGCGCCGCGCTGGGGGAGGCGGCGCCGCGCTGGGGGAGGCGGCGCCGCGCTGGGGGAGGCGGCGCCGCGCTGGGGGAGGCGGCGCCGCGCTGGGGGAGGCGGCGCCGCGCTGGGGGAGGCGGCGCCGCGCTGGGGGAGGCGGCGCCGCGCTGGGGGAGGCGGCGCCGCGCTGGGGGAGGCGGCGCCGCGCTGGGGGAGGCGGCGCCGCGCTGGGGGAGGCGGCGCCGCGCTGGGGGAGGCGGCGCCGCGCTGGGGGAGGCGGCGCCGCGCTGGGGGAGGCGGCGCCGCGCTGGGGGAGGCGGCGCCGCGCTGGGGGAGGCGGCGCCGCGCTGGGGGAGGCGGCGCCGCGCTGGGGGAGGCGGCGCCGCGCTGGGGGAGGCGGCGCCGCGCTGGGGGAGGCGGCGCCGCGCTGGGGGAGGCGGCGCCGCGCTGGGGGAGGCGGCGCCGCGCTGGGGGAGGCGGCGCCGCGCTGGGGGAGGCGGCGCCGCGCTGGGGGAGGCGGCGCCGCGCTGGGGGAGGCGGCGCCGCGCTGGGGGAGGCGGCGCCGCGCTGGGGGAGGCGGCGCCGCGCTGGGGGAGGCGGCGCCGCGCTGGGGGAGGCGGCGCCGCGCTGGGGGAGGCGGCGCCGCGCTGGGGGAGGCGGCGCCGCGCTGGGGGAGGCGGCGCCGCGCTGGGGGAGGCGGCGCCGCGCTGGGGGAGGCGGCGCCGCGCTGGGGGAGGCGGCGCCGCGCTGGGGGAGGCGGCGCCGCGCTGGGGGAGGCGGCGCCGCGCTGGGGGAGGCGGCGCCTGCTTTGTCACCTCACGCTCAGCTTTCCATGGGTTTTATTCCCCTCCAAGACAACACGTTGAGTTCTGAGCAGCTGAGGAGCCCTGGGGAACACCTGTACAGAAATGTTCCTCCAAGAGCTGTCAGAAAAACGTTCGTTCCGCCAGCAGGCAGCTCTGGCTTCAGAGCAAAAGCCTTCTGTGATCATTCTGTTTAGCTCAGCACCAGCTGCAGCTGTCAGTATTACCAAACTACACAGTAATGGCCTCCTCCCGGTGCCCTCCCGGTCCCAACAGTTTCCTCCCACCAAAGGACTGGCAGAGAACTGGAAGCGACTGGGAAGAAACTGGGAGGGACTGGGAGGGCACGAGGTGGAATCTGGGAGGGAAGGAGGAGGAAACTGTCAGAGACTGAAAGAAAACTGGGAGGAAACTGGTAGAGACTAAGAGGTAGTGGAGGCTCAAGTGGGAGGCACTGGGGAGAACTGTGAGAGAGCTCCGAAGGAACTGGAAGGGACTGGGAACAACTGGGAAAAAAAGTCCCAAAGAGGACCCTAAATGGGCCCAAATGGCCCCAAAGTAAACAGAGCCCAAACTGGGGTGATCTGGACCAATGGAGCCAGTGGAAGCACTTCCCACCTAAACTGTACTGACCAAAGAGAGCGCGGCTCTGCTTTCCCACTCCGGGAAATCTGCCACGCTGCAAGATGAGAAGGAGACTGGGAGGGATTGAGAGGAACTGGGAAAGGACTAGGAGAGACTGGGAGGGGACTGGGAGTGACTGGGAGGAGACTGGGAGAGGATTGGGAGGGATGGGGATGGGGACAGGACTGAGAAGGGACTGGGAGAGACTGGGAAGGGACTGGAAGGAGATTGGGAAGGACCGGGAGAGGAATGGGAGGGACTGTGAGGAATTCCAAAGGGAATGGGAGGGAATGGGAAGGAAACGGGAGGAACTGGGATGGAAGTTGGAAGGACTAGGGGTGACTGAGAAGGACTGGGAAAGAACTGGGAGGGACTGGGATACCACTGGGACCCTCACAAGTCTATGGCACCAGATGGGATCCATCCCAGGGCAGAGAGCTCTGGCAGATGAGCTCCAAGCCACTGCCCAACATTTGCCACCAGTCCTGCATGACCACAGAGGTCCCAGGTGGCTGGAAGCTGCCAGTGTGATGCCATTCACGAGAAGGGCTGGAGGGAAGAACCTGGGAACTCCAGGCCTGTAAGCCTGACCTCAGTGCCTGGCAAGACTATGGAGCAGATCGTCCTGGGGGCAATCACAGCAAACCTGCAGGACGGGCAAGGGCTCAGGCCCAGCCAGCAAAGATTTGGTGGGAGGGGCAGGTCCTGCCTCACCAACCTGATCTCCTTCTATGCCCAGGTGACTGCCTGGTAGGTGTGGGGAAGGCTGTGGATGTAGTCTGCCCGGACTTCAGCAAGGCCTTTGACGCTGTCTGCCACAACAAACTCCTGGCCAAGCAGAACAGCCCACATCCTGGACAGGAGCACTCTGTGCTGGGTTAGGAACTGGCTGGAGTCCTGGGCCCAGAGAGTGGTGGTGAATGGTGCCACATGCAGCTGGCAGCCGGGCACTAGTGGTGTCCCCCAGGGATCAGTGCTGGGTCCCATCCTGTTCAATATCTTTATTGATGATCTGGATGAGGGGATCGAGTCCATCATCAATAACTTTGCAGATGACACCAAGCTGGGGGCAGGAGTTGATCTGCTGGAAGGTAGGAGAGCTCAGCAGAGGGACCCTGACAGGCTGGACAGATGGGCAGAGTTTGGAAAGCATGCATGGACTCCCTGGTTGGTGAAGCAGCAATTGTTTAGTGGTACAGAACAAGCAGTGTATGTAGGAAAAATCAAGCAGGCTAAGCAATTCCCTGGCATTCTTGCACCACTGCTGCTAATTGAGTTTTCTCCTTTGATATGCAGCTCTCCATTATTATCTTCATCCCATATCAGGTTGAGCTTCTCCAGCACGGAGGCGAGTGTCCTTCTGTCTCGCACTTCAGGCTGTTTACTGCAGTCAGCTCTTCTTTATCATCAGACCGTTCTTCCGTCGTCAGCAGCCTGTTGTTCTTTCCTGTCCTGAAACCTTCCATACATACTTTCTGCTTTCCTCCAGGCAGAGTCCAAGGGCATGATATTGAACACATCCAAGTGCCAGGTTCTACACATTACCACAACAACCCCAGGCATTGCTACAGGCTGGGGTCAGACTAGCTGGAGAGGAACCAGGCTGAAAGGGACCTGAGGGTGCTGGTTGACACCAGCTGAACATGAGCCAGCAGTGGCCAAGAAGGCCAAATACATCCTGGCCTGCATCAGGAACAGTGTGGCCAGCAGGAGCAGGGAGGTCATTCTGCCCTGTGCTCAGCACTGGTCAGGCCACACCTTGAGTTCTGGGTCCAGTTCCTGGGCCCCTCAGTTTAGGAAAGATGTTGAGATGCTGGAAGGTGTCCAGAGAAGGGCAACAAAGCTGGGGAGGGGTCTGGAGCATAGCCCTGTGAGGCAAGGCTGAGGGAGCTGGGGTTGCTTAGCCTGGAGAAGAGGAGGCTCAGGGGAGACCTTCTTGCTCTCTACAACTACCTGAGGGCAGATTGTAGCCAGGTAGGGTTTGGTCTGTTCACCCAGGCACCCAGTACCAGAACAAGAGGACACAGTCTCAGGCTGTGCCAGGGAAGGTTTAAGCTAGAGGTGAGGACAAAGTTCATCCCAGAAAGAGGAACTGGCCATTGGAATGTGCTGCCCAGGGAGGTGGTGGAGTCCCCATCCCTGGAGGTGTTCCAAAAAAGAACTGGATGTGGCACCTGGAGCCATGGTTTAATTGTGAGGAGGGGATAGGGATGCAGACATAGGAGGGAATTGATGAGATCTGAGGTCTCTTCAAACCTGGTTGATTATGTGAGACTGGGAGGTAGTAGGAGGAACTGGGGGTTACTGGGAAGTACTAGAAGGTACTGGGAGGCTGTGAAAGGACTCTGGGGGTGGAGAGTTACTGGGGGGGAGTGAGGGGGCACTGGAGAACTATAAGGGTTAACTGGGAGGTACTGGGAAGGGCTCTGAATGGCACTGGGAAAAACTCAGAGACTGTGGAGAGACTTTGGGGCAGTCTGCAGGGGGTGAAGGGGTCACTGGGGGTTATGGGGAGATACTCACAGTGCTCCCAGTGCTCTCCCAGTTGTCTCCCAGTTCCTCCCAGTGCTCCCAGTTAGGTTCCTGATCCTTCCAGTTGTATCCCAGGGCTCCAGAACTGACTCCAGGTGCTGCAGGTATGGCTCCCAGTCCCTCCCAGTCCCTCCCAGTGCCTCTCAGCCCCTGCCAGCCTCCTCCCAGACTGGGAAAGGACTGGGAGGCACTGGGAGGGGCTCAGGACAGTAGTGGGGAGGTACTGGGAGACTGTGGAAGGACTCTGGGGGGGAATTGGGGATGCTCAGTGGGGTACAGAGGGTCACTGGGAGGCTGTGGAAGGACTTCCTCGGTGGAACTGGGAGGGCTCAGGGGGGCACTGGGGGTTACTGGAAGGTACTGGGAGGTAGTGGGGAGTACTGGGAGGCTGTGAAAGGACTCTGGGAGGGGAGGGTTACTGTGGGGGGAGTGAGGGGGCACTGGGGAAGTCTAAGGGTTAACTGGGAGGTACTGGGAAGGGCTCTGAATGGCACTGGGAAGAACTCAGACTGTGGAAAGACTTTGGGGCGGTCTGGAGGGGCTCAGGGGGGCACTGGGGGTCATGGGGAGATACTCCCAGTGCTCTCCCAGTTGTCTCCCAGTTCCTCCCAGGGACCCCTAGTGCTCCCAGTTGGGTTCCCGCTGCTTCCAGTTGTGTCCCAAGGCTCCAGAAATGCCTCCACCTGGTCCAGGTATGCCTCCCAGTGCCTCCTGGTCCCTACTGGTCTCCTCCCATACTGGGATAGGACTAGAAGGGATTGGGAGGTACTGGGAGGGACAGGAATAAACAGGGAGGGACTGGAAGGGAGTGGGACAGTGTGGGAGGGGACGTGGAGGGACAGGGAGGGGACATAGTGGGAATGGACTGGGAGGGACTGGCAGGGACTGGGAGGGGACTTTCACAGCTGTCTCCCACTTTTGTCCCAGTTGGGTTCCTGCTGCTTCCAGTTGTCTCCCAGGGCTCCAGGTCTGACTCCAGGTGCTGCAGGTATGGCTCCCAGACTCTCCCAGAAACTTCCAGCCCCTACCAGTCTCCTCCCAGACTGGGAAAGGTATAGGAGAAAATGGGATGGACTGGGAGGCTGTAAAGGGCTGTGGGAGGGAAATGGGGGGCTGAGGGGGGTACTGGGAATTCCTGGGTCACGCTCCCAGTGCTCCCAGTTGTTTCCCAGTTGTCTCCCAGTGGGGATGCTACTGCTTCCAATTGTCCACCAGGGCTCTTGCCAGGTAGTGCAGGTAGAACTGGGAGGGGACTGGAAAGGGATGGGGAAGGGACTGGTTGGGGACTGTGAAGGGACTGGGATGGAATGGGAGGAACTGGGAGGGGCTGGGATGGACTAGGGGGGCACTGGGAAGAGACTGGGATGGGAGTGGGGAAGGACAGGGAGGAACTGGGTGTACTGGGATGGGAATGGGAGGGAACTGGGAGAGACTGGGAAGGACTGGGAGTGCACTGCGACGGGACTGGGAGGGGAGTGGGGAGCCAGTGGGAGGGGATTGGGAGGGAACTAAGAAGGGAATGGGAAGGGAAAAGAGTTGGAAGGGACTGGGATAGAGTGGGATGGATCAGGGAGGGAATTGGAAAGGGCTCAGGACAGTACTGTGAAGGACAGGGAGGCTGTTAAGGGCTCTGGGGGGGCACTGGGAGGTACTGGGAGGCTGTGAAAAGATCTGGGGGGGGAGGGTTACTGGGGGGAGTGAGGGGGCGCTGGAGACCTATAAGGGTTAACTGGGAGGTACTGGGAAGGGCTCTGAATGGCACTGGGAAGAACTCAGAGACTGTGGAATGACTCTGGAGGGGGTCTGGAGGAGCTCGGGGGCACTGGGGGTCATGAGGAGATACTCACAGTGCTCCCAGTGCTCTCCCAGTTCCTCCCAGTGCTCCCAGTTGAGTTCCTGCTGCTTCCAGTTGTCTCCCAGGGCTCCAGAACTGACTCCAGGTGCTGCAGGTGTGGCTCCCAGTCCTTCCCAGTGCCTCTCAGCCCCTGCCAGCTTCCTCCCAGACTGGGAAAGGACTGGGAGGCACTGGGAGGGTCTCAGGACAGTACTGGGAAGGACTGGGAGGCTGTGGAAGGATCTGGGGCAGGGAGGGTTACTGGGGGAGAGTGAGGGGGCACTGGGAAAATTCTAAGGGTCAACTGGGAGGTACTGGGAAGGGCTCTGAATGGCACTGGGAAGAACTCAGAGACTCTGGAAAGACTTTGGGGAGGTCTGGAGGGGCTGAGGGGGGCACTGGGGGTTATGTGGAGATACTCACAGTGCTCACAGTGCTCTCCCAGTTGTCTCCCAGTTGTTCCCAGTGCTCCCAGTTGAGTTCCTGCTGCTTCCAGTTGTCTCCCAGGGCTCCAGCAATGCCTCCAGCTGGTCCAGGTATGTCTCCCAGTGCCTCCTGGTCCCTACTGGTCTCCTCCCATACTGGGATAGGATTAGAAGGGATTGGGAGGTACTGGGAGGGACAGGAATAAACAGGGAGGGACTGGGAGGGGACTGGGAAGGGAGTGGGACAGTATGGTAGGGGACTTGGAGGGACAGGGAGGGGACATAGTGGGAATGGACTGGGAGGGACTGGCAGGGACTGGGATGGAGTGGGATGGGACAGTAAGGGGATTGGGAAGGGACAGGGAAGGGACAGGGAGGGGATTGGGATGGGACTGAGTGAACTGGGAAGGGAATGAAAGGGACTGGGATGGACTGTTAGGGGCTTGGGTGGACTGGGATTGACAGGGAGGGCAGTGGTAGGGAATGGGAGGGATGGGAGGGGACTGGGAAGGAACTGGGAAGGGCCTGGGTCAAACTGGAAGGGGACTTGGAGGGAACTGGGAGGACCTGAGTGAAATTGGAGGGGACTGGGAGGGAGTGGGAGGAAACTGGGAGGGAATTGGTAGGGAACAGTGAAGGGACTAGGAGGGCACTGGAAGGGTAATGGAAAGGGAGTGGGAAAGGACAGGGAGGAACTGGGTGTAGTGGAATGGGAATGGGAGGGAACTGGGAGAGAATGGGAAGGACTGGGAGTGCACTGCGATGGGACTGGCTGGCCACGCCCCCTCCCAAATAAGGGAGGGAGAGTGAAACGGAGGAGGGCGGCTGGCCACACCCACAAAGGGAGGGCAGTGAAGAAGCGAGGTGGGGGGCTGGCCACGCCCCCCCCCAAATAAGGGAGGGAGGGAGTGAAGTGGAGGCGGGTGGCTGGCCATGCCCCCTCCCCCCACCAAGCTAAAAGGGGGAGGGAGCTTCTGGCGCGGTGCGGCCAATAGGAGGGAGGGGAAAGCGCAAAGGCGGGAAAGGGGTTAGGGGTGGGCGGCAAAAGGGGAGGGGAGGGCGGGAAAGGAATAAGGAAGGGGAAGGGAGGGGAGAGGAAGAGAGGGGGGACCAGTATGTACCAGTATGTACCAGTATGGAGCCAGGGCTAGACCAGTCTGGACCGGTTTGGACCAGTCTGGACTGGTTTGGACCAGTTTGGACCAGTCTGGACCAGTTTGGACCAGTCTGGACCGGTCTGGACCGTTTTGGAGCAGTTTGGAACAGTATGGATCAGTTTGGACCACTGTAGACTGGTTTGGACCGGTTTGGACCAGTCTGGAGTGTTTTGGACCGGTTTGGACCAGTCTGGACCAGTTTCAAGCGGTTTCGACCGGTCCGGACCGGTTTGGACCGGTTTGGACCGGTCTGGACCGGTCTGGACCGGCTTGGACCGGTTTGGACCGGTCTAGACCGGCTTGGACCGGTCTGGACCGGTCTGGATCGGCTTGGACCGGTTTGGACCGGTTTGTTCCGGTTTGGACCGGTTTGGACCGGTCTGGACCGGTCTGGACCGGCTTGGACCGGCTTGGACCGGTTTAGACCGGTCTGGACCGGCTTGGATTGGTCCGGACCGGTTTGGACCGGTTTGGACCGGTTTGGACCGGTCTGGACCGGCTTGGACCGGTTTGGACCGGTCTGGACCGGCTTGGACCGGTCTGGACCGGTCTGGACTGGTTTGGACCGGTCTAGACCGGTCTAGACCGGTCTGGACCGGCTTGGACCGGTCTGGACCGGCTTGGACCGGCTTGGACCGGTCTGGACCGGCTTGGACCGGCTTGGACCGGTCTGGACCGGTCTGGACCGGCTTGGACCGGTTTGGACCGGTCTGGACCGGTTTGGACTGGTTTGGACCGGTCTAGACCGGTCTAGACCGGTCTGGACCGGCTTGGACCGGCTTGGACCGGCTTGGACCGGCTTGGACCGGTTTGGACCGGTCTGGACCGGTCTGGACCGGCTTGGACCGGTTTGGACCGGTCTGGACCGGCTTGGACCGGTCTGGACCGGTTTGGACTGGTTTGGACCAGTCTGGACGAGTCTGGACCAGTATCGAGCTTGGGTGGCCACTAATGAGCTACGGTGGCCACTAATGACCCCCCCCAGCCTCTCCCTCCCTCCCCTCCTCCTCCTCTCCCCTCCCATTCTCCCTTTCCCGCGCTCCCCGTGGCCCACGTGGCGCAGCCGGCCCCACTCCACTCTCTGACATCACCGCGCGGGGCAGCCCTGGTGCCCTCCTCCCCCCTCCCGCCTGGGCGCTCCGCCCCCTTGCTCTGACGTAATCAGCAGCCATCGCCTCTCTGCCCCAGCTGCTCAGGCCACGCCCCCCGTGACATAGTCTGTGCTATTCCCCGCCCCCCCATAGCCATCCTGCTGCACTCCTCCAGCCCCGCCCCCTCCTATAGCCATCCAATTGTCGCCCTCCAGCCCCGCCTCCAGTCCTCCAGTCCCACCTCCTGCAACCTCCCTCAGCCCTTTCCCCGCCCCCTCCATAGCCATCCTATTTCACTCAAACCCCGCCCCCTTGTGACGCAGATGCTCTCTCGTTCCCGCCCCCTCCCTTAGCCATTCTATTGCCGCCCTCTAGCCCCGCCTCCAGTCCTCCAGCCCCGCCCCCCATAGCCATCCTATTGCCTTCCTCAAGCCCCGCCTCCAGTGACGTAACCTGCGCGGTCTTCCCCGCTCCCCCTCCCCTCTAGCTCCCTTCCCACCCTTTCCCTTTCCTATCCCTCACAGCGCCGCCGCCGCTTTCTCTGCTCCCCGCCCCTCCTTTGCGTGGCCCCTAATCACGTGACGATCGCTGGGCGAATCTCGGTGCTGCGGGGTTCACCCTGGGATCGCTGGGCGAGTCTGGGGGCATTGGGGTCAGCCTGCAAGAGCTGGGAGAGACAGGAGAACAGCTCGTGAACTGGGAGCAGACTGCTCCCGACCGCGGCAAATCGACACCCACCCCCCCTCGCTGCTGGTGTTTCTTGCCCCCCCCCTCGCTGCTGCCCACCCCCAGACCCGTGGCAGAGTCCTGCAGCAGGGACAAAACAACTCCAGAGAGCAGCAGAGTCTACACTGAGCTGATGCGGAGCGGAGAAAGCAGAGGGGACGATAGTTACGCTGGCTAGGTCGGAGCCGACGGGGCGAGGGCGGCGCCGTCTTGGGAAGGGCAGGCGCTGTCACGGGGAGAGCGGTGCCGTCTTGATGCCCTCACTTCCGTCTACATGCCCCCAGACCTCCTTTCTCACCCTCTAAGGCCCTTGAGGTGCTCGCAGCTCGCCTTGAGATGCCGGGGGAGATGTGGCTGGGGGGTCCTGGGACTGCAGGACACCCAATACCGGAGTGAGACCACCCCAATCTTGCGGGACCCCAAACCCTGGAACCCCCCAGAGACCTCTAACACAACACCACCACTCCCCGCCCCCTCAGCTGCTTCAGGACCCTCCAGAGACCCCCCCGGAGACCCTCCAGAGGCCGCCAGACACCTCTCGATGCCCACAAAGCCCCTCTAGACGCCCCAGAATACCTCTCTGCGCCTCCCTTCAGAGGCCACTCACACCCTTGGCAGCAGGCGACAGCAAGCAGTACCTGGCCGTGCCCACAAGGTGGGAGCAGTGAGCAGAAGAGTCAGGGGCGCTAGGGACACCGAGACTCCAGCAATGCCACACAGCAACCCACACGCTGTGGGGACCTGACACAGAGACCCCGAAACCACACTGAGGCACAGACCCCCCCACTCCTCCGTGACCCTCCAGACATGACCCAGGAGCCCCTCCAGAGGTCCCCAGACACCTCTAGATGCTCCCAGAACCCTTCACATGCCCCCAAATTCCCCTTTCATACCCCCAAGCCCACTTCAGATGACAGCAGACCCTCCTTAACAGGCCCCCAACGCTCAGCAGGTCCGGTGCTGCTGTGCCTCGGGAGCAGATCAGCTGGTCTCCCTGCAGAGCTTTTTCCATTCAATGAAAAAACAGCACACCACACACACACATGAAAGACAATCCACTGTTTTAATTGAGAGACAGTTGCTATTTCTGTTTCAAACCACACCCCACACCCCCCCGTGGCTCTGCTCAGGATGTGCTTTTCTCCTCTAGAAGCCTTTCTACAGAACAGAGGGGGGGCACGTCAAGGCCTTTCTGCACACAAATCACTGCCCTTCTGCAATCTCTCAATAAGCAGCACCGCTGTTCCTCGGCTGGAACACCTCACACTCACTCTTACAATTTCCCGGGGCTTTCCCTCCCCTCCAAGAACGTCCTGGCATTTCAAACATTTGGCATTTCAGGTCTGCAAGCAGCCTTTGTGGGAGGCTGCCCTCACCCCTCCCTCACTGCTCCTCTGCTGTATCCTCGCCCACCCCCCTGTGGCATCACAGAAGGAAAGACAGCCGAGCGGCTACGCTCCTGTTCTTTTTATCACCCCGAGCCGGGGACAGCCTTCTGGGCAAGGTTTGCAGCTTCAGCACACAGCTGAGCTTTGCTCTCACCCATTAAACCCTTTGGTGGTTTCAGCTTCCCGAGGATGTGTCGGCACAAGTCCTTGTCGGGGCACCGCAAACAGGGAGAGACAAAGCTCCGAGATCCAGGAAGAGGACGGCTGAGCAGACACTTCTAAAGAGAGAAACTTCATCAGCTGAACCTCACACTTCTCCCAGCTTTGCAACAGCAAAGAACTTTGTGAACAACACAGTGGTGCTCCTAAGGAGGTCACCAGCTTGCAAGTTACAGGAGAAATAAAAACCTTTTTATTACAGAAGCACTGGCAAAAATTTACGGACAGGAACAGCAGACGAGGAAATTCTGCAATTGAGCTAATGATAGACATCAGGCCTAGGATCTGGCTACCCTGACAAAGGATGCCAACAGGACAGAGTGAGGCCTCAGCAGCACTCCCAAAAAGCCCCACAGAGAGCCACAGGCTCTGGCCCGTGCCCCACCTACGGGCCGGCCCTCCTGGCAGCAGCGCAACACCACCTCTTCAGGAGCCCAGGGACTGACCTCAGCCCCCTAAGGGCCAGGCAAGGTTGGTTCCTGTTAGCTGCCTAAAGCAGCCTCCCCAGCCCTGCTTACAGGGACCTTGGGCTGCTGCTGGGGACAGAAGGGGAATGGAGGGCTCCACAACTCGTCACACAGACCCCGAGTACAGGGCTGTTAAGCTGACAGGGTGCCAAGGGAACAGGCTGCCATGAAGGCAGAGACCCAGGCCCTGAACTACAGGGTGGGTCACCTTGCCGCAGCAACACGACCCAGCGGCTTCGCTGTGTCCGACGAATAAAAGGAGGAAGTTCCACAGGAACAGAAGGGATAACCTTTTCACTGTGTGTGCCAGAGCCCTGGAGCAGGCTGCCCAGAGAGTTAGTGGAGTCTCTGGAGACATTCAAAACCTGCCCCAGGTGATCCTGCACTGGCACAGGGGTTGGACTGGATGCTATTTTGGGGTCCCTTCCAACCCCTAACACTCAGTGATTCTGTGATTAGCTATGCTGGTGACAGAGTCTCACTGAGTGCTCTTTAAAATGTTTTTCTTTTCTTTCAGCCTAGGAGTTTCATATTTAAATAGACCTTCTGCTCTGTCTTCCCCCTTCCTTCTTCCATCTTGCGTCTAAAAACTAGGAGAGCTTGATGAGCTGTATCCTGGGCGTCCCAACGTAACACATCTCAATTGCATACATGGATTTTGTAATCTTTTGCCCCATTGCTTGCACAGGGTGGATTAAGTTCATTACTTAGAGCTTGTCAGGACAGCTGTTGAAGTGTCCTGTGCAATGCAGGAGGAGTTGAATCCCATAGGATACCACATTACTGTGCTTTGTCAGCCTGGTTATGGTCAGAAACCTCCTTCATTTTTTTTTCTCTTAAACAGATATATCACATGAGTCCCCAGAATTAATTTGCCTCTTCTCATAATTATTTCTTTAAAACTGTCTTAGAAGTGTCTCTGTCCTTCCCTCTCCCTCTCTCTAGATACTGGCCTCCTGAGCCCATGGCAGACTTGCACAGAGCTACTGCGAGCACCACTCTGCACGGCCTCTGGGGGGCTTTCAAGCACAGGCACCCCAGGAGAATCCAAACCTAACCTTGCAGCTGGCCTTAGAGCTCCTCTTTGGAAAACTGTCGCTGCCAGGGCCCACAAACCCAACATCCTCTGTCAGCAACCTGGATGTAAGAGCTGAAAAGTGTCAACGGAAATTGTACTTGGACACCTCAGGAAGATCCTTCAATGAAAGAGCTGGCTCCTCCTGAAGGGCAAGTATGAATGGAGCTCTCAAAGTACCACACTTCAGAGCCTCCTGCTTGCTAGCACTAAGACAATTGTTCATGTAGAACGACTGGACAGTCACTTCAACAAACCCCACAGAACTGGCTCCTATCAACTCTCCAGAAGACACTGCTGCACTAGCTTGGCTGCCTGACCGGCTCAGTTCAGGTGGCTTAGGATCTCACAGAGGGTACCACAAGAACTGAGGGGACTGCAATCTTTGCAGCTTCAACTTTCCTTCTCTGCTACTTCTTTTTTCAGATGGATTTTTTTTCAAAGGGACTGCTGGACAGCAGAACAGGATGGATGGCCGGGCCCCAAGAGCGGTGGGGAACAGAGTTAAACCCAGCCGGTGGCCGGCCGGGCACAAGTGGTGTTCCCCAGGACACCCCTTGTGAGAGAGTGAGTCCAGAGAAGGGCCACAAAGCTGGTGAGGGGTCTGGATAACAAGCCTTAGGAGGAGTGGCTGAAGGAACTGGGACTGTTTAATCTGCAGAAGAGGAAGCTGAGGGAATTATGGTGTGGTCTGGCTTCAGCTCTCAACTAGTTCCACGTTGAGCAAGGACAGCTTGTACTCACAGAAGGCACTGGCTGCTTGGGTTCAAGGTTCCTGCAGAGCTCAGGCTATCTCTCTTCATTAGTGAGGTCGTCCTGTCACCTAGGCAGAGAGATGAAAATGCAGCTATGAAATTAGACCACTGGAATCGTGAGACTCGTTCTGTGTGCGACTCCAGGAGAATCCAAACCTAACCTTGGAGCTGCCCTGAAGAGCTCCTCTTTGGAAAACTCTCGCTGCCGGGCCCCACAAACCCCACACCCTCTGTCAGCAAACCGGATGTACGAGCTGAAGAGTGTCGACAGAAACTGTACGTGGACAGCTCAGGAAGATCCTGCCAGTCCCAGCACACCAGACCTGGAATGATCAAAGAAAGTCCCTTAACAACTGTCTGTGTGTCTGCTCATAGCTTGAGGAGAACCCCCCAACTCCTTCAGGACCCCCCCAGATTCCCCAACTTAGATGCCCACAAAACCCCTTTGGAGGCACCCAAACCCCCCATCTGATACGCCCAGCTCCGTTTTAGGTACCCCCAGACGCTTCTAATGTCCCCAGACCCGCTGGTAGACCAGCCCAGAACCCCCTGACACTATCCCAGACCCTTTCAGGGGGCTCCACACCCCTTCTAGATGCCCACAAAACCCCTTCACACGCCAAAAGAAACCTTTACCTGCCTCCAAACCCCATTTGGGGGCCACTCAGACCCCTTAGCAGCGGGTGGCAGCAACCAAGTCTGTTGCTCTCACCAATTAAACCTGGATGTTAGGAAGAAGGTCTTCATAGAATAGAATAGAGCAGGTTGAAAGAGAGATTGGCCTTTGGAATGTGCTGCCCAGGGAGGTGGTGGAGTCGCCATCACTGGAAGTGTTTAGAAAGAGACTGGATGAGGCACTCAGTGCCATGGTTTAGTTGATTGGAATGGGATGGAATGGACCGGACCAGGTTGGAAGAGACCTTCAAGATCATCATGTCCAACCTATCATCCAACACCACCTAATCAACTAAACCATGCAACCAAGCACCCTATCCAGTCTCCTCCTGAACACCTCCAAAGATGGTGACTCCACCACCTCCCTGGGCAGCCCATTCCAATGGGCAATCACTCTCTCTGTGCAGAACCTCTTCCTAACCTCTAGCCTAAACCTCCCCTGGCACAGCTTGAGACTGTGTCCTCTTGTTCTGGTGCTGCTTGCCTGGAAGAAGAGACCAACCCCCACCTGGCTACAACCTCCCTTCAGGGAGTCGTAGAAAGCAAGAAGGTCTCCCCTGAGCCTCCTCTTCTCCAGGCTAAGCAACCCCAGCTCCCTCAGCCTCTCCTCACAGGCCTGTGCTCCAAACCCCTCCCCAGCTTTGTTGCCCTTCTCCGGACACCTTCCAGCAACTCAACGTCTTGCTTAAACGGAGGGGCCCAGAACTGGACACGGGACTCAAGGTGTGCCCTAACCAGTGCCAAGTGCAGGGGCAGAATGACCTCCCTGCTCCTGCTGGCCACACTGTTCCTGATACTGGCCAGGTTGCCAGTGGCCTTCTTGGCCACCCGTGCACGCTGCTGGTCATGACCAGAAGACAGGGATCAGAAGAGTCTTTGGCCAAGCTGTAAACCTCTTCCTAACATTCAGCCTAAACCTCCCCTGGCACAGCTTGAGACTGTGTCCTCTTGTTCTGGTGCTGCTTGCCTGGGAGAAGAGACCAACCCCCACCCGGCTACAACCAGAACTGAGGGGACTGCAGTCTTTGCAGCTTCAGCTTTCCTTCTCTGCTACTTCTTTTTTCAGATGGATTTTTTTTCAAAGGGACTGCTGGACAGCAGAACAGGATGGATGGCTGGGCCCCAAGAGCGGTGGGGAACAGAGTTAAACCCAGCCGGTGGCCGGCCGGCCACAAGTGGTGTTCCCCAGGACACCCCTTGTGAGAGAGTGAGTCCAGAGAAGGGCCACAAAGCTGGTGAGGGGTCTGGATAACAAGCCTTAGGAGGAGTGGCTGAAGGAACTGGGACTGTTTAATCTGCAGAAGAGGAAGCTGAGGGAATTATGGTGTGGTCTGGCTTCAGCTCTCAACTACCTCCACGTTGAACAAGGACAGCTTGTACTCACAGAAGGCACTGGCTGCTTGGGTTCAAGGTTCCTGCAGAGCTCAGGCTATCTCTCTTCATTAGTGAGGTCGTCCTGTCACCTAGGCAGAGAGAAGAAAATGCAGCTATGAAATTAGACCACTGGAATCGTGAGAGTCGTTCTGTGTGCGACTTCAGGAGAATCCAAACCTAACCTTGGAGCTGCCCTGAAGAGCTCCTCATAGCTTGTGGAGTAACAGAGCAGGAACAATTCCCAAAAGGTTTTCACTGCATTCCTAGGGCACTTGAAGGATTGCCCTGGCTGTAGTTAATACCTAGAAATTCCTCTCAAAATCTTTGCAGCACAGCAAGGAAATTGAGGGATGGGAAGGCAATATGTACTTACACGTTAGGCAAGAATTGGCTTTGCAAACTAATCTCTCTAACTGTTGGATATGCACTGAACTTCCTCGAGGCCAAATGAGGACCCCTTTATTTGGGGAAGCCTCATTGAATTGGACTTGGGGGCCATCAGACTGGGTGACTACATCTGAGAGTAACTTCCACAAGTGTCAGCATGGGAAAGATAGCTCAGAAAGCCTGGGTCCAAAGTTTGACTTAAGAAGATATAGTATAGGAATATACTGTCGGCTGTGAGAAAGGGGGGAATTGACGAACAGAAAAGTCTCATTAACAGAACCACAGAGTTGATAAGAATTTTCCGCTTGTTAGCTGAAATGCTGGAACGCAGGGAGGGGGAGAGGGGTTGGCAGACAGCCTTTGGATAGAGAAGGAATAACAGGATTTGTCAGTGATTCACTTCTGTTAGTCTTGGACAAGATGCTCTTTTGTATACGATAAAGGACACCTGCATGATATGTGTGCTTCTGCTCTTTTAGATAGATAAGCTTTGTATAGATAGGAAGCATCTGGACCTCTGTCATTATAGACAGATAACTTTTTGTATAAAAGTTTGCCCAAACCTCTCTGAAGACACACAGCTCTTTTGAAATGATCCTACCTGTGTCAGGCGCCAGAATAGAAGCACGATACAAGAGACTTACTGAGTCTCTTGTGTGTCTTTCTCTAAGTCATTATCAACGCTGTTTGCAGCACAAACCCAAACCCAAACCCACCCCGAGACACCCCCAGCTCCCACGGGAGCCTGCAGAGACCTCCCAAAGGGTCCGACGGAGGTGCCCAGCTGCCTCTCCACGACCCTTGACCCTTTCAGATGGCCCCACTAAACTTTACATATCCCCAGACCATTTTAGGTGTCCCCAGACCTCCTCCGTCACCCCCAAAAGCCCTGCCGATGGCCCCAGACCACCTTCAGACGCCGGAAGGAACACACCTGGGAGTCCCGGGCCGGCAGCGACACCGGAAACCGCACTGCGAGCTCCCCGAATGCGCCAGGACCCCTTGCCCCGCCAAAGGACAGCGGTTCGCAGGCACCCTGGGGCACAGAACGACGTCAGGCACCGAATCAGGGCTCTCCGCGACCGCTCCGGCTCCAAAGCTGCTCAGCGCGGCGCCTGCCCCCCCGGTCAGAAAAGCGGTGGGCAGCCCGCGAGGAGGGCGCGTGCGCGGGACCGGACCCCCTGCGGCGCAGGCGCCGTATCATTAGCGACCACCGGGACGCTGCCCCCCTGGCGCGAGCAGAGCCGGGCTAGGGCGCAGGCGCCGGATCCATAGCGACCACCGGGATGCTGCCCCCCTGGCGCGAGCAGAGCCGGGCTAGGGCGCAGGCGCCGGATCCATAGCGACACTCGAGTCAAGCTCTCCGCTCTCCTCTCTTCCCTTAAGAATTTTCGAGCATTCGGCGCAGTTAGGCTGCAGAAATTAGCTCCCACGGGGCGGCACACGCCGCGGCACGGCTGCACTGCGGCCATTACACACAGGGTTGAGCACTGAGCTCCCACGGGGCGCTATACGCCGCGGTACGGCTGCACTGCCGGCCATTACACACCGGGTGGCAGCATTGAGCTCCCCCGGGGCGGCACACGCCACGGCACGGCTGCACTGCCGGCCATTACACACAGGGTGGCAGCATTGAGCTCCCACGGGGCCTCAGGGTACGGTTGAGGCAGCAGCCACCACCCCCGCAGAGCCCCACCGGTCAAGCCCGGACACGCCCCCCCCCCCCCCCCCCCCCCAAAGCCCCGCACTGCCCCGCCGGTGGCCACCCCCCCAAGCCCCGCGCACCTCCAGCGGCTGCTATAGAGAAACCCCACAAAGCAGCAGAGACTGGCACTGACCTGGGACACAGCAGAAGAGCTGCAACCTCTACCAGCCACAACCCTGAAAGCATCTGGCGCCATGTTGTTGAGGGCGGTGCCATGCTGGGGGGTGGGGTTCAGGCTGGGGGGCGGTGACACGCTGGAGGGGGGTGGTGACACGCTGGGCGGGGGCGGTGCCACGCTGGGGGGGCGGTGCCACGCTGGGGGGGCGGTGCCACGCTGGGGGGGGCGGTGCCACGCTGGGGGGGGCGGTGACACGCTGGAGGGGGGCGGTGACACGCTGGAGGGGGGCGGTGACACGCTGGGGGGGGGCGGTGACACGCTGGGGGGGGCGGTGACACGCTGGAGGGGGGCGGTGACACGCTGGAGGGGGCGGTGACACGCTGGGGGAGGCGGTGCCACGCTGGAGGGGGGCGGTGCCACGCTGAGGGGGCGGTGCCACGCTGGGGGGGCGGTGCCACGCCGGGGGGGCGGTGCCTGCGTTGTCACCTCACTCTCAGCTTTCCATTGGGTTTTATTCCCCTCCAAGACAACACGTTGAGTTCTGAGCAGCTGAGGAGCCCTGGGGAACACCTGTACAGAAATGTTCCTCCAAGAGCTGTCAGAAAAACGTTCGTTCCGCCAGCAGGCAGCTCTGGCTTCAGAGCAAAAGCCTTCTGTGATCATTCTGTTTAGCTCAGCACCAGCTGCAGCCGTCGGTATTACCAAACTACACAGTAATGGCCTCCTCCCGGTGCCCTCCCGGTCCCAACAGTTTCCTCCCACCAAAGGACTGGCAGAGAACTGGAAGCGACTGGGAAGCAGATCCGGGCTAGGGCGCAGGCGCCGGATCCATAGCGATGCTCGAGTCAAGCTCTCCGCTCTCCCCCTAAGAATTTTCGAGCATTCAGCGCAGTTAGGCTGCAGAAATTAGCTCCCCCGGGGCGGCACACGCCGCGGCACGGCTGCACTGCCGGCCAGTACACACCGGGTGGCAGCATTGAGCTCCCCCGGGGCGACACACGCCACGGCACGGCTGCACTGCCGGCCGTTACACACCGGGTGGCAGCACTGAGCACCTCCCTGGGCGTGGGCAGCAGCCGGGCCCCCACGTGGGTTTTATTTTCCAATGCTAAAAGCCTTTTAGAAGCAGAGAGGGCAGACAGGGGTCGTTTCCAAAGCTTTCTTACGCACCAGTCACTCCAAGCCCTCCCTCTCCAGCTGCAAACCAGAGGTTTGCCTCCGCCTCGCCTCACCCCAGTACTTACACTTTTAAAGATAGTGTGGTGCCCTCGGAGAATTTTCAGCACTTTAGGGGGGGGCCCCCAGCCCTCGCTCACCTGCTCCTCTGCTGCAGCAGCCCCCTGCCCCACGTGGCAGAACCAGCCCACCCACAATCCCCCCACTCCCTTTGATTCGCCCCCAGAAAGGCACAAAATAAAGCAAACTGCCCAGCCAGCACCTCCTGCCTTTCACAGCAAGGACTGAACATTGCAGCTTTGGCCAAGACTATCAGCCCAAAGGAAGGCCTGGCCCCTGAGGAGCTAAATGCAAGTGAACTGTCTGACACCACCACAGTCCTGTGAATGTTGCAAAGCAGTAGTGCATGCAGTATAATAATTCGAAAGTTAAGGGCTGCTCAAGCTTTACACAAAGTATCCTATTCAGTTTTGGGTTCCACTTAACACAAAGTAAAAGTATAAAAGGTCAGAGGGAAAGCCAACTCTACCTCTGAACTACAGCAAGAAATACTGGAATCAAGGGGCCCTTTCTTCTGCTACTAATAGATGAAGAGAACATGAAAACTGACGGGCTAAACCAACAGGGCAAGATTAGAATAACTAGTAGAGAGAACGGAAGATACAAAGCTTCAACTACATCTGTTTAGCAACGACTCCTACCAGATAACTTCCATGCCATAACTTTACTGAATTCAAACAAGCCAGCTGGCGAAGCGTCTCGCTTACAGGCGGCCGACGAGGACACGCGCAGAAGGAAGAGGCGAGGGAACAAGTCCTGAGCTTTGCTGCAGGCTATCCTGCGGCTTCCCCTACCGACTCTTTCCCGTACACCACCGCAGAATGAGTTGGGTGAATTTTGTCTCAAACCCATTAAACCCTTTGGTGGTTTCAGCTTCCCGAGGATGTGTCGGCACAAGTCCTTGTCGGGGCACCGCAAACAGGGAGAGACAAAGCTCCGAGATCCAGGAAGAGGACGGCTGAGCAGACACTCCTAAAGAGAGAAACTTCATCAGCTGAACCTCACACTTCTCCCAGCTTTGCAACAGCAAAGAACTTTGTGAACAACACAGTGGTGCTCCTAAGGAGGTCACCAGCTTGCAAGTTACAGGAGAAATAAAAGCCTTTTTATTACAGAAGCACTGGCAAAAATTTACGGACAGGAACAGCAGACGAGGAAATTCTGCAATTGAGCTAACGATAGACATCAGGCCTAGGATCTGGCTACCCTGACAAAGGATGCCAACAGGACAGAGTGAGGCCTCAGCAGCACTCCCAAAAAGCCCCACAGAGAGCCACAGGCTCTGGCCCGTGCCCCACCTACGGGTCGGCCCTCCTGGCAGCAGCGCAACACCACCTCTTCAGGAGCCCAGGGACTGACCTCAGCCCCCTAAGGGCCAGGCAAGGTTGGTTCCTGTTAGCTGCCTAAAGCAGCCTCCCCAGCCCTGCTTACAGGGACCTTGGGCTGCTGCTGGGGACAGAAGGGGGAATGGAGGGCTCCACAACTCGTCACACAGACCCCAAGTACAGGGCTGTTAAGCTGACAGGGTGCCAAGGGAACAGGCTGCCATGAAGGCACAGACCCAGGCCCTGAACTACAGGGTGGGTCACCTTGCCGCAGCAACACGACCCAGCGGCTTCGCTGTGTCCGACGAATAAAAGGAGGAAGTTCCACAGGAACAGAAGGGAAAACCTTTTCACTGTGTGTGCCAGAGCCCCGGAGCAGGCTGCCCAGAGAGTTAGTGGAGTCTCTGGAGACATTCAAAACCTGCCCCAGGTGATCCTGCACTGGCACAGGGGTTGGACCGGATGCTATTTTGGGGTCCCTTCCAACCCCTAACACTCAGTGATTCTGTGATTAGCTATGCTGGTGACAGAGTCTCACTGAGTGCTCTTTAAAATGTTTTTCTTTTCTTTCAGCCTAGGAGTTTCATATTTAAATAGACCTTCTGCTCTGTCTTCCCCCTTCCTTCTTCCATCTTGCGTCTAAAAACTAGGAGAGCTTGATGAGGTGTATCCTGGGCGTCCCAATGTAACACATCTCAATTGCATACATGGATTTTGTAATCTTTTGCCCCATTGCTTGCACAGGGTGGATTAAGTTCATTACTTAGAGCTTGTCAGGACAGCTGTTGAAGTGTCCTGTGCAATGCAGGAGGAGTTGAATCCCATAGGAAACCACATTACTGTGCTTTGTCAGCCTGGTTATGGTCAGAAACCTCCTTCATTTTTTTTTCTCTTAAACAGATATATCACATGAGTCCCCAGAATTAATTTGCCTCTTCTCATAATTATTTCTTTAAAACTGTCTTAGAAGTGTCACTGTCCTTCCCTCTCCCTCTCTCTAGATACTGGCCTCCTGAGCCCATGGCAGACTTGCACAGAGCTACTGCGAGCACCACTCTGCACGGCCTCTGGGGGGCTTTCAAGCACAGGCACCCCTGGAGAATCCAAACCTAACCTTGCAGCTGGCCTTAGAGCTCCTCTTTGGAAAACTGTCGCTGCCAGGGCCCACAAACCCAACATCCTCTGTCAGCAACCTGGATGTAAGAGCTGAAAAGTGTCAACAGAAATTGTACTTGGACAGCTCAGGAAGATCCTTCAATGAAAGAGCTGGCTCCTCCTGAAGGGCAAGTATGAATGGAGCTCTCAAAGTACCACACTTCAGAGCCTCCTGCTTGCTAGCACTAAGACAATTGTTCATGTAGAACGACTGGCCACTCACTTCAACAAACCCCACAGAACTGGCTCCTATCAACTCTCCAGAAGACACTGCTGCACTAGCTTGGCTGCCTGACCGGCTCAGTTCAGGTGGCTTAGGATCTCACAGAGGGTACCACAAGAACCGAGGGGACTGCAGTCTTTGCAGCTTCAGCTTTCCTTCTCTGCTACTTCTTTTTTCAGATGGATTTTTTTTCAAAGGGACTGCTGGACAGCAGAACAGGATGGATGGCCAGGCCCCAAGAGCGGTGGGGAACAGAGTTAAACCCAGCCGGTGGCCGGCCGGGCACAAGTGGTGTTCCCCAGGACACCCCTTGTGAGAGAGTGAGTCCAGAGAAGGGCCACAAAGCTGGTGAGGGGTCTGGATAACAAGTCTTATGAGGAGTGGCTGAAGGAACTGGGACTGTTTAATCTGCAGAAGAGGAAGCTAAGGGAATTATGGTGTGGTCTGGCTTCAGCTCTCAACTAGTTCCACGTTGAACAAGGACAGCTTGTACTCACAGAAGGCACTGGCTGCTTGGGTTCAAGGTTCCTGTAGAGCTCAGGTCTCTGAGACTTCTGAACAGCTGTGCTTAGCCCAAAATCAGACAGTTTCACATCACCCTGGGAAAAAAAAAATCCAAGAAAAGAATTCAGAAAGATTGTGCTTGAGCAAAAGAAAAGGTTTAACCGCTCCACAGCCTCCTGAGCCCATGGCAGGCTTGCAGAGCTACTGTGAGCACCACTCTGCGCGGCCTCTGGGGGGTTTCAAGCACAGGCACTCCAGGAGACTGCAGGCACTCCACAGAGACTCCAAAACCTCACTGAAAACCCCCCAACTCCTTCAGGACCCCCACAGATTCCCCAACTTAGATGCCCACAAAACCCCTTTGGAGGCACCCAAACCCCCCATCTGATACGCCCAGCTCCGTTTTAGGTACCCCCAGACGCTTCTAATGTCCCCAGACCCGCTGGTGGACCAGCCCAGAACCCCCTGACACTATCCCAGACCCTTTCAGGGGGCTCCACACCCCTTCTAGATGCCCACAAAACCCCTTCACACGCCAAAAGAAACCTTTACCTGCCTCCAAACCCCATTTGGGGGCCACTCAGACCCCTTAGCAGCGGGTGGCAGCAACCAAGTCTGTTGCTCTCACCAATTAAACCCTTTGGTGCTCTCAGCTCTCTGACCCTGTGTCAGTGCAAGTCCTTGTCAGCCGGTACCTTTGTCCTGATCCAGGCGGAGAGAGAACTGCCAGGAACACAGCTTCGCCGCTCCGCTTGCGGCACGCCTGCTGCCGAGGGCAGCCTCGTCCGCAGCCTGCCCGAGAGGAACACGGCCCCCGGGGCCGGGGGACAAACAAAAGCCTTCCACAAAGGAAACAAGGGAAGTCTCTTGGCCACTCTTCACGTGCCGAGTGCGATTGTCATGTGGAACACACCGCGGCATCTGGAATGAGTTTAAGTCCAGGTCTATGGCAGCACAGAGGTTCCTGGAATATCCCGGTACATCGATCCACAGGAGGTTGTCTTTCGGTCCCCAGTCTGATGCTTTGCAGCACAGCCATCACATCATTTCTCTCGAGTGCTTTGAACTGACAATTCATACAGGAGAATAAACCCAAACAGGAGTAAGCAGGTTGGAAAAGAACTTTGATCATCACCGGGCCCAGCAAGAGGACACAGTCTCAGGCTGCAGCAGGGGAGGTTTAGGCTAGAGGTTAGGAAGAGGTTCTGCACAGAGAGAGTGATGGCCCATTGGAATGGGCTGCCCAGGGAGGTGGTGGAGTCACCATCTTTGGAGGTGTTCAGGAGGAGACTGGATAGGGTGCTTGGTTGCATGGTTTAGTTGATTAGGTGGTGTTGGATGATAGCTTGGACACGATGATCTTGAAGGTCTCTTCCAACTCGGTCTGGTCTATTCTTTTCTATTCCGTTCCATTCCATACCATTCCATTCCAACACCATCTAATCAACTAAACCATGGCACTGAGTGCCTCATCCAGTCTCTTTCTAAACACTTCCAGTGATAGTGACTCCCTGGGCACCACCTCACTGAGCAGCACATTCCAAAGGCCAATCTCTCTTTCAACCTGCTCTATTCTATTCTATGAAGACCTTCTTCCTAACATCCAGCCTAAACCTCCCCTGGCACAGCTTGAGACTGTGTCCTCTTGCTCTGGTGCTGCTTGCCTGGGAGAAGAGACCAACCCCCACCTGGCTACAACCAGAACTGAGGGGACTGCAGTCTTTGCAGCTTCAGCTCTCTCTTCCCTTAAGAATTTTCGAGCATTCGGCGCAGTTAGGCTGCAGAAATTAGCTCCCACGGGGCGGCACACGCCGCGGCACGGCTGCACTGCGGCCATTACACACAGGGTTGAGCACTGAGCTCCCACGGGGCGCTATACGCCGCGGTACGGCTGCACTGCCGGCCATTACACACCGGGTGGCAGCATTGAGCTCCCCCGGGGCGGCACACGCCGCGGCACGGCTGCACTGCCGGCCATTACACACAGGGTGGCAGCATTGAGCTCCCACGGGGCCTCTGGGTACGGTTGAGGCAGCAGCCGCCGCCCCCGCAGAGCCCCACCGGTCAAGCCCGGACACGCCCCCACCTCCCCCCCAAAAGCCCCGCGCTGCCCCGCCGGTGGCCACCCCCCCAAGCCCCGCGCACCTCCAGCGGCTGCTATAGAGAAACCCCACAAAGCAGCAGAGACTGGCACTGACCTGGGACACAGCAGAAGAGCTGCAACCTCTACCAGCCACAACCCTGAAAGCATCTGGCGCCATGTTGTTGAGGGCGGTGCCATGCTGGGGGGTGGGGTTCAGGCTGGGGGGCGGTGACACGCTGGAGGGGGGTGGTGACACGCTGGGCGGGGGCGGTGCCACGCTGGGGGGGCGGTGCCACGCTGGAGGGGGGCGGTGCCACGCTGGAGGGGGGCGGTGACACGCTGGAGGGGGGCGGTGACACGCTGGAGGGGGGCGGTGACACGCTGGAGGGGGGCGGTGACACGCTGGAGGGGGGCGGTGACACGCTGGAGGGGGGCGGTGACACGCTGGAGGGGGGCGGTGACACGCTGGGAGGGGCGGTGACACGCTGGGGGGGGCGGTGACACGCTGGAGGGGGGCGGTGACACGCTGGAGGGGGGCGGTGACACGCTGGAGGGGGGCGGTGACACGCTGGAGGGGGGCGGTGACACGCTGGAGGGGGGCGGTGACACGCTGGAGGGGGGCGGTGACACGCTGGAGGGGGGCGGTGACACGCTGGGAGGGGCGGTGACACGCTGGGGGGGCGGTGCCACGCTGGGGGAGGCGGTGACACGCTGGAGGGGGGCGGTGACACGCTGAGGGGGCGGTGACACGCCGGGGGGGGCGGTGCCACGCCGGGGGGGGCGGTGCCTGCGTTGTCACCTCACTCTCAGCTTTCCATTGGGTTTTATTCCCCTCCAAGACAACACGTTGAGTTCTGAGCAGCTGAGGAGCCCTGGGGAACACCTGTACAGAAATGTTCCTCCAAGAGCTGTCAGAAAAACGTTCGTTCCGCCAGCAGGCAGCTCTGGCTTCAGAGCAAAAGCCTTCTGTGATCATTCTGTTTAGCTCAGCACCAGCTGCAGCCGTCGGTATTACCAAACTACACAGTAATGGCCTCCTCCCGGTGCCCTCCCGGTCCCAACAGTTTCCCCCCACCAAAGGACTGGCAGAGAACTGGAAGCGACTGGGAAGCAGATCCGGGCTAGGGCGCAGGCGTCGGATCCATAGCGACGCTCGAGTCAAGCTCTCCGCTCTCCCCCTAAGAATTTTCGAGCATTCAGCGCAGTTAGGCTGCAGAAATTAGCTCCCCCGGGGCGGCACACGCCGCGGCACGGCTGCACTGCCGGCCAGTACACACCGGGTGGCAGCATTGAGCTCCCCCGGGGCGACACACGCCACGGCACGGCTGCACTGCCGGCCGCTACACACCGGGTGGCAGCACTGAGCACCTCCCTGGGCGTGGGCAGCAGCCGGGCCCCCACGTGGGTTTTATTTTCCAATGCTAAAAGCCTTTTAGAAGCAGAGAGGGCAGACAGGGGTCGTTTCCAAAGCTTTCTTACGCACCAGTCACTCCAAGCCCTCCCTCTCCAGCTGCAAACCAGAGGTTTGCCTCCGCCTCGCCTCACCCCAGTACTTACACTTTTAAAGATAGTGTGGTGCCCTCGGAGAATTTTCAGCACTTTAGGGGGGGGCCCCCAGCCCTCGCTCACCTGCTCCTCTGCTGCAGCAGCCCCCTGCCCCACGTGGCAGAACCAGCCCACCCACAATCCCCCCACTCCCTTTGATTCGCCCCCAGAAAGGCACAAAATAAAGCAAACTGCCCAGCCAGCACCTCCTGCCTTTCACAGCAAGGACTGAACATTGCAGCTTTGGCCAAGACTATCAGCCCAAAGGAAGGCCTGGCCCCTGAGGAGCTAAATGCAAGTGAACTGTCTGACACCACCACAGTCCTGTGAATGTTGCAAAGCAGTAGTGCATGCAGTATAATAATTCGAAAGTTAAGGGCTGCTCAAGCTTTACACAAAGTATCCTATTCAGTTTTGGGTTCCACTTAACACAAAGTAAAAGTATAAAAGGTCAGAGGGAAAGCCAACTCTACCTCTGAACTACAGCAAGAAATACTGGAATCAAGGGGCCCTTTCTTCTGCTACTAATAGATGAAGAGAACATGAAAACTGACGGGCTAAACCAACAGGGCAAGATTAGAATAACTAGTAGAGAGAACGGAAGATACAAAGCTTCAACTACATCTGTTTAGCAACGACTCCTACCAGATAACTTCCATGCCATAACTTTACTGAATTCAAACAAGCCAGCTGGCGAAGCGTCTCGCTTACAGGCGGCCGACGAGGACACGCGCAGAAGGAAGAGGCGAGGGAACAAGTCCTGAGCTTTGCTGCAGGCTGTCCTGCGGCTTCCCCTACCGACTCTTTCCCGTACACCACCGCAGAATGAGTTGGGTGAATTTTGTCTCAAACCCATTAAACCCTTTGGTGGTTTCAGCTTCCCGAGGATGTGTCGGCACAAGTCCTTGTCGGGGCACCGCAAACAGGGAGAGACAAAGCTCCGAGATCCAGGAAGAGGACGGCTGAGCAGACACTTCTAAAAGAGAGAAACTTCATCAGCTGAACCTCACACTTCTCCCAGCTTTGCAACAGCAAAGAACTTTGTGAACAACACAGTGGTGCTCCTAAGGAGGTCACCAGCTTGCAAGTTACAGGAGAAATAAAAGCCTTTTTATTACAGAAGCACTGGCAAAAATTTACGGACAGGAACAGCAGACGAGGAAATTCTGCAATTGAGCTAACGATAGACATCAGGCCTAGGATCTGGCTACCCTGACAAAGGATGCCAACAGGACAGAGTGAGGCCTCAGCAGCACTCCCAAAAAGCCCCACAGAGAGCCACAGGCTCTGGCCCGTGCCCCACCTACGGGCCGGCCCTCCTGGCAGCAGCGCAACACCACCTCTTCAGGAGCCCAGGGACTGACCTCAGCCCCCTAAGGGCCAGGCAAGGTTGGTTCCTGTTAGCTGCCTAAAGCAGCCTCCCCAGCCCTGCTTACAGGGACCTTGGGCTGCTGCTGGGGACAGAAGGGGGAATGGAGGGCTCCACAACTCGTCACACAGACCCCAAGTACAGGGCTGTTAAGCTGACAGGGTGCCAAGGGAACAGGCTGCCATGAAGGCAGAGACCCAGGCCCTGAACTACAGGGTGGGTCACCTTGCCGCAGCAACACGACCCAGCGGCTTCGCTGTGTCCGACGAATAAAAGGAGGAAGTTCCACAGGAACAGAAGGGAAAACCTTTTCACTGTGTGTGCCAGAGCCCCGGAGCAGGCTGCCCAGAGAGTTAGTGGAGTCTCTGGAGACATTCAAAACCTGCCCCAGGTGATCCTGCACTGGCACAGGGGTTGGACCGGATGCTATTTTGGGGTCCCTTCCAACCCCTAACAGTCAGTGATTCTGTGATTAGCTATGCTGGTGACAGAGTCTCACTGAGTGCTCTTTAAAATGTTTTTCTTTTCTTTCAGCCTAGGAGTTTCATATTTAAATAGACCTTCTGCTCTGTCTTCCCCCTTCCTTCTTCCATCTTGCGTCTAAAAACTAGGAGAGCTTGATGAGGTGTATCCTGGGCGTCCCAATGTAACACATCTCAATTGCATACATGGATTTTGTAATCTTTTGCCCCATTGCTTGCACAGGGTGGATTAAGTTCATTACTTAGAGCTTGTCAGGACAGCTGTTGAAGTGTCCTGTGCAATGCAGGAGGAGTTGAATCCCATAGGAAACCACATTACTGTGCTTTGTCAGCCTGGTTATGGTCAGAAACCTCCTTCATTTTTTTTTCTCTTAAACAGATATATCACATGAGTCCCCAGAATTAATTTGCCTCTTCTCATAATTATTTCTTTAAAACTGTCTTAGAAGTGTCACTGTCCTTCCCTCTCCCTCTCTCTAGATACTGGCCTCCTGAGCCCATGGCAGACTTGCACAGAGCTACTGCGAGCACCACTCTGCACGGCCTCTGGGGGGCTTTCAAGCACAGGCACCCCTGGAGAATCCAAACCTAACCTTGCAGCTGGCCTTAGAGCTCCTCTTTGGAAAACTGTCGCTGCCAGGGCCCACAAACCCAACATCCTCTGTCAGCAACCTGGATGTAAGAGCTGAAAAGTGTCAACAGAAATTGTACTTGGACAGCTCAGGAAGATCCTTCAATGAAAGAGCTGGCTCCTCCTGAAGGGCAAGTATGAATGGAGCTCTCAAAGTACCACACTTCAGAGCCTCCTGCTTGCTAGCACTAAGACAATTGTTCATGTAGAACGACTGGCCACTCACTTCAACAAACCCCACAGAACTGGCTCCTATCAACTCTCCAGAAGACACTGCTGCACTAGCTTGGCTGCCTGACCGGCTCAGTTCAGGTGGCATAGGATCTCACAGAGGGTACCACAAGAACTGAGGGGACTGCAGTCTTTGCAGCTTCAGCTTTCCTTCTCTGCTACTTCTTTTTTCAGATGGATTTTTTTTCAAAGAGACTGCTGGACAGCAGAACAGGATGGATGGCCAGGCCCCAAGAGCGGTGGGGAACAGAGTTAAACCCAGCCGGTGGCCGGCCGGGCACAAGTGGTGTTCCCCAGGACACCCCTTGTGAGAGAGTGAGTCCAGAGAAGGGCCACAAAGCTGGTGAGGGGTCTGGATAACAAGTCTTATGAGGAGTGGCTGAGGGAACTGGGACTGTTTAATCTGCAGAAGAGGAAGCTGAGGGAATTATGGTGTGGTCTGGCTTCAGCTCTCAACTACTTCCACGTTGAGCAAGGACAGCTTGTACTCACAGAAGGCACTGGCTGCTTGGGTTCAAGGTTCCTGCAGAGCTCAGGCTATCTCTCTTCATTAGTGAGGTCGTCCTGTCACCTAGGCAGAGAGATGAAAATGCAGCTATGAAATTAGACCACTGGAATCGTGAGAGTCGTTCTGTGTGCGACTCCAGGAGAATCCAAACCTAACCTTGGAGCTGCCCTGAAGAGCTCCTCTTTGGAAAGCTCTCGCTGCCGGGCCCCACAAACCCCACACCCTCTGTCAGCAAACCGGATGTACGAGCTGAAGGGTGTCGACAGAAACTGTACATGGACAGCTCAGGAAGATCCTGCCAGTCCCAGCACACCAGACCTGGAATGATCAAAGAAAGTCCGTTAACATCTCTCTGTGTGTCTGCTCATAGCTTGACGAGAACCCCCCAACTCCTTCAGGACCCCCCCAGATTCCCCAACTTAGATGCCCACAAAACCCCTTTGGAGGCACCCAAACCCCCCATCTCATACGCCCAGCTCCATTTTAGGTACCCCCAGACGCTTCTAATGTCCCCAGACCCGCTGGTAGACCAGCCCAGAACCCCCTGACACTATCCCAGACCCTTTCAGGGGGCTCCACACCCCTTCTAGATGCCCACAAAACCCCTTCACACGCCAAAAGAAACCTTTACCTGCCTCCAAACCCCATTTGGGGGCCACTCAGACCCCTTAGCAGCGGGTGGCAGCAACCAAGTCTGTTGCTCTCACCAATGAAACCAGGATGTTAGGAAGAAGGTCTTCATAGAATAGAATAGAGCAGGTTGAAAGAGAGATTGGCCTTTGGAATGTGCTGCCCAGGGAGGTGGTGGAGTCACCATCACTGGGAGTGTTTAGAAAGAGACTGGATGAGGCACTCAGTGCCATGGTTTAGTTGATTGGAATGGGATGGAATGGACCAGGTTGGAAGAGACCTTCAAGATCATCGTGTCCAAGCTATCATCCAACACCACCTAATCAACTAAACCATGCAACCAAGCACCCTATCCAGTCTCCTCCTGAACACCTCCAAAGATGGTGACTCCACCACCTCCCTGGGCAGCCCATTCCAATGGGCAATCACTCTCTCTGTGCAGAACCTCTTCCTAACCTCTAGCCTAAACCTCCCCTGGCACAGCTTGAGACTGTGTCCTCTTGTTCTGGTGCTGCTTGCCTGGAAGAAGAGACCAACCCCCACCTGGCTACAACCTCCCTTCAGGGAGTCGTAGAAAGCAAGAAGGTCTCCCCTGAGCCTCCTCTTCTCCAGGCTAAGCAACCCCAGCTCCCTCAGCCTCTCCTCACAGGCCTGTGCTCCAAACCCCTCCCCAGCTTTGTTGCCCTTCTCCGGACACCTTCCAGCAACTCAACGTCTTGCTTAAACGGAGGGGCCCAGAACTGGACACGGGACTCAAGGTGTGCCCTAACCAGTGCCAAGTGCAGGGGCAGAATGACCTCCCTGCTCCTGCTGGCCACTCTGATCCTGATATTGGCCAGGTTGCCAGTGGCCTTCTTGGCCACCCGTGCACGCTGCTGGTCACGACCAGAAGACAGGGATCGGAAGAGTCTTTGGCCAAGCTGTAAGCCTCTTCCTAACATCCAGCCTAAACCTCCCCTGGCACAGCTTGAGACTGTGTCCTCTTGTTCTGGTGCTGCTTGCCTGGGAGAAGAGACCAACCCCCACCCGGCTACAACCAGAACTGAGGGGACTGCAATCTTTGCGGCTTCAGCTTTCCTTCTCTGCTACTTCTTTTTTCAGATGGATTTTTTTTCCATAGCGACCACCGGGACGCTGCCCCCCTGGCGCGAGCAGAGCCGGGCTAGGGCGCAGGCGCCGGATCCATAGCGACCACCGGGACGCTGCCCCTCTGGCGCCAGCAGAGCCGGGCTAGGGCGCAGGCGCCGGATCCATAGCGACCACCGGGACGCTGCCCCTGTGGCGCCAGCAGAGCCGGGCTAGGGCGCAGGCGCCGGATCCATAGCGACACTCGAGTCAAGCTCTCCGCTCTCCGCTCTTCCCTTAAGAATTTTCGAGCATTCGGCGCAGTTAGGCTGCAGAAATTAGCTCCCACGGGGCGGCACACGCCGCGGCACGGCTGCACTGCGGCCATTACACACAGGGTTGAGCACTGAGCTCCCACGGGGCGCTATACGCCGCGGTACGGCTGCACTGCCGGCCATTACACACCGGGTGGCAGCATTGAGCTCCCCCGGGGCGGCACACGCCGCGGCACGGCTGCACTGCCGGCCATTACACACAGGGTGGCAGCATTGAGCTCCCACGGGGCCTCTGGGTACGGTTGAGGCAGCAGCCGCCACCCCCGCAGAGCCCCACCGGTCAAGCCCGAACACGCCCCCACCTCCCCCGCAAAAGCCCCGCGCTGCCCCGCCGGTGGCCACCCCCCCAAGCCCCGCGCACCTCCAGCGGCTGCTATAGAGAAACCCCACAAAGCAGCAGAGACTGGCACTGACCTGGGACACAGCAGAAGAGCTGCAACCTCTACCAGCCACAACCCTGAAAGCATCTGGCGCCATGTTGTTGAGGGCGGTGCCATGCTGGGGGGTGGGGTTCAGGCTGGGGGGCGGTGACACGCTGGAGGGGGGGTGGTGACACGCTGGGCGGGGGCGGTGACACGCTGGGGGGGCGGTGACACGCTGGAGGGGGGCGGTGACACGCTGGAGGGGGGGCGGTGACACGCTGGAGGGGGGGCGGTGACACGCTGGGGGGGCGGTGCCACGCTGGGGGAGGCGGTGACACGCTGGAGGGGGGCGGTGACACGCTGAGGGGGCGGTGCCACGCTGGGGGGGCGGTGCTACGCCGGGGGGGGCGGTGCCTGCGTTGTCACCTCACTCTCAGCTTTCCATTGGGTTTTATTCCCCTCCAAGACAACACGTTGAGTTCTGAGCAGCTGAGGAGCCCTGGGGAGCACCTGTACAGAAATGTTCCTCCAAGAGCTGTCAGAAAAACGTTCGTTCCGCCAGCAGGCAGCTCTGGCTTCAGAGCAAAAGCCTTCTGTGATCATTCTGTTTAGCTCAGCACCAGCTGCAGCCGTCGGTATTACCAAACTACACAGTAATGGCCTCCTCCCGGTGCCCTCCCGGTCCCAACAGTTTCCCCCCACCAAAGGACTGGCAGAGAACTGGAAGCGACTGGGAAGCAGATCCGAGCTAGGGCGCAGGCGCCGGATCCATAGCGACGCTCGAGTCAAGCTCTCCGCTCTCCCCCTAAGAATTTTCGAGCATTCAGCGCAGTTAGGCTGCAGAAATTAGCTCCCCCGGGGCGGCACACGCCGCGGCACGGCTGCACTGCCGGCCAGTACACACCGGGTGGCAGCATTGAGCTCCCCCGGGGCGACACACGCCACGGCACGGCTGCACTGCCGGCCGTTACACACCGGGTGGCAGCACTGAGCACCTCCCTGGGCGTGGGCAGCAGCCGGGCCCCCACGTGGGTTTTATTTTCCAATGCTAAAAGCCTTTTAGAAGCAGAGAGGGCAGACAGGGGTCGTTTCCAAAGCTTTCTTACGCACCAGTCACTCCAAGCCCTCCCTCTCCAGCTGCAAACCAGAGGTTTGCCTCCGCCTCGCCTCACCCCAGTACTTACACTTTTAAAGATAGTGTGGTGCCCTCGGAGAATTTTCAGCACTTTAGGGGGGGGCCCCCAGCCCTCGCTCACCTGCTCCTCTGCTGCAGCAGCCCCCTGCCCCACGTGGCAGAACCAGCCCACCCACAATCCCCCCACTCCCTTTGATTCGCCCCCAGAAAGGCACAAAATAAAGCAAACTGCCCAGCCAGCACCTCCTGCCTTTCACAGCAAGGACTGAACATTGCAGCTTTGGCCAAGACTATCAGCCCAAAGGAAGGCCTGGCCCCTGAGGAGCTAAATGCAAGTGAACTGTCTGACACCACCACAGTCCTGTGAATGTTGCAAAGCAGTAGTGCATGCAGTATAATAATTCGAAAGTTAAGGGCTGCTCAAGCTTTACACAAAGTATCCTATTCAGTTTTGGGTTCCACTTAACACAAAGTAAAAGTATAAAAGGTCAGAGGGAAAGCCAACTCTACCTCTGAACTACAGCAAGAAATATTGGAATCAAGGGGCCCTTTCTTCTGCTACTAATAGATGAAGAGAACATGAAAACTGACGGGCTAAACCAACAGGGCAAGATTAGAATAACTAGTAGTGAGAACGGAAGATACAAAGCTTCAACTACATCTGTTTAGCAACGACTCCTACCAGATAACTTCCATGCCATAACTTTACTGAATTCAAACAAGCCAGCTGGCGAAGCGTCTCGCTTACAGGCGGCCGACGAGGACACGCGCAGAAGGAAGAGGCGAGGGAACAAGTCCTGAGCTTTGCTGCAGGCTGTCCTGCGGCTTCCCCTACCGACTCTTTCCCGTACACCACCGCAGAATGAGTTGGGTGAATTTTGTCTCAAACCCATTAAACCCTTTGGTGGTTTCAGCTTCCCGAGGATGTGTCGGCACAAGTCCTTGTCGGGGCACCGCAAACAGGGAGAGACAAAGCTCCGAGATCCAGGAAGAGGACGGCTGAGCAGACACTTCTAAAAGAGAGAAACTTCATCAGCTGAACCTCACACTTCTCCCAGCTTTGCAACAGCAAAGAACTTTGTGAACAACACAGTGGTGCTCCTAAGGAGGTCACCAGCTTGCAAGTTACAGGAGAAATAAAAACCTTTTTATTACAGAAGCACTGGCAAAAATTTACGGACAGGAACAGCAGACGAGGAAATTCTGCAATTGAGCTAACGATAGACATCAGGCCTAGGATCTGGCTACCCTGACAAAGGATGCCAACAGGACAGAGTGAGGCCTCAGCAGCACTCCCAAAAAGCCCCACAGAGAGCCACAGGCTCTGGCCCGTGCCCCACCTACGGGCCGGCCCTCCTGGCAGCAGCGCAACACCACCTCTTCAGGAGCCCAGGGACTGACCTCAGCCCCCTAAGGGCCAGGCAAGGTTGGTTCCTGTTAGCTGCCTAAAGCAGCCTCCCCAGCCCTGCTTACAGGGACCTTGGGCTGCTGCTGGGGACAGAAGGGGGAATGGAGGGCTCCACAACTCGTCACACAGACCCCAAGTACAGGGCTGTTAAGCTGACAGGGTGCCAAGGGAACAGGCTGCCATGAAGGCACAGACCCAGGCCCTGAACTACAGGGTGGGTCACCTTGCCGCAGCAACACGACCCAGCGGCTTCGCTGTGTCCGACGAATAAAAGGAGGAAGTTCCACAGGAACAGAAGGGAAAACCTTTTCACTGTGTGTGCCAGAGCCCTGGAGCAGGCTGCCCAGAGAGTTAGTGGAGTCTCTGGAGACATTCAAAACCTGCCCCAGGTGATCCTGCACTGGCACAGGGGTTGGACCGGATGCTATTTTGGGGTCCCTTCCAACCCCTAACACTCAGTGATTCTGTGATTAGCTATGCTGGTGACAGAGTCTCACTGAGTGCTCTTTAAAATGTTTTTCTTTTCTTTCAGCCTAGGAGTTTCATATTTAAATAGACCTTCTGCTCTGTCTTCCCCCTTCCTTCTTCCATCTTGCGTCTAAAAACTAGGAGAGCTCGATGAGGTGTATCCTGGGCGTCCCAATGTAACACATCTCAATTGCATACATGGATTTTGTAATCTTTTGCCCCATTGCTTGCACAGGGTGGATTAAGTTCATTACTTAGAGCTTGTCAGGACAGCTGTTGAAGTGTCCTGTGCAATGCAGGAGGAGTTGAATCCCATAGGAAACCACATTACTGTGCTTTGTCAGCCTGGTTATGGTCAGAAACCTCCTTCATTTTTTTTTCTCTTAAACAGATATATCACATGAGTCCCCAGAATTAATTTGCCTCTTCTCATAATTATTTCTTTAAAACTGTCTTAGAAGTGTCACTGTCCTTCCCTCTCCCTCTCTCTAGATACTGGCCTCCTGAGCCCATGGCAGACTTGCACAGAGCTACTGCGAGCACCACTCTGCACGGCCTCTGGGGGGCTTTCAAGCACAGGCACCCCTGGAGAATCCAAACCTAACCTTGCAGCTGGCCTTAGAGCTCCTCTTTGGAAAACTGTCGCTGCCAGGGCCCACAAACCCAACATCCTCTGTCAGCAACCTGGATGTAAGAGCTGAAAAGTGTCAACAGAAATTGTACTTGGACAGCTCAGGAAGATCCTTCAATGAAAGAGCTGGCTCCTCCTGAAGGGCAAGTATGAATGGAGCTCTCAAAGTACCACACTTCAGAGCCTCCTGCTTGCTAGCACTAAGACAATTGTTCATGTAGAACGACTGGCCACTCACTTCAACAAACCCCACAGAACTGGCTCCTATCAACTCTCCAGAAGACACTGCTGCACTAGCTTGGCTGCCTGACCGGCTCAGTTCAGGTGGCTTAGGATCTCACAGAGGGTACCACAAGAACTGAGGGGACTGCAGTCTTTGCAGCTTCAGCTTTCCTTCTCTGCTACTTCTTTTTTCAGATGGATTTTTTTTCAAAGGGACTGCTGGACAGCAGAACAGGATGGATGGCCAGGCCCCAAGAGCGGTGGGGAACAGAGTTAAACCCAGCCGGTGGCCGGCCGGGCACAAGTGGTGTTCCCCAGGACACCCCTTGTGAGAGAGTGAGTCCAGAGAAGGGCCACAAAGCTGGTGAGGGGTCTGGATAACAAGTCTTATGAGGAGTGGCTGAGGGAACTGGGACTGTTTAATCTGCAGAAGAGGAAGCTGAGGGAATTATGGTGTGGTCTGGCTTCAGCTCTCAACTAGTTCCACGTTGAACAAGGACAGCTTGTACTCACAGAAGGCACTGGCTGCTTGGGTTCAAGGTTCCTGTAGAGCTCAGGTCTCTGAGACTTCTGAACAGCTGTGCTTAGCCCAAAATCAGACAGTTTCACATCACCCTGGGAAAAAAAAAATCCAAGAAAAGAATTCAGAAAGATTGTGCTTGAGCAAAAGAAAAGGTTTAACCGCTGCACAGCCTCCTGAGCCCATGGCAGGCTTGCAGAGCTACTGTGAGCACCACTCTGCGCGGCCTCTGGGGGGTTTCAAGCACAGGCACTCCAGGAGACTGCAGGCACTCCACAGAGACTCCAAAACCTCACTGAGAACCCCCCAACTCCTTCAGGACCCCCACAGATTCCCCAACTTAGATGCCCACAAAACCCCTTTGGAGGCACCCAAACCCCCCATCTGATACGCCCAGCTCCGTTTTAGGTACCCCCAGACGCTTCTAATGTCCCCAGACCCGCTGGTGGACCAGCCCAGAACCCCCTGACACTATCCCAGACCCTTTCAGGGGGCTCCACACCCCTTCTAGATGCCCACAAAACCCCTTCACACGCCAAAAGAAACCTTTACCTGCCTCCAAACCCCATTTGGGGCCCACTCAGACCCCTTAGCAGCGGGTGGCAGCAACCAAGTCTGTTGCTCTCACCAATTAAACCCTTTGGTGCTCTCAGCTCTCTGACCCTGTGTCAGTGCAAGTCCTTGTCAGCCGGTACCTTTGTCCTGATCCAGGCGGAGAGAGAACTGCCAGGAACACAGCTTCGCCGCTCCGCTTGCGGCACGCCTGCTGCCGAGGGCAGCCTCGTCCGCAGCCTGCCCGAGAGGAACACGGCCCCCGGGGCCGGGGGACAAACAAAAGCCTTCCACAAAGGAAACAAGGGAAGTCTCTTGGCCACTCTTCACGTGCCGAGTGCGATTGTCATGTGGAACACACCGCGGCATCTGGAATGAGTTTAAGTCCAGGTCTATGGCAGCACAGAGGTTCCTGGAATATCCCGGTACATCGATCCGCAGGAGGTTGTCTTTCGGTCCCCAGTCTGATGCTTTGCAGCACAGCCATCACATCATTTCTCTCGAGTGCTTTGAACTGACAATTCATACAGGAGAATAAACCCAAACAGGAGTAAGCAGGTTGGAAAAGAACTTTGATCATCACCGGGCCCAGCAAGAGGACACAGTCTCAGGCTGCACCAGGGGAGGTTTAGGCTAGAGGTTAGGAAGAGGTTCTGCACAGAGAGAGTGATGGCCCATTGGAATGGGCTGCCCAGGGAGGTGGTGGAGTCACCATCTTTGGAGGTGTTCAGGAGGAGATTGGATAGGGTGCTTGGTTGCATGGTTTAGTTGATTAGGTGGTGTTGGATGATAGGTTGGACACGATGATCTTGAAGGTCTCTTCCAACTCGGTCTGGTCTATTCTTTTCTATTCCGTTCCATTCCATACCATTCCATTCCAACACCATCTAATCAACTAAACCATGGCACTGAGTGCCTCATCCAGTCTCTTTCTAAACACTTCCAGTGATGGTGACTCCCTGGGCACCACCTCACTGAGCAGCACATTCCAAAGGCCAATCTCTCTTTCAACCTGCTCTATTCTATTCTATGAAGACCTTCTTCCTAACATCCAGCCTAAACCTCCCCTGGCACAGCTTGAGACTGTGTCCTCTTGCTCTGGTGCTGCTTGCCTGGGAGAAGAGACCAACCCCCACCTGGCTACAACCAGAACTGAGGGGACTGCAGTCTTTGCAGCTTCAGCTTTCCTTCTCTGCTACTTCTTTTTTCAGATGGATTTTTTTTCAAAGGGACTGCTGGACAGCAGAACAGGATGGATGGCCAGGCCCCAAGAGCGGTGGGGAACAGAGTTAAACCCAGCCGGTGGCCGGCCGGGCACAAGTGGTGTTCCCCAGGACACCCCTTGTGAGAGAGTGAGTCCAGAGAAGGGCCACAAAGCTGGTGAGGGGTCTGGATAACAAGTCTTATGAGGAGTGGCTGAGGGAACTGGGACTGTTTAATCTGCAGAAGAGGAAGCTGAGGGAATTATGGTGTGGTCTGGCTTCAGCTCTCAACTACTTCCACGTTGAGCAAGGACAGCTTGTACTCACAGAAGGCACTGGCTGCTTGGGTTCAAGGTTCCTGCAGAGCTCAGGCTATCTCTCTTCATTAGTGAGGTCGTCCTGTCACCTAGGCAGAGAGATGAAAATGCAGCTATGAAATTAGACCACTGGAATCGTGAGAGTCGTTCTGTGTGCGACTCCAGGAGAATCCAAACCTAACCTTGGAGCTGCCCTGAAGAGCTCCTCTTTGGAAAGCTCTCGCTGCCAGGCCCCACAAACCCCACACCCTCTGTCAGCAAACCGGATGTACGAGCTGAAGGGTGTCGACAGAAACTGTACATGGACAGCTCAGGAAGATCCTGCCAGTCCCAGCACACCAGACCTGGAATGATCAAAGAAAGTCCGTTAACATCTCTCTGTGTGTCTGCTCATAGCTTGACGAGAACCCCCCAACTCCTTCAGGACCCCCCCAGATTCCCCAACTTAGATGCCCACAAAACCCCTTTGGAGGCACCCAAACCCCCCATCTCATACGCCCAGCTCCATTTTAGGTACCCCCAGACGCTTCTAATGTCCCCAGACCCGCTGGTAGACCAGCCCAGAACCCCCTGACACTATCCCAGACCCTTTCAGGGGGCTCCACACCCCTTCTAGATGCCCACAAAACCCCTTCACACGCCAAAAGAAACCTTTACCTGCCTCCAAACCCCATTTGGGGGCCACTCAGACCCCTTAGCAGCGGGTGGCAGCAACCAAGTCTGTTGCTCTCACCAATGAAACCAGGATGTTAGGAAGAAGGTCTTCATAGAATAGAATAGAGCAGGTTGAAAGAGAGATTGGCCTTTGGAATGTGCTGCCCAGGGAGGTGGTGGAGTCACCATCACTGGGAGTGTTTAGAAAGAGACTGGATGAGGCACTCAGTGCCATGGTTTAGTTGATTGGAATGGGATGGAATGGACCAGGTTGGAAGAGACCTTCAAGATCATCGTGTCCAAGCTATCATCCAACACCACCTAATCAACTAAACCATGCAACCAAGCACCCTATCCAGTCTCCTCCTGAACACCTCCAAAGATGGTGACTCCACCACCTCCCTGGGCAGCCCATTCCAATGGGCAATCACTCTCTCTGTGCAGAACCTCTTCCTAACCTCTAGCCTAAACCTCCCCTGGCACAGCTTGAGACTGTGTCCTCTTGTTCTGGTGCTGCTTGCCTGGAAGAAGAGACCAACCCCCACCTGGCTACAACCTCCCTTCAGGGAGTCGTAGAAAGCAAGAAGGTCTCCCCTGAGCCTCCTCTTCTCCAGGCTAAGCAACCCCAGCTCCCTCAGCCTCTCCTCACAGGCCTGTGCTCCAAACCCCTCCCCAGCTTTGTTGCCCTTCTCCGGACACCTTCCAGCAACTCAACGTCTTGCTTAAACGGAGGGGCCCAGAACTGGACACGGGACTCAAGGTGTGCCCTAACCAGTGCCAAGTGCAGGGGCAGAATGACCTCCCTGCTCCTGCTGGCCACTCTGATCCTGATATTGGCCAGGTTGCCAGTGGCCTTCTTGGCCACCCGTGCACGCTGCTGGTCACGACCAGAAGACAGGGATCGGAAGAGTCTTTGGCCAAGCTGTAAGCCTCTTCCTAACATCCAGCCTAAACCTCCCCTGGCACAGCTTGAGACTGTGTCCTCTTGTTCTGGTGCTGCTTGCCTGGGAGAAGAGACCAACCCCCACCCGGCTACAACCAGAACTGAGGGGACTGCAATCTTTGCAGCTTCAGCTTTCCTTCTCTGCTACTTCTTTTTTCAGATGGATTTTTTTTCCATAGCGACCACCGGGACGCTGCCCCCCTGGCGCGAGCAGAGCCGGGCTAGGGCGCAGGCGCCGGATCCATAGCGACCACCGGGACGCTGCCCCTCTGGCGCCAGCAGAGCCGGGCTAGGGCGCAGGCGCCGGATCCATAGCGACCACCGGGACGCTGCCCCTGTGGCGCCAGCAGAGCCGGGCTAGGGCGCAGGCGCCGGATCCATAGCGACACTCGAGTCAAGCTCTCCGCTCTCCGCTCTTCCCTTAAGAATTTTCGAGCATTCGGCGCAGTTAGGCTGCAGAAATTAGCTCCCACGGGGCGGCACACGCCGCGGCACGGCTGCACTGCGGCCATTACACACAGGGTTGAGCACTGAGCTCCCACGGGGCGCTATACGCCGCGGTACGGCTGCACTGCCGGCCATTACACACCGGGTGGCAGCATTGAGCTCCCCCGGGGCGGCACACGCCGCGGCACGGCTGCACTGCCGGCCATTACACACAGGGTGGCAGCATTGAGCTCCCACGGGGCCTCTGGGTACGGTTGAGGCAGCAGCCGCCACCCCCGCAGAGCCCCACCGGTCAAGCCCGGACACGCCCCCACCTCCCCCCCAAAAGCCCCGCGCTGCCCCGCCGGTGGCCACCCCCCCAAGCCCCGCGCACCTCCAGCGGCTGCTATAGAGAAACCCCACAAAGCAGCAGAGACTGGCACTGACCTGGGACACAGCAGAAGAGCTGCAACCTCTACCAGCCACAACCCTGAAAGCATCTGGCGCCATGTTGTTGAGGGCGGTGCCATGCTGGGGGGTGGGGTTCAGGCTGGGGGGCGGTGACACGCTGGAGGGGGGTGGTGACACGCTGGGCGGGGGCGGTGACACGCTGGGGGGGCGGTGACACGCTGGAGGGGGGCGGTGACACGCTGGAGGGGGGGCGGTGACACGCTGGGAGGGGCGGTGACACGCTGGGGGGGCGGTGCCACGCTGGGGGAGGCGGTGACACGCTGGAGGGGGGCGGTGACACGCTGAGGGGGCGGTGCCACGCTGGGGGGGCGGTGCTACGCCGGGGGGGGCGGTGCCTGCGTTGTCACCTCACTCTCAGCTTTCCATTGGGTTTTATTCCCCTCCAAGACAACACGTTGAGTTCTGAGCAGCTGAGGAGCCCTGGGGAGCACCTGTACAGAAATGTTCCTCCAAGAGCTGTCAGAAAAACGTTCGTTCCGCCAGCAGGCAGCTCTGGCTTCAGAGCAAAAGCCTTCTGTGATCATTCTGTTTAGCTCAGCACCAGCTGCAGCCGTCGGTATTACCAAACTACACAGTAATGGCCTCCTCCCGGTGCCCTCCCGGTCCCAACAGTTTCCCCCCACCAAAGGACTGGCAGAGAACTGGAAGCGACTGGGAAGCAGATCGGAGCTAGGGCGCAGGCGCCGGATCCATAGCGACGCTCGAGTCAAGCTCTCCGCTCTCCCCCTAAGAATTTTCGAGCATTCAGCGCAGTTAGGCTGCAGAAATTAGCTCCCCCGGGGCGGCACACGCCGCGGCACGGCTGCACTGCCGGCCAGTACACACCGGGTGGCAGCATTGAGCTCCCCCGGGGCGACACACGCCACGGCACGGCTGCACTGCCGGCCGTTACACACCGGGTGGCAGCACTGAGCACCTCCCTGGGCGTGGGCAGCAGCCGGGCCCCCACGTGGGTTTTATTTTCCAATGCTAAAAGCCTTTTAGAAGCAGAGAGGGCAGACAGGGGTCGTTTCCAAAGCTTTCTTACGCACCAGTCACTCCAAGCCCTCCCTCTCCAGCTGCAAACCAGAGGTTTGCCTCCGCCTCGCCTCACCCCAGTACTTACACTTTTAAAGATAGTGTGGTGCCCTCGGAGAATTTTCAGCACTTTAGGGGGGGGGCCCCCAGCCCTCGCTCACCTGCTCCTCTGCTGCAGCAGCCCCCTGCCCCACGTGGCAGAACCAGCCCACCCACAATCCCCCCACTCCCTTTGATTCGCCCCCAGAAAGGCACAAAATAAAGCAAACTGCCCAGCCAGCACCTCCTGCCTTTCACAGCAAGGACTGAACATTGCAGCTTTGGCCAAGACTATCAGCCCAAAGGAAGGCCTGGCCCCTGAGGAGCTAAATGCAAGTGAACTGTCTGACACCACCACAGTCCTGTGAATGTTGCAAAGCAGTAGTGCATGCAGTATAATAATTCGAAAGTTAAGGGCTGCTCAAGCTTTACACAAAGTATCCTATTCAGTTTTGGGTTCCACTTAACACAAAGTAAAAGTATAAAAGGTCAGAGGGAAAGCCAACTCTACCTCTGAACTACAGCAAGAAATATTGGAATCAAGGGGCCCTTTCTTCTGCTACTAATAGATGAAGAGAACATGAAAACTGACGGGCTAAACCAACAGGGCAAGATTAGAATAACTAGTAGTGAGAACGGAAGATACAAAGCTTCAACTACATCTGTTTAGCAACGACTCCTACCAGATAACTTCCATGCCATAACTTTACTGAATTCAAACAAGCCAGCTGGCGAAGCGTCTCGCTTACAGGCGGCCGACGAGGACACGCGCAGAAGGAAGAGGCGAGGGAACAAGTCCTGAGCTTTGCTGCAGGCTGTCCTGCGGCTTCCCCTACCGACTCTTTCCCGTACACCACCGCAGAATGAGTTGGGTGAATTTTGTCTCAAACCCATTAAACCCTTTGGTGGTTTCAGCTTCCCGAGGATGTGTCGGCACAAGTCCTTGTCGGGGCACCGCAAACAGGGAGAGACAAAGCTCCGAGATCCAGGAAGAGGACGGCTGAGCAGACACTTCTAAAAGAGAGAAACTTCATCAGCTGAACCTCACACTTCTCCCAGCTTTGCAACAGCAAAGAACTTTGTGAACAACACAGTGGTGCTCCTAAGGAGGTCACCAGCTTGCAAGTTACAGGAGAAATAAAAACCTTTTTATTACAGAAGCACTGGCAAAAATTTACGGACAGGAACAGCAGACGAGGAAATTCTGCAATTGAGCTAACGATAGACATCAGGCCTAGGATCTGGCTACCCTGACAAAGGATGCCAACAGGACAGAGTGAGGCCTCAGCAGCACTCCCAAAAAGCCCCACAGAGAGCCACAGGCTCTGGCCCGTGCCCCACCTACGGGCCGGCCCTCCTGGCAGCAGCGCAACACCACCTCTTCAGGAGCCCAGGGACTGACCTCAGCCCCCTAAGGGCCAGGCAAGGTTGGTTCCTGTTAGCTGCCTAAAGCAGCCTCCCCAGCCCTGCTTACAGGGACCTTGGGCTGCTGCTGGGGACAGAAGGGGGAATGGAGGGCTCCACAACTCGTCACACAGACCCCAAGTACAGGGCTGTTAAGCTGACAGGGTGCCAAGGGAACAGGCTGCCATGAAGGCACAGACCCAGGCCCTGAACTACAGGGTGGGTCACCTTGCCGCAGCAACACGACCCAGCGGCTTCGCTGTGTCCGACGAATAAAAGGAGGAAGTTCCACAGGAACAGAAGGGAAAACCTTTTCACTGTGTGTGCCAGAGCCCTGGAGCAGGCTGCCCAGAGAGTTAGTGGAGTCTCTGGAGACATTCAAAACCTGCCCCAGGTGATCCTGCACTGGCACAGGGGTTGGACCGGATGCTATTTTGGGGTCCCTTCCAACCCCTAACACTCAGTGATTCTGTGATTAGCTATGCTGGTGACAGAGTCTCACTGAGTGCTCTTTAAAATGTTTTTCTTTTCTTTCAGCCTAGGAGTTTCATATTTAAATAGACCTTCTGCTCTGTCTTCCCCCTTCCTTCTTCCATCTTGCGTCTAAAAACTAGGAGAGCTCGATGAGGTGTATCCTGGGCGTCCCAATGTAACACATCTCAATTGCATACATGGATTTTGTAATCTTTTGCCCCATTGCTTGCACAGGGTGGATTAAGTTCATTACTTAGAGCTTGTCAGGACAGCTGTTGAAGTGTCCTGTGCAATGCAGGAGGAGTTGAATCCCATAGGAAACCACATTACTGTGCTTTGTCAGCCTGGTTATGGTCAGAAACCTCCTTCATTTTTTTTTCTCTTAAACAGATATATCACATGAGTCCCCAGAATTAATTTGCCTCTTCTCATAATTATTTCTTTAAAACTGTCTTAGAAGTGTCACTGTCCTTCCCTCTCCCTCTCTCTAGATACTGGCCTCCTGAGCCCATGGCAGACTTGCACAGAGCTACTGCGAGCACCACTCTGCACGGCCTCTGGGGGGCTTTCAAGCACAGGCACCCCTGGAGAATCCAAACCTAACCTTGCAGCTGGCCTTAGAGCTCCTCTTTGGAAAACTGTCGCTGCCAGGGCCCACAAACCCAACATCCTCTGTCAGCAACCTGGATGTAAGAGCTGAAAAGTGTCAACAGAAATTGTACTTGGACAGCTCAGGAAGATCCTTCAATGAAAGAGCTGGCTCCTCCTGAAGGGCAAGTATGAATGGAGCTCTCAAAGTACCACACTTCAGAGCCTCCTGCTTGCTAGCACTAAGACAATTGTTCATGTAGAACGACTGGCCACTCACTTCAACAAACCCCACAGAACTGGCTCCTATCAACTCTCCAGAAGACACTGCTGCACTAGCTTGGCTGCCTGACCGGCTCAGTTCAGGTGGCTTAGGATCTCACAGAGGGTACCACAAGAACTGAGGGGACTGCAGTCTTTGCAGCTTCAGCTTTCCTTCTCTGCTACTTCTTTTTTCAGATGGATTTTTTTTCAAAGGGACTGCTGGACAGCAGAACAGGATGGATGGCCAGGCCCCAAGAGCGGTGGGGAACAGAGTTAAACCCAGCCGGTGGCCGGCCGGGCACAAGTGGTGTTCCCCAGGACACCCCTTGTGAGAGAGTGAGTCCAGAGAAGGGCCACAAAGCTGGTGAGGGGTCTGGATAACAAGTCTTATGAGGAGTGGCTGAGGGAACTGGGACTGTTTAATCTGCAGAAGAGGAAGCTGAGGGAATTATGGTGTGGTCTGGCTTCAGCTCTCAACTAGTTCCACGTTGAACAAGGACAGCTTGTACTCACAGAAGGCACTGGCTGCTTGGGTTCAAGGTTCCTGTAGAGCTCAGGTCTCTGAGACTTCTGAACAGCTGTGCTTAGCCCAAAATCAGACAGTTTCACATCACCCTGGGAAAAAAAAAATCCAAGAAAAGAATTCAGAAAGATTGTGCTTGAGCAAAAGAAAAGGTTTAACCGCTGCACAGCCTCCTGAGCCCATGGCAGGCTTGCAGAGCTACTGTGAGCACCACTCTGCGCGGCCTCTGGGGGGTTTCAAGCACAGGCACTCCAGGAGACTGCAGGCACTCCACAGAGACTCCAAAACCTCACTGAGAACCCCCCAACTCCTTCAGGACCCCCACAGATTCCCCAACTTAGATGCCCACAAAACCCCTTTGGAGGCACCCAAACCCCCCATCTGATACGCCCAGCTCCGTTTTAGGTACCCCCAGACGCTTCTAATGTCCCCAGACCCGCTGGTGGACCAGCCCAGAACCCCCTGACACTATCCCAGACCCTTTCAGGGGGCTCCACACCCCTTCTAGATGCCCACAAAACCCCTTCACACGCCAAAAGAAACCTTTACCTGCCTCCAAACCCCATTTGGGGCCCACTCAGACCCCTTAGCAGCGGGTGGCAGCAACCAAGTCTGTTGCTCTCACCAATTAAACCCTTTGGTGCTCTCAGCTCTCTGACCCTGTGTCAGTGCAAGTCCTTGTCAGCCGGTACCTTTGTCCTGATCCAGGCGGAGAGAGAACTGCCAGGAACACAGCTTCGCCGCTCCGCTTGCGGCACGCCTGCTGCCGAGGGCAGCCTCGTCCGCAGCCTGCCCGAGAGGAACACGGCCCCCGGGGCCGGGGGACAAACAAAAGCCTTCCACAAAGGAAACAAGGGAAGTCTCTTGGCCACTCTTCACGTGCCGAGTGCGATTGTCATGTGGAACACACCGCGGCATCTGGAATGAGTTTAAGTCCAGGTCTATGGCAGCACAGAGGTTCCTGGAATATCCCGGTACATCGATCCACAGGAGGTTGTCTTTCGGTCCCCAGTCTGATGCTTTGCAGCACAGCCATCACATCATTTCTCTCGAGTGCTTTGAACTGACAATTCATACAGGAGAATAAACCCAAACAGGAGTAAGCAGGTTGGAAAAGAACTTTGATCATCACCGGGCCCAGCAAGAGGACACAGTCTCAGGCTGCAGCAGGGGAGGTTTAGGCTAGAGGTTAGGAAGAGGTTCTGCACAGAGAGAGTGATGGCCCATTGGAATGGGCTGCCCAGGGAGGTGGTGGAGTCACCATCTTTGGAGGTGTTCAGGAGGAGATTGGATAGGGTGCTTGGTTGCATGGTTTAGTTGATTAGGTGGTGTTGGATGATAGGTTGGACACGATGATCTTGAAGGTCTCTTCCAACTCGGTCTGGTCTATTCTTTTCTATTCCATTCCATTCCATACCATTCCATTCCAACACCATCTAATCAACTAAACCATGGCACTGAGTGCCTCATCCAGTCTCTTTCTAAACACTTCCAGTGATGGTGACTCCCTGGGCACCACCTCACTGAGCAGCACATTCCAAAGGCCAATCTCTCTTTCAACCTGCTCTATTCTATTCTATGAAGACCTTCTTCCTAACATCCAGCCTAAACCTCCCCTGGCACAGCTTGAGACTGTGTCCTCTTGCTCTGGTGCTGCTTGCCTGGGAGAAGAGACCAACCCCCACCTGGCTACAACCAGAACTGAGGGGACTGCAGTCTTTGCAGCTTCAGCTTTCCTTCTCTGCTACTTCTTTTTTCAGATGGATTTTTTTTCAAAGGGACTGCTGGACAGCAGAACAGGATGGATGGCCAGGCCCCAAGAGCGGTGGGGAACAGAGTTAAACCCAGCCGGTGGCCGGCCGGGCACAAGTGGTGTTCCCCAGGACACCCCTTGTGAGAGAGTGAGTCCAGAGAAGGGCCACAAAGCTGGTGAGGGGTCTGGATAACAAGTCTTATGAGGAGTGGCTGAGGGAACTGGGACTGTTTAATCTGCAGAAGAGGAAGCTGAGGGAATTATGGTGTGGTCTGGCTTCAGCTCTCAACTACTTCCACGTTGAGCAAGGACAGCTTGTACTCACAGAAGGCACTGGCTGCTTGGGTTCAAGGTTCCTGCAGAGCTCAGGCTATCTCTCTTCATTAGTGAGGTTGTCCTGTCACCTAGGCAGAGAGATGAAAATGCAGCTATGAAATGAGACCACTGGAATCGTGAGAGTCGTTCTGTGTGCGACTCCAGGAGAATCCAAACCTAACCTTGGAGCTGCCCTGAAGAGCTCCTCTTTGGAAAGCTCTCGCTGCCGGGCCCCACAAACCCCACACCCTCTGTCAGCAAACCGGATGTACGAGCTGAAGGGTGTCGACAGAAACTGTACATGGACAGCTCAGGAAGATCCTGCCAGTCCCAGCACACCAGACCTGGAATGATCAAAGAAAGTCCGTTAACATCTCTCTGTGTGTCTGCTCATAGCTTGACGAGAACCCCCCAACTCCTTCAGGACCCCCCCAGATTCCCCAACTTAGATGCCCACAAAACCCCTTTGGAGGCACCCAAACCCCCCATCTCATACGCCCAGCTCCATTTTAGGTACCCCCAGACGCTTCTAATGTCCCCAGACCCGCTGGTAGACCAGCCCAGAACCCCCTGACACTATCCCAGACCCTTTCAGGGGGCTCCACACCCCTTCTAGATGCCCACAAAACCCCTTCACACGCCAAAAGAAACCTTTACCTGCCTCCAAACCCCATTTGGGGGCCACTCAGACCCCTTAGCAGCGGGTGGCAGCAACCAAGTCTGTTGCTCTCACCAATGAAACCAGGATGTTAGGAAGAAGGTCTTCATAGAATAGAATAGAGCAGGTTGAAAGAGAGATTGGCCTTTGGAATGTGCTGCCCAGGGAGGTGGTGGAGTCACCATCACTGGGAGTGTTTAGAAAGAGACTGGATGAGGCACTCAGTGCCATGGTTTAGTTGATTGGAATGGGATGGAATGGACCAGGTTGGAAGAGACCTTCAAGATCATCGTGTCCAAGCTATCATCCAACACCACCTAATCAACTAAACCATGCAACCAAGCACCCTATCCAGTCTCCTCCTGAACACCTCCAAAGATGGTGACTCCACCACCTCCCTGGGCAGCCCATTCCAATGGGCAATCACTCTCTCTGTGCAGAACCTCTTCCTAACCTCTAGCCTAAACCTCCCCTGGCACAGCTTGAGACTGTGTCCTCTTGTTCTGGTGCTGCTTGCCTGGAAGAAGAGACCAACCCCCACCTGGCTACAACCTCCCTTCAGGGAGTCGTAGAAAGCAAGAAGGTCTCCCCTGAGCCTCCTCTTCTCCAGGCTAAGCAACCCCAGCTCCCTCAGCCTCTCCTCACAGGCCTGTGCTCCAAACCCCTCCCCAGCTTTGTTGCCCTTCTCCGGACACCTTCCAGCAACTCAACGTCTTGCTTAAACGGAGGGGCCCAGAACTGGACACGGGACTCAAGGTGTGCCCTAACCAGTGCCAAGTGCAGGGGCAGAATGACCTCCCTGCTCCTGCTGGCCACTCTGATCCTGATATTGGCCAGGTTGCCAGTGGCCTTCTTGGCCACCCGTGCACGCTGCTGGTCACGACCAGAAGACAGGGATCGGAAGAGTCTTTGGCCAAGCTGTAAGCCTCTTCCTAACATCCAGCCTAAACCTCCCCTGGCACAGCTTGAGACTGTGTCCTCTTGTTCTGGTGCTGCTTGCCTGGGAGAAGAGACCAACCCCCACCCGGCTACAACCAGAACTGAGGGGACTGCAATCTTTGCAGCTTCAGCTTTCCTTCTCTGCTACTTCTTTTTTCAGATGGATTTTTTTTCCATAGCGACCACCGGGACGCTGCCCCCCTGGCGCGAGCAGAGCCGGGCTAGGGCGCAGGCGCCGGATCCATAGCGACCACCGGGACGCTGCCCCTCTGGCGCCAGCAGAGCCGGGCTAGGGCGCAGGCGCCGGATCCATAGCGACCACCGGGACGCTGCCCCTGTGGCGCCAGCAGAACCGGGCTAGGGCGCAGGCGCCGGATCCATAGCGACACTCGAGTCTAGCTCTCCGCTCTCCGCTCTTCCCTTAAGAATTTTCGAGCATTCGGCGCAGTTAGGCTGCAGAAATTAGCTCCCACGGGGCGGCACACGCCGCGGCACGGCTGCACTGCGGCCATTACACACAGGGTTGAGCACTGAGCTCCCACGGGGCGCTATACGCCGCGGTACGGCTGCACTGCCGGCCATTACACACCGGGTGGCAGCATTGAGCTCCCCCGGGGCGGCACACGCCGCGGCACGGCTGCACTGCCGGCCATTACACACAGGGTGGCAGCATTGAGCTCCCACGGGGCCTCTGGGTACGGTTGAGGCAGCAGCCGCCGCCCCCGCAGAGCCCCACCGGTCAAGCCCGGACACGCCCCCCCCCCCCCCCCCCCTCAAAGCCCCGCGCTGCCCCGCCGGTGGCCACCCCCCCAAGCCCCGCGCACCTCCAGCGGCTGCTATAGAGAAACCCCACAAAGCAGCAGAGACTGGCACTGACCTGGGACACAGCAGAAGAGCTGCAACTTCTACCAGCCACAACCCTGAAAGCATCTGGCGCCATGTTGTTGAGGGCGGTGCCATGCTGGGGGGTGGGGTTCAGGCTGGGGGGCGGTGCCACGCTGGGGGGGCGGTGCCACGCTGGGGGGGCGGTGACACGCTGGAGGGGGACGGTGACACGCTGGAGGGGGGCGGTGACACGCTGGAGGGGGGCGGTGACATGCTGGAGGGGGGCGGTGACACGCTGGAGGGGGACGGTGACACGCTGGAGGGGGGCGGTGACACGCTGGAGGGGGGCGGTGACACGCTGGAGGGGGCGCTGACACGCTGGAGGGGGGCGGTGACACGCTGGAGGGGGGGGCGGTGACACGCTGGGGGGGGGCGGTGACACGCTGGAGGGGGGCGGTGACACGCTGGAGGGGGGCGGTGACACGCTGGAGGGGGGCGGTGACACGCTGGGGGGGCGGTGACACGCTGGGAGGGGCGGTGACACGCTGGGGGGGCGGTGCCACGCTGGGGGAGGCGGTGACACGCTGGAGGGGGGCGGTGACACGCTGGGGGGGCGGTGCCACGCCGGGGGGGGCGGTGCCTGCGTTGTCACCTCACTCTCAGCTTTCCATTGGGTTTTATTCCCCTCCAAGACAACACGTTGAGTTCTGAGCAGCTGAGGAGCCCTGGGGAACACCTGTACAGAAATGTTCCTCCAAGAGCTGTCAGAAAAACGTTCGTTCCGCCAGCAGGCAGCTCTGGCTTCAGAGCAAAAGCCTTCTGTGATCATTCTGTTTAGCTCAGCACCAGCTGCAGCCGTCGGTATTACCAAACTACACAGTAATGGCCTCCTCCCGGTGCCCTCCCGGTCCCAACAGTTTCCCCCCACCAAAGGACTGGCAGAGAACTGGAAGCGACTGGGAAGCAGATCCGGGCTAGGGCGCAGGCGCCGGATCCATAGCGACGCTCGAGTCAAGCTCTCCGCTCTCCCCCTAAGAATTTTCGAGCATTCAGCGCAGTTAGGCTGCAGAAATTAGCTCCCCCGGGGCGGCACACGCCGCGGCACGGCTGCACTGCCGGCCAGTACACACCGGGTGGCAGCATTGAGCTCCCCCGGGGCGACACACGCCACGGCACGGCTGCACTGCCGGCCGCTACACACCGGGTGGCAGCACTGAGCACCTCCCTGGGCGTGGGCAGCAGCCGGGCCCCCACGTGGGTTTTATTTTCCAATGCTAAAAGCCTTTTAGAAGCAGAGAGGGCAGACAGGGGTCGTTTCCAAAGCTTTCTTACGCACCAGTCACTCCAAGCCCTCCCTCTCCAGCTGCAAACCAGAGGTTTGCCTCCGCCTCGCCTCACCCCAGTACTTACACTTTTAAAGATAGTGTGGTGCCCTCGGAGAATTTTCAGCACTTTAGGGGGGGGCCCCCAGCCCTCGCTCACCTGCTCCTCTGCTGCAGCAGCCCCCTGCCCCACGTGGCAGAACCAGCCCACCCACAATCCCCCCACTCCCTTTGATTCGCCCCCAGAAAGGCACAAAATAAAGCAAACTGCCCAGCCAGCACCTCCTGCCTTTCACAGCAAGGACTGAACATTGCAGCTTTGGCCAAGACTATCAGCCCAAAGGAAGGCCTGGCCCCTGAGGAGCTAAATGCAAGTGAACTGTCTGACACCACCACAGTCCTGTGAATGTTGCAAAGCAGTAGTGCATGCAGTATAATAATTCGAAAGTTAAGGGCTGCTCAAGCTTTACACAAAGTATCCTATTCAGTTTTGGGTTCCACTTAACACAAAGTAAAAGTATAAAAGGTCAGAGGGAAAGCCAACTCTACCTCTGAACTACAGCAAGAAATACTGGAATCAAGGGGCCCTTTCTTCTGCTACTAATAGATGAAGAGAACATGAAAACTGACGGGCTAAACCAACAGGGCAAGATTAGAATAACTAGTAGAGAGAACGGAAGATACAAAGCTTCAACTACATCTGTTTAGCAACGACTCCTACCAGATAACTTCCATGCCATAACTTTACTGAATTCAAACAAGCCAGCTGGCGAAGCGTCTCGCTTACAGGCGGCCGACGAGGACACGCGCAGAAGGAAGAGGCGAGGGAACAAGTCCTGAGCTTTGCTGCAGGCTGTCCTGCGGCTTCCCCTACCGACTCTTTCCCGTACACCACCGCAGAATGAGTTGGGTGAATTTTGTCTCAAACCCATTAAACCCTTTGGTGGTTTCAGCTTCCCGAGGATGTGTCGGCACAAGTCCTTGTCGGGGCACCGCAAACAGGGAGAGACAAAGCTCCGAGATCCAGGAAGAGGACGGCTGAGCAGACACTTCTAAAAGAGAGAAACTTCATCAGCTGAACCTCACACTTCTCCCAGCTTTGCAACAGCAAAGAACTTTGTGAACAACACAGTGGTGCTCCTAAGGAGGTCACCAGCTTGCAAGTTACAGGAGAAATAAAAACCTTTTTATTACAGAAGCACTGGCAAAAATTTACGGACAGGAACAGCAGACGAGGAAATTCTGCAATTGAGCTAACGATAGACATCAGGCCTAGGATCTGGCTACCCTGACAAAGGATGCCAACAGGACAGAGTGAGGCCTCAGCAGCACTCCCAAAAAGCCCCACAGAGAGCCACAGGCTCTGGCCCGTGCCCCACCTACGGGCCGGCCCTCCTGGCAGCAGCGCAACACCACCTCTTCAGGAGCCCAGGGACTGACCTCAGCCCCCTAAGGGCCAGGCAAGGTTGGTTCCTGTTAGCTGCCTAAAGCAGCCTCCCCAGCCCTGCTTACAGGGACCTTGGGCTGCTGCTGGGGACAGAAGGGGGAATGGAGGGCTCCACAACTCGTCACACAGACCCCAAGTACAGGGCTGTTAAGCTGACAGGGTGCCAAGGGAACAGGCTGCCATGAAGGCACAGACCCAGGCCCTGAACTACAGGGTGGGTCACCTTGCCGCAGCAACACGACCCAGCGGCTTCGCTGTGTCCGACGAATAAAAGGAGGAAGTTCCACAGGAACAGAAGGGAAAACCTTTTCACTGTGTGTGCCAGAGCCCTGGAGCAGGCTGCCCAGAGAGTTAGTGGAGTCTCTGGAGACATTCAAAACCTGCCCCAGGTGATCCTGCACTGGCACAGGGGTTGGACCGGATGCTATTTTGGGGTCCCTTCCAACCCCTAACACTCAGTGATTCTGTGATTAGCTATGCTGGTGACAGAGTCTCACTGAGTGCTCTTTAAAATGTTTTTCTTTTCTTTCAGCCTAGGAGTTTCATATTTAAATAGACCTTCTGCTCTGTCTTCCCCCTTCCTTCTTCCATCTTGCGTCTAAAAACTAGGAGAGCTCGATGAGGTGTATCCTGGGCGTCCCAATGTAACACATCTCAATTGCATACATGGATTTTGTAATCTTTTGCCCCATTGCTTGCACAGGGTGGATTAAGTTCATTACTTAGAGCTTGTCAGGACAGCTGTTGAAGTGTCCTGTGCAATGCAGGAGGAGTTGAATCCCATAGGAAACCACATTACTGTGCTTTGTCAGCCTGGTTATGGTCAGAAACCTCCTTCATTTTTTTTTCTCTTAAACAGATATATCACATGAGTCCCCAGAATTAATTTGCCTCTTCTCATAATTATTTCTTTAAAACTGTCTTAGAAGTGTCACTGTCCTTCCCTCTCCCTCTCTCTAGATACTGGCCTCCTGAGCCCATGGCAGACTTGCACAGAGCTACTGCGAGCACCACTCTGCACGGCCTCTGGGGGGCTTTCAAGCACAGGCACCCCTGGAGAATCCAAACCTAACCTTGCAGCTGGCCTTAGAGCTCCTCTTTGGAAAACTGTCGCTGCCAGGGCCCACAAACCCAACATCCTCTGTCAGCAACCTGGATGTAAGAGCTGAAAAGTGTCAACAGAAATTGTACTTGGACAGCTCAGGAAGATCCTTCAATGAAAGAGCTGGCTCCTCCTGAAGGGCAAGTATGAATGGAGCTCTCAAAGTACCACACTTCAGAGCCTCCTGCTTGCTAGCACTAAGACAATTGTTCATGTAGAACGACTGGCCACTCACTTCAACAAACCCCACAGAACTGGCTCCTATCAACTCTCCAGAAGACACTGCTGCACTAGCTTGGCTGCCTGACCGGCTCAGTTCAGGTGGCTTAGGATCTCACAGAGGGTACCACAAGAACTGAGGGGACTGCAGTCTTTGCAGCTTCAGCTTTCCTTCTCTGCTACTTCTTTTTTCAGATGGATTTTTTTTCAAAGGGACTGCTGGACAGCAGAACAGGATGGATGGCCAGGCCCCAAGAGCGGTGGGGAACAGAGTTAAACCCAGCCGGTGGCCGGCCGGGCACAAGTGGTGTTCCCCAGGACACCCCTTGTGAGAGAGTGAGTCCAGAGAAGGGCCACAAAGCTGGTGAGGGGTCTGGATAACAAGTCTTATGAGGAGTGGCTGAGGGAACTGGGACTGTTTAATCTGCAGAAGAGGAAGCTGAGGGAATTATGGTGTGGTCTGGCTTCAGCTCTCAACTAGTTCCACGTTGAGCAAGGACAGCTTGTACTCACAGAAGGCACTGGCTGCTTGGGTTCAAGGTTCCTGTAGAGCTCAGGTCTCTGAGACTTCTGAACAGCTGTGCTTAGCCCAAAATCAGACAGTTTCACATCACCCTGGGAAAAAAAAAATCCAAGAAAAGAATTCAGAAAGATTGTGCTTGAGCAAAAGAAAAGTTTTACCGCTGCACAGCCTCCTGAGCCCATGGCAGGCTTGCAGAGCTACTGTGAGCACCACTCTGCGCGGCCTCTGGGGGGTTTCAAGCACAGGCACTCCAGGAGACTGCAGGCACTCCACAGAGACTCCAAAACCTCACTGAGAACCCCCCAACTCCTTCAGGACCCCCACAGATTCCCCAACTTAGATGCCCACAAAACCCCTTTGGAGGCACCCAAACCCCCCATCTGATACGCCCAGCTCCGTTTTAGGTACCCCCAGACGCTTCTAATGTCCCCAGACCCGCTGGTGGACCAGCCCAGAACCCCCTGACACTATCCCAGACCCTTTCAGGGGGCTCCACACCCCTTCTAGATGCCCACAAAACCCCTTCACACGCCAAAAGAAACCTTTACCTGCCTCCAAACCCCATTTGGGGCCCACTCAGACCCCTTAGCAGCGGGTGGCAGCAACCAAGTCTGTTGCTCTCACCAATTAAACCCTTTGGTGCTCTCAGCTCTCTGACCCTGTGTCAGTGCAAGTCCTTGTCAGCCGGTACCTTTGTCCTGATCCAGGCGGAGAGAGAACTGCCAGGAACACAGCTTCGCCGCTCCGCTTGCGGCACGCCTGCTGCCGAGGGCAGCCTCGTCCGCAGCCTGCCCGAGAGGAACACGGCCCCCGGGGCCGGGGGACAAACAAAAGCCTTCCACAAAGGAAACAAGGGAAGTCTCTTGGCCACTCTTCACGTGCCGAGTGCGATTGTCATGTGGAACACACCGCGGCATCTGGAATGAGTTTAAGTCCAGGTCTATGGCAGCACAGAGGTTCCTGGAATATCCCGGTACATCGATCCACAGGAGGTTGTCTTTCGGTCCCCAGTCTGATGCTTTGCAGCACAGCCATCACATCATTTCTCTCGAGTGCTTTGAACTGACAATTCATACAGGAGAATAAACCCAAACAGGAGTAAGCAGGTTGGAAAAGAACTTTGATCATCACCGGGCCCAGCAAGAGGACACAGTCTCAGGCTGCAGCAGGGGAGGTTTAGGCTAGAGGTTAGGAAGAGGTTCTGCACAGAGAGAGTGATGGCCCATTGGAATGGGCTGCCCAGGGAGGTGGTGGAGTCACCATCTTTGGAGGTGTTCAGGAGGAGACTGGATAGGGTGCTTGGTTGCATGGTTTAGTTGATTAGGTGGTGTTGGATGATAGGTTGGACACGATGATCTTGAAGGTCTCTTCCAACTCGGTCTGGTCTATTCTTTTCTATTCCGTTCCATTCCATACCATTCCATTCCAACACCATCTAATCAACTAAACCATGGCACTGAGTGCCTCATCCAGTCTCTTTCTAAACACTTCCAGTGATGGTGACTCCCTGGGCACCACCTCACTGAGCAGCACATTCCAAAGGCCAATCTCTCTTTCAACCTGCTCTATTCTATTCTATGAAGACCTTCTTCCTAACATCCAGCCTAAACCTCCCCTGGCACAGCTTGAGACTGTGTCCTCTTGCTCTGGTGCTGCTTGCCTGGGAGAAGAGACCAACCCCCACCTGGCTACAACCAGAACTGAGGGGACTGCAGTCTTTGCAGCTTCAGCTTTCCTTCTCTGCTACTTCTTTTTTCAGATGGATTTTTTTTCAAAGGGACTGCTGGACAGCAGAACAGGATGGATGGCCAGGCCCCAAGAGCGGTGGGGAACAGAGTTAAACCCAGCCGGTGGCCGGCCGGGCACAAGTGGTGTTCCCCAGGACACCCCTTGTGAGAGAGTGAGTCCAGAGAAGGGCCACAAAGCTGGTGAGGGGTCTGGATAACAAGTCTTATGAGGAGTGGCTGAGGGAACTGGGACTGTTTAATCTGCAGAAGAGGAAGCTGAGGGAATTATGGTGTGGTCTGGCTTCAGCTCTCAACTACTTCCACGTTGAGCAAGGACAGCTTGTACTCACAGAAGGCACTGGCTGCTTGGGTTCAAGGTTCCTGTAGAGCTCAGGCTATCTCTCTTCATTAGTGAGGTCGTCCTGTCACCTAGGCAGAGAGATGAAAATGCAGCTATGAAATTAGACCACTGGAATCGTGAGAGTCGTTCTGTGTGCGACTCCAGGAGAATCCAAACCTAACCTTGGAGCTGCCCTGAAGAGCTCCTCTTTGGAAAGCTCTCGCTGCCGGGCCCCACAAACCCCACACCCTCTGTCAGCAAACCGGATGTACGAGCTGAAGGGTGTCGACAGAAACTGTACATGGACAGCTCAGGAAGATCCTGCCAGTCCCAGCACACCAGACCTGGAATGATCAAAGAAAGTCCGTTAACATCTCTCTGTGTGTCTGCTCATAGCTTGACGAGAACCCCCCAACTCCTTCAGGACCCCCCCAGATTCCCCAACTTAGATGCCCACAAAACCCCTTTGGAGGCACCCAAACCCCCCATCTCATACGCCCAGCTCCATTTTAGGTACCCCCAGACGCTTCTAATGTCCCCAGACCCGCTGGTAGACCAGCCCAGAACCCCCTGACACTATCCCAGACCCTTTCAGGGGGCTCCACACCCCTTCTAGATGCCCACAAAACCCCTTCACACGCCAAAAGAAACCTTTACCTGCCTCCAAACCCCATTTGGGGGCCACTCAGACCCCTTAGCAGCGGGTGGCAGCAACCAAGTCTGTTGCTCTCACCAATGAAACCAGGATGTTAGGAAGAAGGTCTTCATAGAATAGAATAGAGCAGGTTGAAAGAGAGATTGGCCTTTGGAATGTGCTGCCCAGGGAGGTGGTGGAGTCACCATCACTGGGAGTGTTTAGAAAGAGACTGGATGAGGCACTCAGTGCCATGGTTTAGTTGATTGGAATGGGATGGAATGGACCAGGTTGGAAGAGACCTTCAAGATCATCGTGTCCAAGCTATCATCCAACACCACCTAATCAACTAAACCATGCAACCAAGCACCCTATCCAGTCTCCTCCTGAACACCTCCAAAGATGGTGACTCCACCACCTCCCTGGGCAGCCCATTCCAATGGGCAATCACTCTCTCTGTGCAGAACCTCTTCCTAACCTCTAGCCTAAACCTCCCCTGGCACAGCTTGAGACTGTGTCCTCTTGTTCTGGTGCTGCTTGCCTGGAAGAAGAGACCAACCCCCACCTGGCTACAACCTCCCTTCAGGGAGTCGTAGAAAGCAAGAAGGTCTCCCCTGAGCCTCCTCTTCTCCAGGCTAAGCAACCCCAGCTCCCTCAGCCTCTCCTCACAGGCCTGTGCTCCAAACCCCTCCCCAGCTTTGTTGCCCTTCTCCGGACACCTTCCAGCAACTCAACGTCTTGCTTAAACGGAGGGGCCCAGAACTGGACACGGGACTCAAGGTGTGCCCTAACCAGTGCCAAGTGCAGGGGCAGAATGACCTCCCTGCTCCTGCTGGCCACTCTGATCCTGATATTGGCCAGGTTGCCAGTGGCCTTCTTGGCCACCCGTGCACGCTGCTGGTCACGACCAGAAGACAGGGATCGGAAGAGTCTTTGGCCAAGCTGTAAGCCTCTTCCTAACATCCAGCCTAAACCTCCCCTGGCACAGCTTGAGACTGTGTCCTCTTGTTCTGGTGCTGCTTGCCTGGGAGAAGAGACCAACCCCCACCCGGCTACAACCAGAACTGAGGGGACTGCAATCTTTGCAGCTTCAGCTTTCCTTCTCTGCTACTTCTTTTTTCAGATGGATTTTTTTTCCATAGCGACCACCGGGACGCTGCCCCCCTGGCGCGAGCAGAGCCGGGCTAGGGCGCAGGCGCCGGATCCATAGCGACCACCGGGACGCTGCCCCTCTGGCGCCAGCAGAGCCGGGCTAGGGCGCAGGCGCCGGATCCATAGCGACCACCGGGACGCTGCCCCTGTGGCGCCAGCAGAGCCGGGCTAGGGCGCAGGCGCCGGATCCATAGCGACACTCGAGTCAAGCTCTCCGCTCTCCGCTCTTCCCTTAAGAATTTTCGAGCATTCGGCGCAGTTAGGCTGCAGAAATTAGCTCCCACGGGGCGGCACACGCCGCGGCACGGCTGCACTGCGGCCATTACACACAGGGTTGAGCACTGAGCTCCCACGGGGCGCTATACGCCGCGGTACGGCTGCACTGCCGGCCATTACACACCGGGTGGCAGCATTGAGCTCCCCCGGGGCGGCACACGCCGCGGCACGGCTGCACTGCCGGCCATTACACACAGGGTGGCAGCATTGAGCTCCCACGGGGCCTCTGGGTACGGTTGAGGCAGCAGCCGCCACCCCCGCAGAGCCCCACCGGTCAAGCCCGGACACGCCCCCACCTCCCCCCCAAAAGCCCCGCGCTGCCCCGCCGGTGGCCACCCCCCCAAGCCCCGCGCACCTCCAGCGGCTGCTATAGAGAAAACCCACAAAGCAGCAGAGACTGGCACTGACCTGGGACACAGCAGAAGAGCTGCAACCTCTACCAGCCACAACCCTGAAAGCATCTGGCGCCATGTTGTTGAGGGCGGTGCCATGCTGGGGGGTGGGGTTCAGGCTGGGGGGCGGTGACACGCTGGAGGGGGGTGGTGACACGCTGGGCGGGGGCGGTGCCACGCTGGGGGGGCGGTGACACGCTGGGGGGGCGGTGCCACGCGGGAGGGGGCGGTGACACGCTGGAGGGGGGCGGTGACACGCTGGAGGGGGGGCGGTGACACGCTGGGAGGGGCGGTGACACGCTGGGGGGGCGGTGCCACGCTGGGGGAGGCGGTGACACGCTGGGGGGGGCGGTGACACGCTGGGGGGGGCGGTGACACGCTGGGGGGGGGGCGGTGACACGCTGGGGGGGCGGGGACACGCTGGAGGGGGGCGGTGACACGCTGGAGGGGGGCGGTGACACGCTGGAGGGGGGCGGTGACACGCTGGGGGGGCGGTGCCACGCTGGGGGAGGCGGTGACACGCTGGGGGGGGCGGTGACACGCTGGGGGGGGCGGTGACACGCTGGGGGGGGGGCGGTGACACGCTGGGGGGGCGGGGACACGCTCTAGGGGGGGCGGTGACACGCTGGAGGGGGGGCGGTGACACGCCGGAGGGGGGGCGGTGACACGCTGGAGGGGGGCGGTGACACGCTGGAGGGGGGCGGTGACACGCTGGAGGGGGCGGTGACACGCTGGGGGAGGCGGTGCCACGCTGGAGGGGGGCGGTGCCACGCTGAGGGGGCGGTGCCACGCTGGGGGGGCGGTGCCACGCCGGGGGGGCGGTGCCTGCGTTGTCACCTCACTCTCAGCTTTCCATTGGGTTTTATTCCCCTCCAAGACAACACGTTGAGTTCTGAGCAGCTGAGGAGCCCTGGGGAACACCTGTACAGAAATGTTCCTCCAAGAGCTGTCAGAAAAACGTTCGTTCCGCCAGCAGGCAGCTCTGGCTTCAGAGCAAAAGCCTTCTGTGATCATTCTGTTTAGCTCAGCACCAGCTGCAGCCGTCGGTATTACCAAACTACACAGTAATGGCCTCCTCCCGGTGCCCTCCCGGTCCCAACAGTTTCCTCCCACCAAAGGACTGGCAGAGAACTGGAAGCGACTGGGAAGCAGATCCGGGCTAGGGCGCAGGCGCCGGATCCATAGCGATGCTCGAGTCAAGCTCTCCGCTCTCCCCCTAAGAATTTTCGAGCATTCAGCGCAGTTAGGCTGCAGAAATTAGCTCCCCCGGGGCGGCACACGCCGCGGCACGGCTGCACTGCCGGCCAGTACACACCGGGTGGCAGCATTGAGCTCCCCCGGGGCGACACACGCCACGGCACGGCTGCACTGCCGGCCGCTACACACCGGGTGGCAGCACTGAGCACCTCCCTGGGCGTGGGCAGCAGCCGGGCCCCCACGTGGGTTTTATTTTCCAATGCTAAAAGCCTTTTAGAAGCAGAGAGGGCAGACAGGGGTCGTTTCCAAAGCTTTCTTACGCACCAGTCACTCCAAGCCCTCCCTCTCCAGCTGCAAACCAGAGGTTTGCCTCCGCCTCGCCTCACCCCAGTACTTACACTTTTAAAGATAGTGTGGTGCCCTCGGAGAATTTTCAGCACTTTAGGGGGGGGCCCCCAGCCCTCGCTCACCTGCTCCTCTGCTGCAGCAGCCCCCTGCCCCACGTGGCAGAACCAGCCCACCCACAATCCCCCCACTCCCTTTGATTCGCCCCCAGAAAGGCACAAAATAAAGCAAACTGCCCAGCCAGCACCTCCTGCCTTTCACAGCAAGGACTGAACATTGCAGCTTTGGCCAAGACTATCAGCCCAAAGGAAGGCCTGGCCCCTGAGGAGCTAAATGCAAGTGAACTGTCTGACACCACCACAGTCCTGTGAATGTTGCAAAGCAGTAGTGCATGCAGTATAATAATTCGAAAGTTAAGGGCTGCTCAAGCTTTACACAAAGTATCCTATTCAGTTTTGGGTTCCACTTAACACAAAGTAAAAGTATAAAAGGTCAGAGGGAAAGCCAACTCTACCTCTGAACTACAGCAAGAAATACTGGAATCAAGGGGCCCTTTCTTCTGCTACTAATAGATGAAGAGAACATGAAAACTGATGGGCTAAACCAACAGGGCAAGATTAGAATAACTAGTAGTGAGAACGGAAGATACAAAGCTTCAACTACATCTGTTTAGCAACGACTCCTACCAGATAACTTCCATGCCATAACTTTACTGAATTCAAACAAGCCAGCTGGCGAAGCGTCTCGCTTACAGGCGGCCGACGAGGACACGCGCAGAAGGAAGAGGCGAGGGAGCAAGTCCTGAGCTTTGCTGCAGGCTGTCCTGCGGCTTCCCCTACCGACTCTTTCCCGTACACCACCGCAGAATGAGTTGGGTGAATTTTGTCTCAAACCCATTAAACCCTTTGGTGGTTTCAGCTTCCCGAGGATGTGTCGGCACAAGTCCTTGTCGGGGCACCGCAAACAGGGAGAGACAAAGCTCCGAGATCCAGGAAGAGGACGGCTGAGCAGACACTTCTAAAAGAGAGAAACTTCATCAGCTGAACCTCACACTTCTCCCAGCTTTGCAACAGCAAAGAACTTTGTGAACAACACAGTGGTGCTCCTAAGGAGGTCACCAGCTTGCAAGTTACAGGAGAAATAAAAGCCTTTTTATTACAGAAGCACTGGCAAAAATTTACGGACAGGAACAGCAGACGAGGAAATTCTGCAATTGAGCTAACGATAGACATCAGGCCTAGGATCTGGCTACCCTGACAAAGGATGCCAACAGGACAGAGTGAGGCCTCAGCAGCACTCCCAAAAAGCCCCACAGAGAGCCACAGGCTCTGGCCCGTGCCCCACCTACGGGCCGGCCCTCCTGGCAGCAGCGCAACACCACCTCTTCAGGAGCCCAGGGACTGACCTCAGCCCCCTAAGGGCCAGGCAAGGTTGGTTCCTGTTAGCTGCCTAAAGCAGCCTCCCCAGCCCTGCTTACAGGGACCTTGGGCTGCTGCTGGGGACAGAAGGGGGAATGGAGGGCTCCACAACTCGTCACACAGACCCCAAGTACAGGGCTGTTAAGCTGACAGGGTGCCAAGGGAACAGGCTGCCATGAAGGCAGAGACCCAGGCCCTGAACTACAGGGTGGGTCACCTTGCCGCAGCAACACGACCCAGCGGCTTCGCTGTGTCCGACGAATAAAAGGAGGAAGTTCCACAGGAACAGAAGGGAAAACCTTTTCACTGTGTGTGCCAGAGCCCTGGAGCAGGCTGCCCAGAGAGTTAGTGGAGTCTCTGGAGACATTCAAAACCTGCCCCAGGTGATCCTGCACTGGCACAGGGGTTGGACCGGATGCTATTTTGGGGTCCCTTCCAACCCCTAACACTCAGTGATTCTGTGATTAGCTATGCTGGTGACAGAGTCTCACTGAGTGCTCTTTAAAATGTTTTTCTTTTCTTTCAGCCTAGGAGTTTCATATTTAAATAGACCTTCTGCTCTGTCTTCCCCCTTCCTTCTTCCATCTTGCGTCTAAAAACTAGGAGAGCTCGATGAGGTGTATCCTGGGCGTCCCAATGTAACACATCTCAATTGCATACATGGATTTTGTAATCTTTTGCCCCATTGCTTGCACAGGGTGGATTAAGTTCATTACTTAGAGCTTGTCAGGACAGCTGTTGAAGTGTCCTGTGCAATGCAGGAGGAGTTGAATCCCATAGGAAACCACATTACTGTGCTTTGTCAGCCTGGTTATGGTCAGAAACCTCCTTCATTTTTTTTTCTCTTAAACAGATATATCACATGAGTCCCCAGAATTAATTTGCCTCTTCTCATAATTATTTCTTTAAAACTGTCTTAGAAGTGTCACTGTCCTTCCCTCTCCCTCTCTCTAGATACTGGCCTCCTGAGCCCATGGCAGACTTGCACAGAGCTACTGCGAGCACCACTCTGCACGGCCTCTGGGGGGCTTTCAAGCACAGGCACCCCTGGAGAATCCAAACCTAACCTTGCAGCTGGCCTTAGAGCTCCTCTTTGGAAAACTGTCGCTGCCAGGGCCCACAAACCCAACATCCTCTGTCAGCAACCTGGATGTAAGAGCTGAAAAGTGTCAACAGAAATTGTACTTGGACAGCTCAGGAAGATCCTTCAATGAAAGAGCTGGCTCCTCCTGAAGGGCAAGTATGAATGGAGCTCTCAAAGTACCACACTTCAGAGCCTCCTGCTTGCTAGCACTAAGACAATTGTTCATGTAGAACGACTGGCCACTCACTTCAACAAACCCCACAGAACTGGCTCCTATCAACTCTCCAGAAGACACTGCTGCACTAGCTTGGCTGCCTGACCGGCTCAGTTCAGGTGGCTTAGGATCTCACAGAGGGTACCACAAGAACTGAGGGGACTGCAGTCTTTGCAGCTTCAGCTTTCCTTCTCTGCTACTTCTTTTTTCAGATGGATTTTTTTTCAAAGGGACTGCTGGACAGCAGAACAGGATGGATGGCCAGGCCCCAAGAGCGGTGGGGAACAGAGTTAAACCCAGCCGGTGGCCGGCCGGGCACAAGTGGTGTTCCCCAGGACACCCCTTGTGAGAGAGTGAGTCCAGAGAAGGGCCACAAAGCTGGTGAGGGGTCTGGATAACAAGTCTTATGAGGAGTGGCTGAGGGAACTGGGACTGTTTAATCTGCAGAAGAGGAAGCTGAGGGAATTATGGTGTGGTCTGGCTTCAGCTCTCAACTACTTCCACGTTGAGCAAGGACAGCTTGTACTCACAGAAGGCACTGGCTGCTTGGGTTCAAGGTTCCTGCAGAGCTCAGGCTATCTCTCTTCATTAGTGAGGTCGTCCTGTCACCTAGGCAGAGAGATGAAAATGCAGCTATGAAATTAGACCACTGGAATCGTGAGAGTCGTTCTGTGTGCGACTCCAGGAGAATCCAAACCTAACCTTGGAGCTGCCCTGAAGAGCTCCTCTTTGGAAAGCTCTCGCTGCCGGGCCCCACAAACCCCACACCCTCTGTCAGCAAACCGGATGTACGAGCTGAAGGGTGTCGACAGAAACTGTACATGGACAGCTCAGGAAGATCCTGCCAGTCCCAGCACACCAGACCTGGAATGATCAAAGAAAGTCCGTTAACATCTCTCTGTGTGTCTGCTCATAGCTTGACGAGAACCCCCCAACTCCTTCAGGACCCCCCCAGATTCCCCAACTTAGATGCCCACAAAACCCCTTTGGAGGCACCCAAACCCCCCATCTCATACGCCCAGCTCCATTTTAGGTACCCCCAGACGCTTCTAATGTCCCCAGACCCGCTGGTAGACCAGCCCAGAACCCCCTGACACTATCCCAGACCCTTTCAGGGGGCTCCACACCCCTTCTAGATGCCCACAAAACCCCTTCACACGCCAAAAGAAACCTTTACCTGCCTCCAAACCCCATTTGGGGGCCACTCAGACCCCTTAGCAGCGGGTGGCAGCAACCAAGTCTGTTGCTCTCACCAATGAAACCAGGATGTTAGGAAGAAGGTCTTCATAGAATAGAATAGAGCAGGTTGAAAGAGAGATTGGCCTTTGGAATGTGCTGCCCAGGGAGGTGGTGGAGTCACCATCACTGGGAGTGTTTAGAAAGAGACTGGATGAGGCACTCAGTGCCATGGTTTAGTTGATTGGAATGGGATGGAATGGACCAGGTTGGAAGAGACCTTCAAGATCATCGTGTCCAAGCTATCATCCAACACCACCTAATCAACTAAACCATGCAACCAAGCACCCTATCCAGTCTCCTCCTGAACACCTCCAAAGATGGTGACTCCACCACCTCCCTGGGCAGCTCATTCCAATGGGCAATCACTCTCTCTGTGCAGAACCTCTTCCTAACCTCTAGCCTAAACCTCCCCTGGCACAGCTTGAGACTGTGTCCTCTTGTTCTGGTGCTGCTTGCCTGGAAGAAGAGACCAACCCCCACCTGGCTACAACCTCCCTTCAGGGAGTCGTAGAAAGCAAGAAGGTCTCCCCTGAGCCTCCTCTTCTCCAGGCTAAGCAACCCCAGCTCCCTCAGCCTCTCCTCACAGGCCTGTGCTCCAAACCCCTCCCCAGCTTTGTTGCCCTTCTCCGGACTCCTTCCAGCAACTCAACGTCTTGCTTAAACGGAGGGGCCCAGAACTGGACACGGGACTCAAGGTGTGCCCTAACCAGTGCCAAGTGCAGGGGCAGAATGACCTCCCTGCTCCTGCTGGCCACTCTGATCCTGATATTGGCCAGGTTGCCAGTGGCCTTCTTGGCCACCCGTGCACGCTGCTGGTCACGACCAGAAGACAGGGATCGGAAGAGTCTTTGGCCAAGCTGTAAGCCTCTTCCTAACATCCAGCCTAAACCTCCCCTGGCACAGCTTGAGACTGTGTCCTCTTGTTCTGGTGCTGCTTGCCTGGGAGAAGAGACCAACCCCCACCCGGCTACAACCAGAACTGAGGGGACTGCAATCTTTGCAGCTTCAGCTTTCCTTCTCTGCTACTTCTTTTTTCAGATGGATTTTTTTTCCATAGCGACCACCGGGACGCTGCCCCCCTGGCGCGAGCAGAGCCGGGCTAGGGCGCAGGCGCCGGATCCATAGCGACCACCGGGACGCTGCCCCTCTGGAGCCAGCAGAGCCGGGCTAGGGCGCAGGCGCCGGATCCATAGCGACCACCGGGACGCTGCCCCTGTGGCGCCAGCAGAGCCGGGCTAGGGCGCAGGCGCCGGATCCATAGCGACACTCGAGTCAAGCTCTCCGCTCTCCGCTCTTCCCTTAAGAATTTTCGAGCATTCGGCGCAGTTAGGCTGCAGAAATTAGCTCCCACGGGGCGGCACACGCCGCGGCACGGCTGCACTGCGGCCATTACACGCAGGGTTGAGCACTGAGCTCCCACGGGGCGCTATACGCCGCGGTACGGCTGCACTGCCGGCCATTACACACCGGGTGGCAGCATTGAGCTCCCCCGGGGCGGCACACGCCGCGGCACGGCTGCACTGCCGGCCATTACACACAGGGTGGCAGCATTGAGCTCCCACGGGGCCTCTGGGTACGGTTGAGGCAGCAGCCGCCACCCCCGCAGAGCCCCACCGGTCAAGCCCGGACACGCCCCCACCTCCCCCCCAAAAGCCCCGCGCTGCCCCGCCGGTGGCCACCCCCCCAAGCCCCGCGCACCTCCAGCGGCTGCTATAGAGAAACCCCACAAAGCAGCAGAGACTGGCACTGACCTGGGACACAGCAGAAGAGCTGCAACCTCTACCAGCCACAACCCTGAAAGCATCTGGCGCCATGTTGTTGAGGGCGGTGCCATGCTGGGGGGTGGGGTTCAGGCTGGGGGGCGGTGACACGCTGGAGGGGGGGTGGTGACACGCTGGGCGGGGGCGGTGCCACGCTGGGGGGGCGGTGACACGCTGGGGGGGCGGTGCCACGCGGGAGGGGGCGGTGACACGCTGGAGGGGGGCGGTGACACGCTGGAGGGGGGGGCGGTGACACGCTGGGAGGGGCGGTGACACGCTGGGGGGGCGGTGCCACGCTGGGGGAGGCGGTGACACGCTGGGGGGGGGCGGTGCCACGCTGGGGGGGGGCGGTGACACGCTGGGGGGGGGCGGTGACACGCTGGGGGGGGCGGTGACACGCTGGAGGGGGGCGGTGACACGCTGGAGGGGGGCGGTGACACGCTGGAGGGGGGCGGTGACACGCTGGAGGGGGGCGGTGACACGCTGGAGGGGGGGCGGTGACACGCTGGAGGGGGGCGGTGACACGCTGGAGGGGGGGTGGTGACACGCTGGGCGGGGGGCGGTGCCACGCTGGGGGGGCGGTGACACGCTGGGGGGGGCGGTGCCACGCGGGAGGGGGCGGTGACACGCTGGAGGGGGGCGGTGACACGCTGGAGGGGGGGCGGTGACACGCTGGGAGGGGCGGTGACACGCTGGGGGGGGCGGTGACACGCTGGAGGGGGGCGGTGACACGCTGGAGGGGGGCGGTGACACGCTGGAGGGGGGCGGTGACACGCTGGAGGGGGGCGGTGACACGCTGGGGGAGGCGGTGCCACGCTGGAGGGGGGCGGTGCCACGCTGAGGGGGCGGTGCCACGCTGGGGGGGCGGTGCCACGCCGGGGGGGCGGTGCCTGCGTTGTCACCTCACTCTCAGCTTTCCATTGGGTTTTATTCCCCTCCAAGACAACACGTTGAGTTCTGAGCAGCTGAGGAGCCCTGGGGAACACCTGTACAGAAATGTTCCTCCAAGAGCTGTCAGAAAAACGTTCGTTCCGCCAGCAGGCAGCTCTGGCTTCAGAGCAAAAGCCTTCTGTGATCATTCTGTTTAGCTCAGCACCAGCTGCAGCCGTCGGTATTACCAAACTACACAGTAATGGCCTCCTCCCGGTGCCCTCCCGGTCCCAACAGTTTCCTCCCACCAAAGGACTGGCAGAGAACTGGAAGCGACTGGGAAGCAGATCCGGGCTAGGGCGCAGGCGCCGGATCCATAGCGATGCTCGAGTCAAGCTCTCCGCTCTCCCCCTAAGAATTTTCGAGCATTCAGCGCAGTTAGGCTGCAGAAATTAGCTCCCCCGGGGCGGCACACGCCGCGGCACGGCTGCACTGCCGGCCAGTACACACCGGGTGGCAGCATTGAGCTCCCCCGGGGCGACACACGCCACGGCACGGCTGCACTGCCGGCCGTTACACACCGGGTGGCAGCACTGAGCACCTCCCTGGGCGTGGGCAGCAGCCGGGCCCCCACGTGGGTTTTATTTTCCAATGCTAAAAGCCTTTTAGAAGCAGAGAGGGCAGACAGGGGTCGTTTCCAAAGCTTTCTTACGCACCAGTCACTCCAAGCCCTCCCTCTCCAGCTGCAAACCAGAGGTTTGCCTCCGCCTCGCCTCACCCCAGTACTTACACTTTTAAAGATAGTGTGGTGCCCTCGGAGAATTTTCAGCACTTTAGGGGGGGGCCCCCAGCCCTCGCTCACCTGCTCCTCTGCTGCAGCAGCCCCCTGCCCCACGTGGCAGAACCAGCCCACCCACAATCCCCCCACTCCCTTTGATTCGCCCCCAGAAAGGCACAAAATAAAGCAAACTGCCCAGCCAGCACCTCCTGCCTTTCACAGCAAGGACTGAACATTGCAGCTTTGGCCAAGACTATCAGCCCAAAGGAAGGCCTGGCCCCTGAGGAGCTAAATGCAAGTGAACTGTCTGACACCACCACAGTCCTGTGAATGTTGCAAAGCAGTAGTGCATGCAGTATAATAATTCGAAAGTTAAGGGCTGCTCAAGCTTTACACAAAGTATCCTATTCAGTTTTGGGTTCCACTTAACACAAAGTAAAAGTATAAAAGGTCAGAGGGAAAGCCAACTCTACCTCTGAACTACAGCAAGAAATACTGGAATCAAGGGGCCCTTTCTTCTGCTACTAATAGATGAAGAGAACATGAAAACTGACGGGCTAAACCAACAGGGCAAGATTAGAATAACTAGTAGAGAGAACGGAAGATACAAAGCTTCAACTACATCTGTTTAGCAACGACTCCTACCAGATAACTTCCATGCCATAACTTTACTGAATTCAAACAAGCCAGCTGGCGAAGCGTCTCGCTTACAGGCGGCCGACGAGGACACGCGCAGAAGGAAGAGGCGAGGGAACAAGTCCTGAGCTTTGCTGCAGGCTGTCCTGCGGCTTCCCCTACCGACTCTTTCCCGTACACCACCGCAGAATGAGTTGGGTGAATTTTGTCTCAAACCCATTAAACCCTTTGGTGGTTTCAGCTTCCCGAGGATGTGTCGGCACAAGTCCTTGTCGGGGCACCGCAAACAGGGAGAGACAAAGCTCCGAGATCCAGGAAGAGGACGGCTGAGCAGACACTTCTAAAAGAGAGAAACTTCATCAGCTGAACCTCACACTTCTCCCAGCTTTGCAACAGCAAAGAACTTTGTGAACAACACAGTGGTGCTCCTAAGGAGGTCACCAGCTTGCAAGTTACAGGAGAAATAAAAACCTTTTTATTACAGAAGCACTGGCAAAAATTTACGGACAGGAACAGCAGACGAGGAAATTCTGCAATTGAGCTAACGATAGACATCAGGCCTAGGATCTGGCTACCCTGACAAAGGATGCCAACAGGACAGAGTGAGGCCTCAGCAGCACTCCCAAAAAGCCCCACAGAGAGCCACAGGCTCTGGCCCGTGCCCCACCTACGGGCCGGCCCTCCTGGCAGCAGCGCAACACCACCTCTTCAGGAGCCCAGGGACTGACCTCAGCCCCCTAAGGGCCAGGCAAGGTTGGTTCCTGTTAGCTGCCTAAAGCAGCCTCCCCAGCCCTGCTTACAGGGACCTTGGGCTGCTGCTGGGGACAGAAGGGGGAATGGAGGGCTCCACAACTCGTCACACAGACCCCAAGTACAGGGCTGTTAAGCTGACAGGGTGCCAAGGGAACAGGCTGCCATGAAGGCAGAGACCCAGGCCCTGAACTACAGGGTGGGTCACCTTGCCGCAGCAACACGACCCAGCGGCTTCGCTGTGTCCGACGAATAAAAGGAGGAAGTTCCACAGGAACAGAAGGGAAAACCTTTTCACTGTGTGTGCCAGAGCCCCGGAGCAGGCTGCCCAGAGAGTTAGTGGAGTCTCTGGAGACATTCAAAACCTGCCCCAGGTGATCCTGCACTGGCACAGGGGTTGGACCGGATGCTATTTTGGGGTCCCTTCCAACCCCTAACACTCAGTGATTCTGTGATTAGCTATGCTGGTGACAGAGTCTCACTGAGTGCTCTTTAAAATGTTTTTCTTTTCTTTCAGCCTAGGAGTTTCATATTTAAATAGACCTTCTGCTCTGTCTTCCCCCTTCCTTCTTCCATCTTGCGTCTAAAAACTAGGAGAGCTTGATGAGGTGTATCCTGGGCGTCCCAATGTAACACATCTCAATTGCATACATGGATTTTGTAATCTTTTGCCCCATTGCTTGCACAGGGTGGATTAAGTTCATTACTTAGAGCTTGTCAGGACAGCTGTTGAAGTGTCCTGTGCAATGCAGGAGGAGTTGAATCCCATAGGAAACCACATTACTGTGCTTTGTCAGCCTGGTTATGGTCAGAAACCTCCTTCATTTTTTTTTCTCTTAAACAGATATATCACATGAGTCCCCAGAATTAATTTGCCTCTTCTCATAATTATTTCTTTAAAACTGTCTTAGAAGTGTCACTGTCCTTCCCTCTCCCTCTCTCTAGATACTGGCCTCCTGAGCCCATGGCAGACTTGCACAGAGCTACTGCGAGCACCACTCTGCACGGCCTCTGGGGGGCTTTCAAGCACAGGCACCCCTGGAGAATCCAAACCTAACCTTGCAGCTGGCCTTAGAGCTCCTCTTTGGAAAACTGTCGCTGCCAGGGCCCACAAACCCAACATCCTCTGTCAGCAACCTGGATGTAAGAGCTGAAAAGTGTCAACAGAAATTGTACTTGGACAGCTCAGGAAGATCCTTCAATGAAAGAGCTGGCTCCTCCTGAAGGGCAAGTATGAATGGAGCTCTCAAAGTACCACACTTCAGAGCCTCCTGCTTGCTAGCACTAAGACAATTGTTCATGTAGAACGACTGGCCACTCACTTCAACAAACCCCACAGAACTGGCTCCTATCAACTCTCCAGAAGACACTGCTGCACTAGCTTGGCTGCCTGACCGGCTCAGTTCAGGTGGCTTAGGATCTCACAGAGGGTACCACAAGAACTGAGGGGACTGCAGTCTTTGCAGCTTCAGCTTTCCTTCTCTGCTACTTCTTTTTTCAGATGGATTTTTTTTCAAAGGGACTGCTGGACAGCAGAACAGGATGGATGGCCAGGCCCCAAGAGCGGTGGGGAACAGAGTTAAACCCAGCCGGTGGCCGGCCGGGCACAAGTGGTGTTCCCCAGGACACCCCTTGTGAGAGAGTGAGTCCAGAGAAGGGCCACAAAGCTGGTGAGGGGTCTGGATAACAAGTCTTATGAGGAGTGGCTGAGGGAACTGGGACTGTTTAATCTGCAGAAGAGGAAGCTGAGGGAATTATGGTGTGGTCTGGCTTCAGCTCTCAACTACTTCCACGTTGAGCAAGGACAGCTTGTACTCACAGAAGGCACTGGCTGCTTGGGTTCAAGGTTCCTGCAGAGCTCAGGCTATCTCTCTTCATTAGTGAGGTCGTCCTGTCACCTAGGCAGAGAGATGAAAATGCAGCTATGAAATTAGACCACTGGAATCGTGAGAGTCGTTCTGTGTGCGACTCCAGGAGAATCCAAACCTAACCTTGGAGCTGCCCTGAAGAGCTCCTCTTTGGAAAGCTCTCGCTGCCGGGCCCCACAAACCCCACACCCTCTGTCAGCAAACCGGATGTACGAGCTGAAGGGTGTCGACAGAAACTGTACATGGACAGCTCAGGAAGATCCTGCCAGTCCCAGCACACCAGTCCTGGAATGATCAAAGAAAGTCCGTTAACATCTCTCTGTGTGTCTGCTCATAGCTTGACGAGAACCCCCCAACTCCTTCAGGACCCCCCCAGATTCCCCAACTTAGATGCCCACAAAACCCCTTTGGAGGCACCCAAACCCCCCATCTCATACGCCCAGCTCCATTTTAGGTACCCCCAGACGCTTCTAATGTCCCCAGACCCGCTGGTAGACCAGCCCAGAACCCCCTGACACTATCCCAGACCCTTTCAGGGGGCTCCACACCCCTTCTAGATGCCCACAAAACCCCTTCACACGCCAAAAGAAACCTTTACCTGCCTCCAAACCCCATTTGGGGGCCACTCAGACCCCTTAGCAGCGGGTGGCAGCAACCAAGTCTGTTGCTCTCACCAATGAAACCAGGATGTTAGGAAGAAGGTCTTCATAGAATAGAATAGAGCAGGTTGAAAGAGAGATTGGCCTTTGGAATGTGCTGCCCAGGGAGGTGGTGGAGTCACCATCACTGGGAGTGTTTAGAAAGAGACTGGATGAGGCACTCAGTGCCATGGTTTAGTTGATTGGAATGGGATGGAATGGACCAGGTTGGAAGAGACCTTCAAGATCATCGTGTCCAACCTATCATCCAACACCACCTAATCAACTAAACCATGCAACCAAGCACCCTATCCAGTCTCCTCCTGAACACCTCCAAAGATGGTGACTCCACCACCTCCCTGGGCAGCCCATTCCAATGGGCAATCACTCTCTCTGTGCAGAACCTCTTCCTAACCTCTAGCCTAAACCTCCCCTGGCACAGCTTGAGACTGTGTCCTCTTGTTCTGGTGCTGCTTGCCTGGAAGAAGAGACCAACCCCCACCTGGCTACAACCTCCCTTCAGGGAGTCGTAGAAAGCAAGAAGGTCTCCCCTGAGCCTCCTCTTCTCCAGGCTAAGCAACCCCAGCTCCCTCAGCCTCTCCTCACAGGCCTGTGCTCCAAACCCCTCCCCAGCTTTGTTGCCCTTCTCCGGACACCTTCCAGCAACTCAACGTCTTGCTTAAACGGAGGGGCCCAGAACTGGACACGGGACTCAAGGTGTGCCCTAACCAGTGCCAAGTGCAGGGGCAGAATGACCTCCCTGCTCCTGCTGGCCACTCTGATCCTGACATTGGCCAGGTTGCCAGTGGCCTTCTTGGCCACCCGTGCACGCTGCTGGTCACGACCAGAAGACAGGGATCGGAAGAGTCTTTGGCCAAGCTGTAAGCCTCTTCCTAACATCCAGCCTAAACCTCCCCTGGCACAGCTTGAGACTGTGTCCTCTTGTTCTGGTGCTGCTTGCCTGGGAGAAGAGACCAACCCCCACCCGGCTACAACCAGAACTGAGGGGACTGCAATCTTTGCAGCTTCAGCTTTCCTTCTCTGCTACTTCTTTTTTCAGATGGATTTTTTTTCCATAGCGACCACCGGGACGCTGCCCCCCTGGCGCGAGCAGAGCCGGGCTAGGGCGCAGGCGCCGGATCCATAGCGACCACCGGGACGCTGCCCCTCTGGCGCCAGCAGAGCCGGGCTAGGGCGCAGGCGCCGGATCCATAGCGACCACCGGGACGCTGCCCCTGTGGCGCCAGCAGAACCGGGCTAGGGCGCAGGCGCCGGATCCATAGCGACACTCGAGTCAAGCTCTCCGCTCTCCGCTCTTCCCTTAAGAATTTTCGAGCATTCGGCGCAGTTAGGCTGCAGAAATTAGCTCCCACGGGGCGGCACACGCCGCGGCACGGCTGCACTGCGGCCATTACACACAGGGTTGAGCACTGAGCTCCCACGGGGCGCTATACGCCGCGGTACGGCTGCACTGCCGGCCATTACACACCGGGTGGCAGCATTGAGCTCCCCCGGGGCGGCACACGCCGCGGCACGGCTGCACTGCCGGCCATTACACACAGGGTGGCAGCATTGAGCTCCCACGGGGCCTCTGGGTACGGTTGAGGCAGCAGCCGCCACCCCCGCAGAGCCCCACCGGTCAAGCCCGGACACGCCCCCACCTCCCCCCCAAAAGCCCCGCGCTGCCCCGCCGGTGGCCACCCCCCCAAGCCCCGCGCACCTCCAGCGGCTGCTATAGAGAAACCCCACAAAGCAGCAGAGACTGGCACTGACCTGGGACACAGCAGAAGAGCTGCAACCTCTACCAGCCACAACCCTGACAGCATCTGGCGCCATGTTGTTGAGGGCGGTGCCATGCTGGGGGGTGGGGTTCAGGCTGGGGGGCGGTGACACGCTGGAGGGGGGTGGTGACACGCTGGGCGGGGGCGGTGCCACGCTGGGGGGGCGGTGACACGCTGGAGGGGGGGCGGTGACACGCTGGGAGGGGCGGTGACACGCTGGGAGGGCGGTGCCACGCTGGGGGAGGCGGTGACACGCTGGAGGGGGGCGGTGACACGCTGAGGGGGCGGTGCCACGCTGGGGGGGCGGTGCTACGCCGGGGGGGCGGTGCCTGCGTTGTCACCTCACTCTCAGCTTTCCATTGGGTTTTATTCCCCTCCAAGACAACACGTTGAGTTCTGAGCAGCTGAGGAGCCCTGGGGAGCACCTGTACAGAAATGTTCCTCCAAGAGCTGTCAGAAAAACGTTCGTTCCGCCAGCAGGCAGCTCTGGCTTCAGAGCAAAAGCCTTCTGTGATCATTCTGTTTAGCTCAGCACCAGCTGCAGCCGTCGGTATTACCAAACTACACAGTAATGGCCTCCTCCCGGTGCCCTCCCGGTCCCAACAGTTTCCCCCCACCAAAGGACTGGCAGAGAACTGGAAGCGACTGGGAAGCAGATCCGAGCTAGGGCGCAGGCGCCGGATCCATAGCGACGCTCGAGTCAAGCTCTCCGCTCTCCCCCTAAGAATTTTCGAGCATTCAGCGCAGTTAGGCTGCAGAAATTAGCTCCCCCGGGGCGGCACACGCCGCGGCACGGCTGCACTGCCGGCCAGTACACACCGGGTGGCAGCATTGAGCTCCCCCGGGGCGACACACGCCACGGCACGGCTGCACTGCCGGCCGTTACACACCGGGTGGCAGCACTGAGCACCTCCCTGGGCGTGGGCAGCAGCCGGGCCCCCACGTGGGTTTTATTTTCCAATGCTAAAAGCCTTTTAGAAGCAGAGAGGGCAGACAGGGGTCGTTTCCAAAGCTTTCTTACGCACCAGTCACTCCAAGCCCTCCCTCTCCAGCTGCAAACCAGAGGTTTGCCTCCGCCTCGCCTCACCCCAGTACTTACACTTTTAAAGATAGTGTGGTGCCCTCGGAGAATTTTCAGCACTTTAGGGGGGGGGCCCCCAGCCCTCGCTCACCTGCTCCTCTGCTGCAGCAGCCCCCTGCCCCACGTGGCAGAACCAGCCCACCCACAATCCCCCCACTCCCTTTGATTCGCCCCCAGAAAGGCACAAAATAAAGCAAACTGCCCAGCCAGCACCTCCTGCCTTTCACAGCAAGGACTGAACATTGCAGCTTTGGCCAAGACTATCAGCCCAAAGGAAGGCCTGGCCCCTGAGGAGCTAAATGCAAGTGAACTGTCTGACACCACCACAGTCCTGTGAATGTTGCAAAGCAGTAGTGCATGCAGTATAATAATTCGAAAGTTAAGGGCTGCTCAAGCTTTACACAAAGTATCCTATTCAGTTTTGGGTTCCACTTAACACAAAGTAAAAGTATAAAAGGTCAGAGGGAAAGCCAACTCTACCTCTGAACTACAGCAAGAAATACTGGAATCAAGGGGCCCTTTCTTCTGCTACTAATAGATGAAGAGAACATGAAAACTGACGGGCTAAACCAACAGGGCAAGATTAGAATAACTAGTAGAGAGAACGGAAGATACAAAGCTTCAACTACATCTGTTTAACAACGACTCCTACCAGATAACTTCCATGCCATAACTTTACTGAATTCAAACAAGCCAGCTGGCGAAGCGTCTCGCTTACAGGTGGCCGACGAGGACACGCGCAGAAGGAAGAGGCGAGGGAACAAGTCCTGAGCTTTGCTGCAGGCTGTCCTGCGGCTTCCCCTACCGACTCTTTCCCATACACCACCGCAGAATGAGTTGGGTGAATTTTGTCTCAAACCCATTAAACCCTTTGGTGGTTTCAGCTTCCCGAGGATGTGTCGGCACAAGTCCTTGTCGGGGCACCGCAAACAGGGAGAGACAAAGCTCCGAGATCCAGGAAGAGGACGGCTGAGCAGACACTTCTAAAAGAGAGAAACTTCATCAGCTGAACCTCACACTTCTCCCAGCTTTGCAACAGCAAAGAACTTTGTGAACAACACAGTGGTGCTCCTAAGGAGGTCACCAGCTTGCAAGTTACAGGAGAAATAAAAACCTTTTTATTACAGAAGCACTGGCAAAAATTTACGGACAGGAACAGCAGACGAGGAAATTCTGCGATTGAGCTAACGATAGACATCAGGCCTAGGATCTGGCTACCCTGACAAAGGATGCCAACAGGACAGAGTGAGGCCTCAGCAGCACTCCCAAAAAGCCCCACAGAGAGCCACAGGCTCTGGCCCGTGCCCCACCTACGGGCCGGCCCTCCTGGCAGCAGCGCAACACCACCTCTTCAGGAGCCCAGGGACTGACCTCAGCCCCCTAAGGGCCAGGCAAGGTTGGTTCCTGTTAGCTGCCTAAAGCAGCCTCCCCAGCCCTGCTTACAGGGACCTTGGGCTGCTGCTGGGGACAGAAGGGGGAATGGAGGGCTCCACAACTCGTCACACAGACCCCGAGTACAGGGCTGTTAAGCTGACAGGGTGCCAAGGGAACAGGCTGCCATGAAGGCACAGACCCAGGCCCTGAACTACAGGGTGGGTCACCTTGCCGCAGCAACACGACCCAGCGGCTTCGCTGTGTCCGACGAATAAAAGGAGGAAGTTCCACAGGAACAGAAGGGAAAACCTTTTCACTGTGTGTGCCAGAGCCCTGGAGCAGGCTGCCCAGAGAGTTAGTGGAGTCTCTGGAGACATTCAAAACCTGCCCCAGGTGATCCTGCACTGGCACAGGGGTTGGACCGGATGCTATTTTGGGGTCCCTTCCAACCCCTAACACTCAGTGATTCTGTGATTAGCTATGCTGGTGACAGAGTCTCACTGAGTGCTCTTTAAAATGTTTTTCTTTTCTTTCAGCCTAGGAGTTTCATATTTAAATAGACCTTCTGCTCTGTCTTCCCCCTTCCTTCTTCCATCTTGCGTCTAAACACTAGGAGAGCTTGATGAGCTGTATCCTGGGCGTCCCAACGTAACACATCTCAACTGCATACATGGATTTTGTAATCTTTTGCCCCATTGCTCGCACAGGGTGGATTAAGTTCATTACTTAGAGCTTGTCGGGACAGCTGTTGAAGTGTCCTGTGCAATGCAGGAGGAGTTGAATCCCACAGGAAACCACATTACTGTGCTTTGTCAGCCTGGTTATGGTCAGAAACCTCCTTCATTTTTTTTTCTCTTGAACAGATATATCACATGAGTCCCCAGAATTAATTTGCCTCTTCTCATAATTATTTCTTTAAAACTGTCTTAGAAGTGTCTCTGTCCTTCCCTCTCTCTAGATACTGGCCTCCTGAGCCCATGGCAGACTTGCACAGAGCTACTGCGAGCACCACTCTGCACGGCCTCTGGGGGGCTTTCAAGCACAGGCACCCCAGGAGAATCCAAACCTAACCTTGCAGCTGGCCTTAGAGCTCCTCTTTGGAAAACTGTCGCTGCCAGGGCCCACAAACCAACGTCCTCGGTCGGCAAACCGGATGTAAGGGCTGAAAAGTGTCAACGGAAACCGTAATCGGATGGCCCAGGAAGATCCTGCCGGTCTGAACACACCAGACCTGGAATGCACAAAGAAACTCTGTTAACAACTGCCTGTGTGTCTGCTCATAGCTTGAGGAGTAACAGAGCAGAACCAATTCCCAAAAGGTTTTCACTGCGTTCCCAGGGCAAGTAGAGGCTTGCTCTGGCTGTAGTTAATACCTAGAAATTCCTATCAAAATCTTTGCAGCACAACAAGAAAAAAACCAAACCAACCAAACCACAAACTGCTTTATATTATTAAGTAGGAACTCGAAAGCTTACAGGAACTGTGGGGATTTTTTTATGACAAATTATTCCTTTTCTTTTTTTCAGTGAGCAATTGGGTTTCCAACAGCTCCACATTCTGACACCAAAGCACCCCGCTCCGTGTCAGGGCTTGTGGCTGAGGCCGAATACAAATCTGCAACTGGTCCTCAGGCAAAGCAGTTAAGCTCCCTGAAAAAAAAGGAAAGAAAGCAAGAGTGAGTCAACCATAAAAACAAGACCTAACCAAACCCCCAAAGCCATTTTGTCAGGAAGTCGCCTCCACTATCACCCGCCACATGCTGAAATTCCCTTCCCCTGGGGCTCCTGCTTGGCCCACAGCTGGGGAACATAAAGCAAGGCACAGCCCTGTGGGTACCTGCTGCCCTGGAGCCACCAAAACCGGAGCACCCAGTCACTACCAATCCCACAGCAGACCCAAGATACAACAGGGACTCCATAGAGACTCCAAAACCTCACTGAGAACCCCCCAACTCCTTCAGGACCCCCACAGATTCTCCAACTTAGATGCCCACAAAACCCCTTTGGTTGCACCCAAACCCCCCATCTGAAACACCCAGCTCCACTTTAGGTACCCCCAGATGCTTCCAATGTCCCCAGACCCGCTGGTGGACCAGCCCAGAACCCCCTGACACTATCCCAGACCCTTTCAGGGGGCTCCACACCCCTTCTAGATGCCCACAAAACCCCTTCACACGCCAAAAGAAACCTTTACCTGCCTCCAAACCCCATGTGGGGGCCACTTAGCAGCGGGTGGCAGCAACCAAGTCTGTTGCTCTCACCAATTAAACCCTTTGGTGCTCTCAGCTCTCTGACCCTGTGTCAGTGCAAGTCCTTGTCGGCCGGCACCTTCATCCTGATCCAGGCGGAGAGAGAACTGCCAGGAACACAGCTTCGCCGCTCCGCTTGCGGCACGCCTGCTGCCGAGGGCAGCCTCGTCCGCAGCCTGCCCGAGAGGAACACGGCCCCCGGGGCCGGGGGACACACAAAAGCCTTCCACAAAGGAAACAAGGGAAGTCTCTTGGCCACTCTTCACGTGCCGAGTGCGATTGTCATGTGGAACACACCGCGGCATCTGGAACGAGTTTAAGTCCAGGTCTGTGGCAGCACAGAGGTTCCTGGAATATCCCGGTACATCGATCCACAGGAGGTTGTCTTTCGGTCCCCAGTCTGATGCTTGGCAGCACAGCCATCACACCATTTCTCTTGAGTGCTTTGAACTGACAATTCATGCAGGAGAATAAAACCAAACAGGAGTAAGCAGCTTGGAAAAGAACTTTGATCATCACCAGGCCCAGCAAGAGGACACAGTCTCAGGCTGCACCAGGGGAGGTTTAGGCTAGAGGTTAGGAAGAGGTTCTGCACGGCGAGAGTGATGGCCCATTGGAATGGGCTGCCCAGGGTGGTGGTGGAGTCACCATCTTTGGAGGTGTTCAGGAGGAGACTGGATAGGGTGCCTGGTTGCTTGGTTTAGTTGATTAGGTGGTGTTGGATGATAGGTTGGACACGATGATCTTGAAGGTCTCTTCCAACTCGGTCTGGTCTATTCTATTCTATTCCATTCCATTCCATTCCAACACCATCTAATCAACTAAACCACGGCACTGAGTGCCTCATCCAGTCTCTTTCTAAACACTTCCAGTGATGGTGACTCCCTGGGCACCACCTCCCTGAGCAGCACATTCCAAAGGCCAATCTCTCTTTCAACCTGCTCTATTCTATTCTATGAAGACCTTCTTCCTAACATCCAGCCTAAACCTCCCCTGGCACAGCTTGAGACTGTGTCCTCTTGTTCTGGTGCTGCTTGCCTGGGAGAAGAGACCAACCCCCACCTGGCTACAACCAGAACTGAGGGGACTGCAATCCTTGCAGCTTCAGCTTTCCTTCTCTGCTACTTCTTTTTTCAGATGGATTGTTTTTCAAAGGGACTGCTGGACAGCAGAACAGGATGGATGGCTGGGCCCCAAGAGCGGTGGGGAACAGAGTTAAACCCAGCCGGTGGCCGGCCGGGCACGAGTGGTGTTCCCCAGGACACCCCTTGTGAGAGAGTGAGTCCAGAGAAGGGCCACAAAGCTGGTGAGGGGTCTGGATAACAAGTCTTATGAGGAGTGGCTGAAGGAACTGGGACTGTTTAATCTGCAGAAGAGGAAGCTGAGGGAATTAAGGTATGGTCTGGCTTCAGCTCTCAACTACTTCCACGTTGAGCAAGGACAGCTTGTACTCACAGAAGGCACTGGCTGCTTGGGTTCAAGGTTCCTGCAGAGCTCAGGCTATCTCTCTTCATTAGTGAGGTCGTCCTGTCACCTAGGCAGAGAGAAGAAAATGCAGCTATGAAATGAGACCACTGGAATCGTGAGACTCGTTCTGTGTGCGACTCCAGGAGAATCCAAACCTAACCTTGGAGCTGCCCTGAAGAGCTCCTCTTTGGAAAAGTCTCGCTGCCGGGCCCCACAAACCCCACACCCTCTGTCAGCAAACCGGATGTACGAGCTGAAGAGTGTCGACAGAAACTGTACGTGGACAGCTCAGGAAGATCCTGCCAGTCCCAGCACACCAGTCCTGGAATGATCAAAGAAAGTCCGTTAACAACTGTCTGTGTGTCTGCTCATAGCTTGAGGAGAACCCCCCAGCTCCTTCAGGACCCCCCCAGACTCCCCAACTTAGATGCCCACAAAACCCCTTTGGATGCACCCAAACCCCCCATCTGATACGCCCAGATCTGTTTTAGGTACCCCCAGACGCTTCTAATGTCCCCAGACCCGCTGGTAGACCAGCCCAGAACCCCCTGACACTATCCCAGACCCTTTCAGGGGGCTCCACACCTCTTCTAGATGCCCACAAAACCCCTTCACATGCCAAAAGAAACCTTTGCCTGCCTCCAAACCCCATTTGGGGGCCACTCAGACCCCTTAGCAGCGGGTGGCAGCAACCAAGTCTGTTGCTCTCACCAATTAAACCTGGATGTTAGGAAGAAGGTCTTCATAGAATAGAATAGAGCAGGTTGAAAGAGAGATTGGCCTTTGGAATGTGCTGCCCAGGGAGGTGGTGGAGTCACCATCACTGGAAGTGTTTACAAAGAGACTGGATGAGGCACTCAGTGCCATGGTTTAGTTGATTGGAATGGGATGGAATGGAATGGACCGGACCAGGTTGGAAGAGACCTTCAAGATCATCGTGTCCAACCTATCATCCAACACCACCTAATCAACTAAACCATGCAACCAAGCACCCTATCCAGTCTCCTCCTGAACACCTCCAAAGATGGTGACTCCACCACCTCCCTGGGCAGCCCACTCCAACGGGCAATCACTCTCTCTGTGCAGAACCTCTTCCTAACCTCTAGCCTAAACCTCCCCTGCCACAGCTTGAGACTGTGTCCTCTTGTTCTGGTGCTGCTTGCCTGGAAGAAGAGACCAACCCCCACCTGGCTACAACCTCCCTTCAGGGAGTTGCAGAGAGCAAGAAGGTCTCCCCTGAGCCTCCTCTTCTCCAGGCTAAGCAACCCCAGCTCCCTCAGCGTCTCCTCACAGGCCTGTGCTCCAAACCCCTCCCCAGCTTTGTTGCCCTTCTCCGGACTCCTTCCAGCAACTCAACGTCTTGCTTAAACGGAGGGGCCCAGAACTGGACACGGGACTCAAGGTGTGCCCTAACCAGTGCCAAGTGCAGGGGCAGAATGACCTCCCTGCTCCTGCTGGCCACACTGTTCCTGATATTGGCCAGGTTGCCAGTGGCCTTCTTGGCCACCCGTGCACGCTGCTGGTCACGACCAGAAGACAGGGATCAGAAGAGTCTTTGGCCAAGCTGTAAACCACTTCCTAACATTCAGCCTAAACCTCCCCTGGCACAGCTTGAGACTGTGTCCTCTTGTTCTGGTGCTGCTTGCCTGGGAGAAGAGACCAACCCCCACCCGGCTACAACCAGAACTGAGGGGACTGCAATCCTTGCAGCTTCAACTTTCCTTCTCTGCTACTTCTTTTTTCAGATGGATTGTTTTTCAAAGGGACTGCTGGACAGCAGAACAGGATGGATGGCTGGGCCCCAAGAGCGGTGGGGAACAGAGTTAAACCCATCCGGTGGCCGGCCGGGCACAAGTGGTGTTCCCCAGGACACCCCTTGTGAGAGAGTGAGTCCAGAGAAGGGCCACAAAGCTGGTGAGGGGTCTGGATAACAAGCCTTATGAGGAGTGGCTGAAGGAACTGGGACTGTTTAATCTGCAGAAGAGGAAGCTAAGGGAATTATGGCGTGGTCTGGCTTCAGCTCTCAACTAGTTCCACGTTGAACAAGGACAGCTTGTACTCACAGAAGGCACTGGCTGCTTGGGTTCAAGGTTCCTGCAGAGCTCAGGCTATCTCTCTTCATTAGTGAGGTCGTCCTGTCACCTAGGCAGAGAGAAGAAAATGCAGCTATGAAATGAGACCACTGGAATCGTGAGACTCGTTCTGTGTGCGACTCCAGGAGAATCCAAACCTAACCTTGGAGCTGCCCTGAAGAGCTCCTCTTTGGAAAAGTCTCGCTGCCGGGCCCCACAAACCCCACACCCTCTGTCAGCAAACCGGATGTACGAGCTGAAGAGTGTCGACAGAAACTGTACGTGGACAGCTCAGGAAGATCCTGCCAGTCCCAGCACACCAGTCCTGGAATGATCAAAGAAAGTCCGTTAACAACTGTCTGTGTGTCTGCTCATAGCTTGAGGAGAACCCCCCAGCTCCTTCAGGACCCCCCCAGACTCCCCAACTTAGATGCCCACAAAACCCCTTTGGATGCACCCAAACCCCCCATCTGATACGCCCAGATCTGTTTTAGGTACCCCCAGACGCTTCTAATGTCCCCAGACCCGCTGGTAGACCAGCCCAGAACCCCCTGACACTATCCCAGACCCTTTCAGGGGGCTCCACACCTCTTCTAGATGCCCACAAAACCCCTTCACATGCCAAAAGAAACCTTTACCTGCCTCCAAACCCCATTTGGGGGCCACTCAGACCCCTTAGCAGCGGGTGGCAGCAACCAAGTCTGTTGCTCTCACCAATTAAACCTGGATGTTAGGAAGAAGATCTTCATAGACTAGAATAGAGCAGCAAAAACCCCACAGAACTGGCTCCTATCAACTCTCCAGAAGACACTGCTGCACTAGCTTGGCTGCCTGACCGGCTCAGTTCAGGTGGCTTAGGATCTCACAGAGGGTACCACCAGAACTGAGGGGACTGCAGTCTTTGCAGCTTCAGCTTTCCTTCTCTGCTACTTCTTTTTTCAGAAGAGGAAGCTGAGGGAATTATGGCGTGGTCTGGCTTCAGCTCTCAACTACCTCCATGCTGGACAAGGACAGCTTGTACTCACAGAAAGCACTTGGGGGTTTGTGTGCGAAGTTCCTGTAGAGCTCAGGTCTCTGAGACTTCTGAACAGCTGTGCTTAGCCCAAAATCAGACAGTTTCACATCACCCTGGGAAAAAAAAAAATCCAAGAATTCAGAAAGATTGTGCTTGAGCAAAAGAAAAGGTTTAACCGCTCCACAGCCTCCTGAGCCCATGGCAGACTTGCAGAGCTACTGTGAGCACCACTCTGCACGGCCTCTGGGGGGGGTTTCAAGCACAGGCACTCCAGGAGACTGCAGGCACTCCATAGAGACTCCAAAACCTCACTGAGAACCCCCCAACTCCTTCAGGACCCCCACAGATTCCCCAACTTAGATGCCCACAAAACCCCTTTGGAGGCACCCAAACCCCCCATCTGATACGCCCAGCTCCGTTTTAGGTACCCCCAGACGCTTCTAATGTCCCCAGACCCGCTGGTGGACCAGCCCAGAACCCCCTGACACTATCCCAGACCCTTTCAGGGGGCTCCACACCCCTTCTAGATGCCCACAAAACCCCTTCACATGCCAAAAGAAACCTTTACCTGCCTCCAAACCCCATTTGGGGGCCACTCAGACCCCTTAGCAGCGGGTGGCAGCAACCAAGTCTGTTGCTCTCACCAATTAAACCTGGATGTTAGGAAGAAGATCTTCATAGACTAGAATAGAGCAGGATGAAAGAGAGATTGGCCTTTGGAATGTGCTGCCCAGGGAGGTGGTGGAGTCACCATCACTGGAAGTGTTTACAAAGAGACTGGATGAGGCACTCAGTGCCGTGGTTTAGTTGATTGGAATGGACCAGGTTGGAAGAGACCTTCAAGATCATCGTGTCCAACCTATCATCCAACACCACCTAATCAACTAAACCATGCAACCAAGCACCCTATCCAGTCTCCTCCTGAACACCTCCAAAGATGGTGACTCCACCACCTCCCTGGGCAGCCCACTCCAATGGGCAATCACTCTCTCTGTGCAGAACCTCTTCCTAACCTCTAGCCTAAACCTCCCCTGCCACAGCTTGAGACTGTGTCCTCTTGTTCTGGTGCTGCTTGCCTGGAAGAAGAGACCAACCCCCACCTGGCTACAACCTCCCTTCAGGGAGTTGCAGAGAGCAAGAAGGTCTCCCCTGAGCCTCCTCTTCTCCAGGCTAAGCAACCCCAGCTCCCTCAGCGTCTCCTCACAGGCCTGTGCTCCAAACCCCTCCCCAGCTTTGTTGCCCTTCTCCAGACTCCTTCCAGCAACTCAACGTCTTGCTTAAACGGAGGGGCCCAGAACTGGACACGGGACTCAAGGTGTGCCCTAACCAGTGCCAAGTGCAGGGGCAGAATGACCTCCCTGCTCCTGCTGGCCACACTGTTCCTGATATTGGCCAGGTTGCCAGTGGCCTTCTTGGCCACCCGTGCACGCTGCTGGTCACGACCAGAAGACAGGGATCAGAAGAGTCTTTGGCCAAGCTGTAAACCACTTCCTAACATTCAGCCTAAACCTCCCCTGGCACAGCTTGAGACTGTGTCCTCTTGCTCTGGTGCTGCTTGCCTGGGAGAAGAGACCAACCCCCACCTGGCTACAAGCAGTTGAATTTAACATCCTCAGGGCAGTCAGGAGGAAGTGTTCCAAGCTCACGACCCTAGACTTTAGGCGTGCAGATTTTGATGGCTTCAGGGATCTGCTAGCCAAAGTGTCGTGGGACAAAGCCCTGGAGGGAAGAGGGACCCAGGACAGCTGGTCAGTATTCAAGGACCACCTCCTCTGTGTCCAGGAGCTCTGTGTACCAACAAAGAGAAAAGCAGGTAAGAATGCTAGGAGGCCTGCCTGGATGGGCAAGGAGCTACTGGACACACTATTGCTTAAAAGGAAACTCTACAGGAAGTGGAGGGAAGGACAGGTAGAACAGGGGGAATATAAGGAAGCTGCCCGAGCAGCAAGAGTCCTGGTTAGGAAAGCCAAAGCAGAGTTTGAGTTGAATCTAGCCAGGGAGATTAAAGGGAATACTAAGAACTTTTACAGGTATATTAATGGGAAGAAGAAGACTAGGGAAGGTGTGGGCCCCCTCAGAAAGGAAACTGGTGACATGGTCACATGTGATGAGGAAAAGGCTGAGGTACTTAATAACTTCTTTACCTCAGTCTTCACTGCAAGGGCCTCTAGCCACACTCCTGATGTTATGGAAGTCAAAGCCAGGGACAGGGAGGAAGAACTGCCCATTGTAAGTGCAGATCAGGTTCGTGATCATCTGAAGAACCTGAAAGTGTTCAAGTCCATGGGACCCGACGGGATACACCCACGGGTGCTGAGAGAACTGGCAGAGGAGGTTGCTAAACCCCTCTCTATTATATTTCAAAAGTCATGGCAAGCTGGGGCAGTCCCCACAGACTGGAAAAGGGGAAACATTGCCCCCATCTTCAAAAAGGGCAAGAAGGAGGAACCAGGGAACTCCAGGCCAGTCAGTCTCACCTCTGTGCCTGGAAAGATCATGGAACAGATCCTCCTGGAGTCACTACTCGCTCAAAAGAATAGTGAAGAGGTGATTGGGAACAGTCAGCATGGCTTTGCCAAGGGCAAATCCTGCCTGACCAACCTGGTGGCCTTCTATGAGCAGGTGACAAAATTAATAGATGAGGGGCGAGCAACTGATGTCGTTTACCTGGACCTGAGCAAAGCCTTCGACACTGTCCCGCACCACATCCTGGTCTCCAGGCTGGTGACACATGGGTGTGAGGGGTGACCACTAGATGGATAAGGAACTGGCTTGATGGCCGCAGCCAAAGAGTGGCTGTCAATGGCTCCATGTCCCAGTGGAGGCCAGGGACAAGTGGAGTCCCTCAGGGATCAGTCCTGGGACCTGTCTTGTTCAACATCTTTGTGGGTGACATGGACAGTGGCATTGAGTGCACCCTCAGCAAGTTTGCTGATGACACCAAGCTGTGTGGTGCAGCAGACACGCTGGAGGGAAGGGAGGCCATCCAGAGGGACCTTGACAGGCTGGAGAGGTGGGCACAAGCCAACCTCATGAAGTTCAATAAGAGCAAGTGCAGGGTCCTGCATCTGGGTCGAGGCAATCCCAGGCACAAATCCAGGCTGGGCAGTGACTGGCTGGAAAGTAGCCCTGAGGAGAGAGACTTGGGGGTGCTGGTGGACAAAAAGCTCAACATGAGCTCTCAGTGTGCACTTGCAGCCCGCAAGGCCAATCAGATCCTGGGCTGCATCAGGAGAAGTGTGGCTAGCAGGTCGAGGGAGGTGATCCTCCCCCTCTGCTCAGCCCTGGTGAGACCCCACCTGGAGTACTGTGTCCAGTTCTGGAGCCCCTATGACAAGAGGGATGTGGAGGTGCTGGAACGTGTCCAGAGAAGGGCCACAAGGATGATCAGAGGGCTGGAGTACCTCTCCTATGAGGACAGACTGAAGGAGTTGGGGCTGTTCAGTCTGCAGAAGAGAAGGCTCCGAGGTGACCTCATTGTCGCCTTCCAGTATCTGAAAGGGGCCTATAGGAAGGCTGGGGAAGGACTTCTCAGGATATCAGGTAGTGATAGGACTAGGGGGAATGGAATGAAGATGGAGGTGGGGAGATTCAGGCTAGATGTGAGGAGGAGGTTCTTCACCATGAGAGTGGTGAAACCCTGGAATGTGTTGTCTAGGGAGGTGGTCGAGGCCCCATCCCTGGGGGTGTTTAAGAGCAGGCTGGATGAGGCTCTGTCCAGCCTGATCTAGTGTGGGGTGTCCCTGCCCATGGCAGGGGGGTTGGAACTAGATGATCCTTGTGGTCCCTTCCAACCCTGAATGAAACTATGAAACTATGAAACCAGAACTGAGGGGACTGCAGTCTTTGCAGCTTCAGCTTTCCTTCTCTGCTACTTCTTTTTTCAGATGGATTGTTTTTCAAAGGGACTGCTGGACAGCAGAACAGGATGGATGGCTGGGCCCCAAGAGCGGTGGGGAACAGAGTTAAACCCAGCCGGTGGACGGCCGGGCACAAGTGGTGTTCCCCAGGACACCCCTTGTGAGAGAGTGAGTCCAGAGAAGGGCCACAAAGCTGGTGAGGGGTCTGGATAACAAGCCTTAGGAGGAGTGGCTGAAGGAACTGGGACTGTTTAATCTGCAGAAGAGGAAGCTGAGGGAATTAAGGTATGGTCTGGCTTCAGCTCTCAACTACTTCCACGTTGAGCAAGGACAGCTTGTACTCACAGAAGGCACTGGCTGCTTGGGTTCAAGGTTCCTGCAGAGCTCAGGCTATCTCTCTTCATTAGTGAGGTCGTCCTGTCACCTAGGCAGAGAGAAGAAAATGCAGCTATGAAATTAGACCACTGGAATCGTGAGACTCGTTCTGTGTGCGACTCCAGGAGAATCCAAACCTAACCTTGGAGCTGCCCTGAAGAGCTCCTCATAGCTTGAGGAGTACCAGAGCAGGAACAATTCCCAAAAGGTTTTCACTGCATTCCTAGGGCACTTGAAGGATTGCCCTGGCTGTAGTTAATACCTAGAAATTCCTCTCAAAATCTTTGCAGCACAGCAAGGAAATTGAGGGATGGGAAGGCAATATGTACTTACACGTTAGGCAAGAATTGGCTTTGCAAACTAATCTCTCTAACTGTTGGATATGCACTGAACTTCCTCGAGGCCAAATGAGGACCCCTTTATTTGGGGAAGCCTCAATGAATTGGACTTGGGGGGCATCAGACTGGGTGACTACATCTGAGAGTAACTTCCACAAGTGTCAGCATGGGAAAGATAGCTCAGAAAGCCTGGGTCCAAAGTTTGCCTTAAGAAAATATAGTACAGGAATATACTGTTGGCTGTGAGAAAGGGGGGAATTGATGAACAGAAAAGTCTCATTAACAGAACCACAGAGTTGATAAGAATTTTCCGCTTGTTAGCTGAAATGCTGGGACGCAGGGAGGGGGAGAGGGGCTGGCAGACAGCCTTTGGATAGAGAAGGAATAACAGGATTTGTCAGTGATTCACTTCTGTCAGTCTTGGACAAGATGCTCTTTTGTATAAGATAAAGGACACCTGCATGATATGTGTACTTCTGCTCTTTTAGATAGATAAGCTTTGTATAGATAGGCAGCATCTGGACCTCTGTCATTATAGACAGATAACTTTTTGTATAAAAGTTTGCCCAAACCTCTCTGAAGACACACAGCTCTTTTGAAATGATCCTACCTGTGTCAGGCGCCAGAATAGAAGCACGATACAAGAGACTTACTGAGTCTCTTGTGTGTCTTTCTCTAAGTCATTATCAACGCTGTTTGCAGCACAAACCCAAACCCACCCCGAGACACCCCCAGCTCCCACGGCAGCCTGCAGAGACCTCCCAAAGGGTCCGTCGGAGGTGCCCAGCTGCCTCTCCACGACCCTTGACCCTTTCAGATGGCCCCACCAGAACTTTACATATCCCCAGACCCTTATAGGTGTCCCCAGACCTCCTCCGTCACCCCCAAAAGCCCTGCCGATGGCCCCAGACCACCTTCAGACGCCGGAAGGAACACACCTGGGAGTCCCGGGCCGGCAGCGACACCGGGACCGGACCCGCTGCAGCGCAGGCGCCGTGTCCATAGCGACCACCGGGACGCTGCCCCCCTGGCGCCAGCAGAGCCGGGCTAGGGCGCAGGCGCCGTATCCATAGCGACGACCGGGACGCTGCCCCCCCTGGCGCGAGCAGAGCCGGGCTAGGGCGCAGGCGCCGTATCCATAGCGACGACCGGGACGCTGCCACCCTGGCGCGAGCAGAGCCGGGCTAGGGCGCAGGCGCCGGATCCATAGCGACGCTCGAGTCAAGCTCTCCGCTCTCCCCCTAAGAATTTTCGAGCATTCAGCGCAGTTAGGCTGCAGAAATTAGCTCCCCCGGTGCGGCACACGCCGCGGCATGGCTGCACTGCCGGCCATTACACACAGGGTGGCAGCATTGAGCTCCCCCGGGGCGGCACACGCCGCGGCACGGCTGCACTGCCGGCCATTACACACCGGGTGGCAGCATTGAGCTCCCACGGGGCCTCTGGGTACGGTTGAGGCAGCAGCCACCACTCCCGCAGAGCCCCACCTGCCAAGCCCGGACACGCCCCCCCCCCCCCCCCCCCCCCCAAAAGCCCCGCGCTGCCCCGCCGGTGGCCACTCCCCCAAGCCCCCGCGCAGCTCCAGCGGCTGCTATAGAGAAACCCCCCAAAGCAGCAGAGACTGGCACTGACCTCGGACACAGCAGAAGAGCTCCAACCTCTACCAGCCACAACCCTGCACTGAGGCATTTTAAAGCATCTGGCGCCATGTTGTTGAGGGCGGTGCCATGCTGGGGGGTGGGGTCCAGGCTGGGGGGCGGTGACACGCTGGTGGGGGCGGTGCCACGCTGGAGGGGGGTGGTGCCACGCTGGAGGGGGGCGGTGCCACGATTGGGGGGCGGTGCCACGCTAGAGGGGGCGGTGATACGCCGGGGGGAGGTGCCACGCCGGGGGGCGGTGCCACGCCGGGGGGCGGTGCCTCGCCGGGGGGCGGTGCCACGCTGGGGGGGGCGGTGCCACGCTGGGGGGGCGGTGCCACGCTGGGGGGCGGTGCCACGCTGGAGGGAGGCGGTGCCACGCTGGAGGGGGGCGGTGCCACGCTGGGGGGGCGGTGCCACGCTGGGGGGGCGGTGCCTGCGTTGTCACCTCACTCTCAGCTTTCCATGGGTTTTATTCCCCTCCGAGGCAACACGTTGAGTTCTGAGCAGCTGAGGAGCCCTGGGGAACACCTGTACAGAAATGTTCCTCCAAGAGCTGTCAGAAAAACGTTCGTTCCGCCAGCAGGCAGCTCTGGCTTCAGAGCAAAAGCCTTCTGTGATCATTCTGTTTAGCTCAGCACCAGCTGCAGCCGTCAGTATTACCAAACTACACAGTAATGGCCTCCTCCCGGTGCCCTCCCGGTCCCAACAGTTTCCTCCCACCAAGGACTGGGAGAGAACTGGAAGAGACTGGGAAGAAACTGGGAGTGACTGGGAGGGCACGAGGTGGAATCTGGGAGGGAAGGAGGAGGAAACTGTCAGAGACTGAAAGAAAACTGGGAGGAAACTGGTAGAGACTAAGAGGTAGTGGAGGCTCAAGTGGGAGGCACTGGGGAGAACTGTGAGAGAGCTCCGAAGGAACTGGAAGGGACTGAGAACAACTGGGAAAAAAGTCCCACAGAGGATCCTAAATGGGCCCAAATGGCCCCAAAGTAAACAGAGCCCAAACTGGGGTGATCTGGACCAGTGGAGCCAGTGGAAGCACTTCCCACCTAAACTGCACTGACCAAAGAGAGCGCGGCTCTGCTTTCCCACTCCGGGAAATCTGCCACGCTGCAAGATGAGAAGGAGACTGGGAGGGATTGAGCTTCTCCGGCACGGAGGCGAGTGTCCTTCTGTCTCGCACTTCAGGCTGTTTACTGCAGTCAGCTCTTCTTTATCATCAGACCGTTCTTCCGTCGTCAGCAGCCTGTTGTTCTTTCCTGTCCTGAAACCTTCCATAGATACTTTCTGCTTTCCTCCAGGCAGAGTCCAAGGGCATGATATTGAACACATCCAAGTGCCAGGTTCTACACATTACCACAACAACCCCAGGCATTGCTACAGGCTGGGGTCAGACTAGCTGGAGAGGAACCAGGCAGAAAGGGACCTGAGGGTGCTGGTTGACACCAGCTGAACATGATCCAGCAGTGTGCCCAGGTGGCCAAGAAGGCTAAATACATCCTGGCCTGCATCAGGAACAGTGCGGCCAGCAGGAGCAGGGAGGTCATTCTGCCCTGTGCTCAGCACTGGTCAGGCCACACCTTGAGTTCTGGGTCCAGTTCCTGGGCCCCTCAGTTTAGGAAAGATGTTGAGATGCTGGAAGGTGTCCAGAGAAGGGCAACAAAGCTGGGGAGGGGTCTGGAGCACAGCCCTGTGAGGCAAGGCTGAGGGAGTTGGGGTTGCTTAGCCTGGAGAAGAGGAGGCTCAGGGGAGACCTTCTTGCTCTCTACAACTACCTGAGGGCAGGTTGTAGGCAGGTGGGGGTTGGTCTGTTCACCCAGGCACCCAGTACCAGAACAAGAGGACACAGTCTCAAGCTGTGCCAGGGGAGGTTTAGGCTGGAGGTGAGGACAAAGTTCATCCCAGAAAGAGGAATTGGCCATTGGAATGTGCTGCCCAGGGAGGTGGTGGAGTCCCCATTCCTGGAGGTGTTCCAAAAAAGAACTGGATGTGGCACCTGGAGCCATGGTTTAATTGTGAGGAGGGGATAGGGATGCAGACATAGGAGGGAATTGATGAGATCTGAGGTCTCTTCAAACCTGGTTGATTATGTGAGACTGGGAGGTACTAGGAGGAACTGGGGGTTACTGGGAAGTACTAGAAGGTACTGGGAGGCTGTGGAAGGACTCTGGGGGGGGAGGGTTACTGGGGGGGAGTGAGGGGCACTGGAGAACTATAAGGGATAACTGGGAGGTACTGGGAAGGGCTCTGAATGGCACTGGGAAGAACTCAGAGACTGTGGAGAGACTTTGGGGCAGTCTGGAGGGGCTCAGGGGGGCACTGGGAGCTATGGGGACATACTCTCAGTGCTCCCAGTGCTCCCAGTTGGGTTCCTGCTGCTTCCAGTTGTCTCCCAGGGCTCCAGAACTGACTCCAGCTGCTGCAGGTATGGCTCCCAGTCCCTCCCAGTGCCTCTCAGTCCCTGCCAGCCTCCTCCCAGACTGGGAAAGGACTGGGAGGAGCTCAGGACAGTACTGGGAGGTACTGGGAGGCTGTGAAAGGATCTGGGGGGGGAAGGTTACTGGGGGGGAGTGAGGGGCACTGGGGAATTCTAAGGTACTGGGAAGGGCTCTACATGGCACTGGGAAGAACTCAGAGACTGTGGAAAGACTTTGGGGCGGTCTGGAGGGGCTCAGGGGGGCACTGGGTGGTCATGGGGAGATACTCCTGTGCTCCCCCAGTTGTCTCCCAGTTCCTCCCAGGGACCCCTAGTGCTCCCAGTTGGGTTCCTGCTGCTTCCAGTTGTGTTCCAGGGCTCCAGCAATGCCTCCAGCTGGTCCAGGTATGTCTCCCAGTGCCTCCTGGTCCTGGTCCCTACTGGGATAGGAGTAGAAGGGATTGGGAGGTACTGGGAGGGACAGGAATAAACAGGGAGGGACTGGGAGGTGACTGGGAGGGGAGTGGGACAGTATGGGAGGGGACTTGGAGGAACAGGGAGGGGACATAGTGGGAATGGACTGGGAGGGCACTTTCACAGCTGGCTCCCAGTTTTGTCCCAGTTGGGTTCCTGCTGCTTCCAGTTGTCCCTCAGGGCTCCAGGTCTGACTCCAGCTGCTGCAGGTATGGCTCCCAGACTCTCCCAGAAACTTCCAGCCCCTACCAGTCTCCTCCCAGACTGGGAAAGCTGTAGGAGAAAATGGAATGGACTGGGAGGCTGTAAAGGGCTGTGGGAGGGAAATGGGGGGCTGAAGGGGGTACTGGCAATTCCTGGGTCATGCTCCCAGTGCTCCCGCGGCACGGCTGCACTGCCGGCCATTACACACCGGGTGGCAGCATTGAGCTCCCACGGGGCGGCACACGCCGCGGCACGGCTGCACTGCCGGCCGTTACACACCGGGTGGCAGCACTGAGCACCTCCCTGGGCGTGGGCAGCAGCCGGGCCCCCACGTGGGTTTTATTTTCCAATGCTAAAAGCCTTTTAGAAGCAGAGAGGGCAGACAGGGGTCGTTTCCAAAGCTTTCTTACGCACCAGTCACTCCAAGCCCTCCCTCTCCAGCTGCAAACCAGAGGTTTGCCTCCGCCTCGCCTCACCCCAGTACTTACACTTTTAAAGATATTGTGCTCCCCTCGGGGAATTTTCAGCACTTTAGGGGGGGGCCATCAGCCCTCGCTCACCTGCTCCTCTGCTGCAGCAGCCCGCTGCCCCACGTGGCAGAACCAGCCCACCCACAATCCCCCCACTCCCTTTGATTCACCCCCAAAAAGGCACAAAATAAAGCAAACTTCCCCAGCCTTCCTGTAGGCCCCATTCAGATACTGGAAGGCCACAATTAGGTCACCTCGGAGCCTTCTCTTCTGCAGACTGAACAGCCCCAACTCCTTCAGTCTGCCCTCATAGGAGAGGTGCTCCAGCCCTCTGATCATCCTCGTGGCCCTTCTCTGGACACGTTCCAGCACCTCCACATCCCTCTTGTAATAGGGGCTCCAGAACTGGACACAGTACTCCAGGTGGGGTCTCACCAGGGCTGAGCAGAGGGGGAGGATCACCTCCCTCGACCTGCTAGCCACACTTCTCCTGATGCAGCCCAGGATCTGATTGGCCTTGCGGGCTGCAAGTGCACACTGAGAGCTCATGTTGAGCTTTTTGTCCACCAGCACCCCCAAGTCTCTCTCTTCAGGGCTGCTTTCCAGCCAGTCCCTGCCCAGCCTGGATTTGTGCCTGGGATTGCCTCGACCCAGATGCAGGACCATGCACTTGCTCTTATTGAACTTCATGAGGTTGGCTTGTGCCCACCTCTCCAGCCTGTCCAGGTCCCTCTGGATGGCCTCCCTTCCCTCCAGCGTGTCTGCTGCACCACACAGCTTGGTGTCATCAGCAAACTTGCTGAGGGTGCACTCAATGCCACTGTCCATGTCACCCACAAAGATGTTGAACAAGACAGGTCCCAGGACTGATCCCTGAGGGACTCCGCTTGTCCCTGGCCTCCACTGGGACATGGAGCCATTGACAGCCACTCTTTGGGTGCGGCCATCAAGCCAGTTCCTTATCCATCTAGTGGTCCACCCATCACACCCATGTGTCACCAGCCTGGAGACCAGGATGTGGTGCAGGACAGTGTGGAAGGCTTTGCTCAGGCCCAGGTAAATGACATCAGTTGCTCGCCCCTCATCTATTAATTTTGTCACCTGCTCATAGAAGGCCACCAGGTTGGTCAGGCAGGATTTGCCCTTGGCAAAGCCATGCTGACTGTTCCCAATCACCTCTTCACTATTCTTTTGAGCGAGTAGTGACTCCAGGAGGATCTGCTCCATGATCTTTCCAGGCACAGAGGTGAGACTGACTGGCCTGGAGTTCCCTGGTTCCTCCTTCTTGCCCTTTTTGAAGATGGGGGCAATGTTTCCCCTTTTCCAGTCTGTGGGGACTTCACCAGACTGCCAGGACTTTTGAAATATAATAGAGAGGGGTTTAGCAACCTCCTCTGCCAGTTCTCTCAGCACCCGTGGGTGTAACCCGTCGGGTCCCATGGACTTGAACACTTTCAGGTTCTTCAGATGATCACGAACCTGATCTGCACTTACAATGGGCAGTTCTTCCTCCCTGTCCCTGGCTTTGACTTCCACAACATCAGGAGTGTGGCTAGAGGCCCTTGCACTGAAGACTGAGGTAAAGAAGTTATTAAGCACCTCAGCCTTTTCCTCATCACTTGTGACCATGTCACCAGTTTCCTTTCTGAGGGGAACCTCCTCAGAAAGGAAACCTCCTGATGAACCTCCTGCCTTTCACAGCAAGGACTGAACATTGCAGCTTTGGCCAAGACTATCAGCCCAAAGGAAGGCCTGGCCCCTGAGGAGCTAAATGCAAGTGAACCGTCTGACACCACCACAGTCCTGTGAATGTTGCAAAGCAGTAGTGCATGCAGTATAATAATTCGAAAGTTAAGGGCTGCTCAAGCTTTACACAAAGTATCCTATTCAGTTTTGGGTTCCACTTAACACAAAGTAAAAGTATAAAAGGTCAGAGGGAAAGCCAACTCCAACTCTACCTCTGAACTACAGCAAGAAATACTGGAATCAAGGGGCCCTTTCTTATGCTACTAATAGATGAAGAGAACATGAAAACTGATGGGCTAAACCAACAGGGCAAGATTAGAATAACTAGTAGAGAGAACGGAAGATACAAAGCTTCAACTACATCTGTTTAGCAACGACTCCTACCAGATAACTTCCATGCCATAACTTTACTGAATTCAAACAAGCCAGCTGGCGAAGCGTCTCGCTTACAGGCGGCCGACGAGGAGACGTGCAGAAGGCAGAGGCGAGGGAGCAAGTCCTGAGCTTTGCTGCAGGCTGTCCTGCGGCTTCCCCTACCGACTCTTTCCCGTACACCACCGCAGAAGGAGTTGGGTGAATTTTGTCTCAAACCCATTAAACCCTTTGGTGGTTTCAGCTTCCCGAGGATGTGTCGGCACAAGTCCTTGTCGGGGCACCGCAAACAGGGAGAGACAAAGCTCCGAGATCCAGGAAGAGGACGGCTGAGCAGACACCCCTAAAGAGAGAAACTTCATCAGCTGAACCTCACACTTCTCCCAGCTTTGCAACAGCAAAGAACTTTGTGAACAACACAGTGGTGCTCCTAAGGAGGTCACCAGCTTGCAAGTTACAGGAGAAATAAAAACCTTTTTATTACAGAAGCACTGGCAAAAATTTACGGACAGGAACAGCAGACGAGGAAATTCTGCAATTGAGCTAACGATAGACATCAGGCCTAGGATCTGGCTACCCTGACAAAGGATGCCAACAGGACAGAGTGAGGCCTCAGCAGCACTCCCAAAAAGCCCCACAGAGAGCCACAGGCTCTGGCCCGTGCCCCACCTACGGGCCGGCCCTCCTGGCAGCAGCGCAACACCACCTCTTCAGGAGCCCAGGGACTGACCTCAGCCCCCTAAGGGCCAGGCAAGGTTGGTTCCTGTTAGCTGCCTAAAGCAGCCTCCCCAGCCCTGCTTACAGGGACCTTGGGCTGCTGCTGGGGACAGAAGGGGGATGGAGGGCTCCACAACTCGTCACACAGGCCCCGAGTACAGGGCTGTTAAGCTGACAGGGTGCCAAGGGAACAGGCTGCCATGAAGGCACAGACCCAGGCCCTGAACTACAGGGTGGGTCACCTTGCCGCAGCAACACGACCCAGCGGCTCCGCTGTGTCCGACGAATAAAAGGAGGAAGTTCCACAGGAACAGAAGGGAAAACCTTTTCACTGTGTGTGCTAGAGCCCGGGAGCAGGCTGCCCAGAGAGTTAGTGGAGTCTCTGGAGATATTCAAAACCTGCCCCAGGTGATCCTGCACTGGCACAGGGGTTGGACCGGATGCTATTTTGGGGTCCCTTCCAGCCCCTAACACTCAAGTGATTCTGTGATTAGCTATGCTGGTGACAGAGTCTCACTGAGTGCTCTTTAAAATGTTTTTCTTTTCTTTCAGCCTAGGAGTTTCATATTTAAATAGACCTTCTGCTCTGTCTTCCCCCTTCCTTCTTCCATCTTGCGTCTAAACACTAGGAGAGCTTGATGAGCTGTATCCTGGGCATCCCAACGTAACACATCTCAATTGCATACATGGATTTTGTAACCTTTTGCCCCATTGCTCGCACAGGGTGGATTAAGTTCATTACTTAGAGCTTGTCAGGACAGCTGTTGAAGTGTCCTGTGCAATGCAGGAGGAGTTGAATCCCATAGGAAACCACATTACTGTGCTTTGTCAGCCTGGTTATGGTCAGAAACCTCCTTCATTTTTTTTTCTCTTGAACAGATATATCACATGAGTCCCCAGAATTAATTTGCCTCTTCTCATAATTATTTCTTTAAAACTGTCTTAGAAGTGTCACTGTCCTTCCCTCTCCCTCTCTCTAGATACTGGCCTCCTGAGCCCATGGCAGACTTGCACAGAGCTACTGCGAGCACCACTCTGCACGGCCTCTGGGGGGCTTTCAAGCACAGGCACCCCAGGAGAATCCAAACCTAACCTTGCAGCTGGCCTTAGAGCTCCTCTTTGGAAAACTGTCGCTGCCAGGGCCCACAAACCCAACATCCTCTGTCAGCAACCTGGATGTAAGAGCTGAAAAGTGTCAACAGAAACTGTAATTGGATGGCCCAGGAAGATCCTGCCAGTCTGAACGCAGACCTGGAATGCACCAAGAAACTCTGATAGCAACTTTGTGTGTGCGTGTGTGTACATAGCTTTAGCAGTAACAAAGCAGAACCGATTCCCAAAAGGTTTTCACTGCGTTCCCAGGGCAAGTAGAGGCTTGCTCTGGCTGTAGTTAATACCTAGAAATTCCTATCAAAATCTTTGCAGCACAACAAGAAAAAAACCAAAACAACCAAACCACAAACTGCTTTATATTATTAAGTACTCGAAATCCTACAGGAATTGTGGGTTTTATATGACAAATTATTCCTTTTCTTTTTTCCCCTCTTTTGGTGTCATACCACCTAGTACACATTCACCACCTAACTGAACGTCACAGTCATGATTCAAAGCCAAGCAAGACAGTGTATCAAGGGAAAGAAAAGAGAGAGAAAGCTAAAGAATTCTCCTGCTCTTCACTTTTTCCCTTGAGAGATCCAAAACTACAGGAAGGCAGGCCTGAATTTCATGAGCTATGGAAATAATTTTGTTTGCACTTCATGGTTCTTGTGTTCAGTTGTGGAATGACCTCCTTGCAACATGAAATACAGGCTTCTGAAACTGGAACATCTATCCCACTGAGACCTCCACGACCTTGTGTCCAAACCCTACTTACATGTCAATTCAATTGTTCACAGCTTTTACCACAGGACAGTGTTAGCACCTGAGTGTCTCAGACTAGATGAGACATCCTGCTGTCTGGCTCTGAGCTCAGGAAAACATGCCAAGCTGCTGGCTACCTGCAGACATCAGATCAATAGCACTGAATCAGCCCAACTTTATCTTTCAAACAGGCAGCACCTGTCTGAATGCTGGATTCACATAAGTATGCCTAGGCAGAGCACACAAGCAGGCTCCGTGTCCGGCACAGCCCTGAGGGCACTCGCCAGCTAGCAAACAAGCATCACACAGCAGGATGTGGGGGTAAGACAACTGGAAGGGTAAAAGTGAGAACACTCAGGGGTAGGAATAATAGTAATAGCAATAATAAGAATAGCAGAAGTCCTAAGCAGGATAAGGAATGGAACAACCTCCCTTCAGGGAGTCGTAGAAAGCAAGAAGGTCTCCCCTGAGCCTCCTCTTCTCCAGGCTAAGCAACCCCAGCTCCCTCAGCCTCTCCTCACAGGCCTGTGCTCCAAACCCCTCCCCAGCTTTGTTGCCCTTCTCCGGACTCCTTCCAGCAACTCAACGTCTTGCTTAAACGGAGGGGCCCAGAACTGGACACAGGACTCAAGGTGTGCCCTAACCAGTGCCAAGTGCAGGGGCAGAATGACCTCCCTGCTCCTGCTGGCCACTCTGATCCTGATATTGGCCAGGTTGCCAGTGGCCTTCTTGGCCACCCGTGCACGCTGCTGGTCACGACCAGAAGACAGGGATCGGAAGAGTCTTTAGCCAAGCTGTAAACCACTTCCTAACATTCAGCCTAAACCTCCCCTGGCACAGCTTGAGACTGTGTCCTCTTGTTCTGGTGCTGCTTGCCTGGGAGAAGAGACCAACCCCCACCTGGCTACAACCAGAACTGAGGGGACTGCAATCTTTGCAGCTTCAACTTTCCTTCTCTGCTACTTCTTTTTTCAGATGGATTGTTTTTCAAAGGGACTGCTGGACAGCAGAACAGGATGGATGGCTGGGCCCCAAGAGCGGTGGGGAACAGAGTTAAACCCAGCCGGTGGCCAGCCGGGCACAAGTGGTGTTCCCCAGGACACCCCTTGTGAGAGAGTGAGTCCAGAGAAGGGCCACAAAGCTGGTGAGGGGTCTGGATAACAAGCCTTATGAGGAGTGGCTGAAGGAACTGGGACTGTTTAATCTGCAGAAGAGGAAGCTGAGGGAATTATGGCGTGGTCTGGCTTCAGCTCTCAACTAGTTCCACGTTGAGCAAGGACAGCTAGTACTCACAGAAGGCACTGGCTGCTTGGGTTCAAGGTTCCTGCAGAGCTCAGGCTCTCTCTCTTGATTAGTGAGGTCGTCCTGTCACCTAGGCAGAGAGAAGAAAATGCAGCTATGAAATTAGACCACTGGAATCGTGAGACTCGTTCTGTGTGAGACTCCAGGAGAATCCAAACCTAACCTTGGAGCTGCCCTGAAGAGCTCCTCATAGCTTGAGGAGTACCAGAGCAGGAACAATTCCCAAAAGGTTTTCACTGCATTCCTAGGGCACTTGAAGGATTGCCCTGGCTGTAGTTAATACCTAGAAATTCCTCTCAAAATCTTTGCAGCACAGCAAGGAAATTGAGGGATGGGAAGGCAATATGTACTTACACGTTAGGCAAGAATTGGCTTTGCAAACTAATCTCTCTAACTGTTGGATATGCACTGAACTTTCTCGAGGCCAAATGAGGACCCCTTTATTTGGGGAAGCCTCAATGAATTGGACTTGGGGGGCATCAGACTGGGTGACTACATCTGAGAGTAACTTCCACAAGTGTCAGCATGGGAAAGATAGCTCAGAAAGCCTGGGTCCAAAGTTTGCCTTAAGAAAATATAGTATAGGAATATACTGTTGGCTGTGAGAAAGGGGGGAACTGATGAACAGAAAGGTCTCATTAACAGAACCACAGAGTTGATAAGAATTTTCCGCTTGTTAGCTGAAATGCTGGGACGCAGGGAGGGGGAGAGGGGTTGGCAGACAGCCTTTGGATAGAGAAGGAATAACAGGATTTGTCAGTGATTCACTTCTGTTAGTCTTGGACAAGATGCTCTTTTGGATAAGACAAAGGACACCTGCATGATATGTGTACTTCTGCTCTTTTAGATAGATAAGCTTTGTATAGATAGGCAGCATCTGGACCTCTGTCATTATAGACAGATAACTTTTTGTATAAAAGTTTGCCCAAACCTCTCTGAAGACACACAGCTCTTTTGAAATGATCCTACCTGTGTCAGGCGCCAGAATAGAAGCATGATACAAGAGACTTACTGAGTCTCTTGTGTGTCTTTCTCTAAGTCATTATCAACGCTGTTTGCAGCACAAACCCAAACCCAAACCCACCCCGAGACACCCCCAGCTCCCACGGCAGCCTGCAGAGACCTCCCAAAGGGTCCGTCGGAGGTGCCCAGCTGCCTCTCCACGACCCTTGACCCTTTCCGATGGCCCCACCAGAACTTTACGTATCCCCAGACCCTTTTAGGTGTCCCCAAGACCTCCTCCGTCACCCCCAAAAGCCCTGCCGATGGCCCCAGACCACCTTCAGACGCCGGAAGGAACACACCTGGGAGTCCCGGGCCGGCAGCGACACCGGAAACCGCACTGCGAGCTCCCCGAATGCGCCAGCACCCCTTGCCCCGCCAAAGGACGGCGGTTCGCAGGCACCCTGGGGCACAGAACGGCGTCAGGCGCCGAATCAGGGCTCTCCGCAACCGCTCCGGCTCCAAAGCTGCTCAGCGCGGCGCCCGCCCCCCCGGCCAGAAAAGCGGGGCGAAGCCCGCGAGGAGGGCGCGTGCGCGGGACCGGACCCGCTGCGGCGCAGGCGCCGTATCCATAGCGACCACCGGGACGCTGCCCCCCTGGCGCGAGCAGAGCCGGGCTAGAGCGCAGGCGCCGTATCCATAGCGACCACCGGGACGCTGCCCCTCTGGCGCGAGCAGAGCCGGGCTAGGGCGCAGGCGCCGTATCCATAGCGACCACCGGGACGCTGCCCCCCCTGGCGCGAGCAGAGCCGGGCTAGGGCGCAGGCGCCGTATCCATAGCGACCACCGGGACGCTGCCCCCCCTGGCGCGAGCAGAGCCGGGCTAGGGCGCAGGCGCTGTGCCCATTGCAGCAGTGTCATTACACAGGCGGGGCGGGATTGAGCACTTCCCTGGGCGTGGGCAGCAGCTCGGCTCGGCCCTGCTCAGAATCTTTTCTATTTACATTACAAACCACAACGCGCACACCCCACTGTTTTGAATTTGCATGACACAGGCTCTGCTTATAGCTCAAGCCCCTCTGTGGCTTCTGTTTTTCAATTCTCTAAGCCTTTAAAAAGGGCAGACAGGGGTCGTTTCCAAAGCTTTCTTACGCACCATCACTCCAACCCCTGCCTCTCCAGCTGCAAACCAGAGGTTTGGCTCTGCCTTGCCTCACCCCCGTGCTTACAGTTTTGAAGATTTCGTGGTCCCCTCTGAGAGTTTTCAGCACTTTAGGGGGGTGCCCCCAGCCCTCGCTCACCTGCTCCTCTGCTGCAGCAGCCTCCTGCCCCACGTGGCAAAACCAGCCCACCCACAATCCCCCCACTCCCTTTGATTCACCCCCAAAAATGTCACAAAATAAAGCAAACTGCCCAGCCAGCACCTTGGTGAGGTCAGAACCGCCTTGGTACCCCCAGTCCCGTTCACATGTCCCCAGACCCCTTTTGTCACAATCTGAAGCCCTGGAGGTGCACCCAGCTTACCTTTAGATGCAGGGGGAGCCGAAGCTGGGGCCTCCCAGGGCTGCAGGTACACTAAAACCCAGAGTGAGACCTCCCCAGCTCCTGCAAGACCCCAAAACCTGGAACCCCACAGAGATGCCTGACCCTAAACCCCACCACCTCCCCCCAGTCTCCATCAGGACCCTGCAGAGGCCCTCAGAACCATTCAGATACCCCCAAATTCCCTTTTCATACCCCCCAAGGCCCACTTTAAATAACAGCAGACCCCTGTAACAGACTCCCAACACAGCAGGTCTGGGGCAGGTCCTCCACCTCTGCCTGGGGAGCAGCTTTGCTGAGCTCCCTTCCAGGCTTTTTCCATTCCAAGAAAAAACAACACACCACAAGCACACACAAAGTTTTAATTGAGAGAGACACAGTTGATATTTCTATTTCCAGTTCAAACCCTCTGTGGCCTGCTCAGGCTGTGCTTTTCTATTCTGGAAGCATTTCAAGGTAACAGAGATCCAGGGGGAGTCAGGTCAAAGCCTTGCTGCATACAAATCACTGTCCTGCAATCTCCTGCTAAACAGCACCGCTTTTCCTCTGCTGGAACACCTCACACTCACACTTTCCCAGGGCTTTCCCTCCCCTCCAAGAACGTTCTGGCATTTCAAACATTCAGGTCTGCAAGCAGCCTTTGTGGGAGACTGCCCCCACCCCTCCCTCACTGCTCCTCTGCTGCACCCTTACCCCCCCCACGTGGCATCACAGAAGGAAAGACAGCTGAGCGGCTACGCTCCTGTTCTTTTTATCACCCCGAGCTGGGGACAGCCTTCTGGGTAAGGTTTCCACCTTCAGCAACTGGCTGAGCTTTGCTCTCATCCACTAAACCCTTCGGTGGTTTCAGCTTTCTGAGCCTGTGTTGGCACAAGTCCTCATCAGGGCACTGCAAACAGAGAGAGACAAACCTTTCTCCTGTCCAAGAGATCCAGGAAGAGGATGGCTGAGCAGACACTTCTAAAGAAAGTAACTCACCTAAATCTCACATTTGTCCCAAGTTTGCAACAACAAAACACTCTGTGAACAACAGAGCGGTGCTCCCACGGTGGTCACCAGCTTGCAAGCTACAGCAGAAATAAAAACCTTTTTATTACAGAAGAACTGGCAAAATTTTACAGACAAATAAGTGCTGTGATTGAGCTAAACTGTTCCCTGAAGAATCCCCCCGGTGTTTAGGAGGGTTAAAAAGTGCAAAGAACGTCCACAACAGATGCTTAAGCCTAGAAACAAGCCAGGATGCCTGCAAGGGAAGGAGCAGTTGCTCCATGTGAAGACATGATGAGAAGCTTTGGAGAGTTTGATTTGAGTCTGCCCTCTCACCTGATTGCCTGGCACGTGGACTAACTGAAAACTGGTCCTTAGTGTCCCTGCTGAATACTGCTTCCATACCACTTAAAATTTCCTTCCAACTCATTAAAAGCACGGAGGCATCACATAAGAGCAACAGAACAAAAATTATTCTCTCCCAAAGAAGAGGATCACTGGGAACACAAATTCACCCTTACACCTGTGGCATGTTCACCCTGAGCACAGAAAAGCTGTCCAGAATCGAAGCAAAATGGACTTCAAACGGACACAGTAAGAGCTGCGTGGTACCTCAACCATTTTGCACTAGTGCAAGTGACAATCCACATGGAAGAAGGATGGGATTCTTGCACAACAGGACTGCAGCTCATTATGCCAGGAGACATAAACAGGCAAAAAATCACCTGAGGCAGGCCTTTGATACAGCTTGTGGCAGCTGAAGGCTAGTCTGAGTGTGCTTTCCACATGAAGAATATCTGAAGGAGCAGGACAAGAAGTGATGATACACAGCAGTGCTACGTTCTGTCTGCCTTGACAAAGATTGCCAAAAGGACAAAAGAAGGCCTCGGTAGTGCCAATTCCTCCCTGCCCGAGGGAAAGAGGGATGCCCCCAGCCGGCCCTCCTGGCTGCAGCACAACACCACCTCTTCAGGAGCCCAGGGACTGACCTCAACCCTCTAAAGGTTTGTTCCTGTTAGCTGCCAAAAGCAGCCTCCCCAGCCCTGCTTACAGGGACCTGGGGCTGCTGCTGGGGACAGAAGGGGACAGAACGGCACAGAAGGCTCCATAACTCGTCACACAGGCCCCGAGTGTGGGGCTGTTAATCTGACAGGGTGCCAAGGGAACAGGCTGCCATGAAGGCAGAGACCCAGGCCCTGAACTACAGGGGGGTCACCTTGCCGCAAGACGACTAAGCGGCTTCCCTGTGTCCATCCAATCAAAGGAGGGGCAAGCCGAGCTCCCACCCCACTCGAGGCCTCCAAGGAGACTGCCGTGGAACCGCCCAGAGCCCCTCGTTCCCTCCTGGGAAGCCTAAGCTAAGCTACAGCCTTTTCTAAGGGACCTAAAGGACAAGCAGACTCAGGCACACAGAGGCAAGAGGGGCCACACACACAGCCCTTCCCAAGAGAGGGAGCAAGCTCTGGGCAGCCACTGGTGGGGCAGGCATCCTTAACCCTGAGCAGGAGAGCAGAGGGTCAGACCTGGCCCCCCCGGGGATGCATGCAGGTAGAGGGGCCTCAGGATGCCAATCGTTGTGACATGCCCCAAGTACAGGGCGTCACGCTGGCCAGGCCGCCAGCAGCCGAGAAACTGTTTAAAGGGCCCTCCCCTGCTTACAGGGGGGGCTGGGGTCCAGGCAGCTACACTTCCCCCCATACGGGCCGAGACGCCGGCTCGGACCCTCCTTACAGGGTTGCCAGTCTCCGTGCAGCCAAGGAGCTAGGTGGCAAAACGCCTACAACAGCAAAAGCAAAGACCGAGCCCTGCTTACAGGGAGGTCGCCCAGCACAAAGCCAACCAGGGCACCCTAACGGTGCTGGCAAAGATCTTGTGTTACCACAGCCAAATTGAGAGGGAGGTCTCATTGCCCAGGGCGCCTTTCTCCTGTCCTGCTCTTCAGCCAGACGCCGCTCCTCTTGCCTCGCCGCCTCTTGCCTCCGCCGTATGTTGCCTCGCCGCCTCTTGCCTCCGCCGTATGTTGCCTCGCCGCCTCTTGCCTCCGCCGTATGTTGCCTCGCCGCTCCGCAGCGGGCCTCTTCTTCCTTCTGTGCCAGCCACTGCCAAGGAAGGAGGACAGAGTTAGGCCTCAGTAGTGCCAGTTGCTCCCCGCCCGAGGGAAAGAGGGAAGCCTCCAGCCCCGCAGGCAGCTCCCCATGGGCACCCCCCGGCCAGCTACCCGCCCGCAGACACCCCCAGCTCTGCAAAGTCTTCCCGCTTTCGCTCGACTCACCCAAGCGGCGCACGGCACACTTCCGGTCGGGACCGCAGACGGGCGCCGCAGCAGACGCCCTGGGCAATGGAGCTGGGCATGCAACGCAGCGGCCAGAGCGGCTGCACGACCCTGCTTACAGGGGGCTGGAGCCGCCGCTGGCATTTCAAAGCGCCCGGGATGCCAGGGCACTGACCGGGCCCTGACTTACAGGGCGGCCCTGGTCCCAAAAGGCCCACGGAGGCTCCTTCTCTCCGCTTCAGGGGCATCTTGACCCACACCCCGCTAGCCGGGGGGGGTGCCCCACACAGGCTGCCAGCTGAGCGCAAAGGCACTCGGACCCCGACCCCTCTTACGGGCGGGTCGAAACCCAGGGAGCTGAGAGCTTGGCCTGGCCCCGCAGCTACAGGAAGACAGCAGCCAGGCAGTGGGGCATCACGGCCAAAGGCCAGGGGGCTGTGGCCCCAGCCCCGAAGACGGGGTGGGGCGGGGGGGAACAACACGCTAAGATAAGCCCCACACACTCCCTGGCCCCATGCCTCTGAAAGGCCGGGACCAGATCTACCCACCCTGATTACAGGGGGGGTCCCTCCTTGAACCTCCCGCCGGACACCGGCAACACACTTCCCTGCCTACAGGGCGGTCGCTCTCGGCCCGGCACTCCCAAAAAGCCCCACGGAGAGCCACGGGCTCTGGCCTGCGCCCACTTACGGGCCGGCCCTCCTGGCTGCAGCACTACACCACCTCTTCAGGAGCCCAGGGACTGACCTCAACCCTCTAAGGGTTTGTTCCTGTTAGCTGCCAAAAGCAGCCTCCCCAGCCCTGCTTACAGGGACCTTGGGCTGCTGCTGGGGACAGAAGGGGACAGAACGGCACAGAAGGCTCCATAACTCGTCACACAGGCCCCGAGTGCGGGGCTGTTAAGCTGACAGGGTGCCAAGGGAACAGGCTGCCATGAAGGCAGAGACCCAGGCCCTGAACTACAGGGGGGTCACCTTGCTGCAAGACGACTTAAGCGGCTTTGCTGCGTCCATCCAATCAAAGGAGGGGCAAGCCGAGCTCCCACCCCACTCGAGGCCTCCAAGGAGACTGCCGTGGAACCGCCCAGAGCCCCTCTTTCCCTCCTGGGAAGCCTAAGCTAAGCTACAGCCTTTTCTAAGGGACCTAAAGGACAAGCAGACTCAGGCACACAGAGGCAAGAGGGGCCACACACACAGCCCTTCCCAAGAGAGGGAGCAAGCTCTGGGCAGCCACTGGTGGGGCAGGCATCCTTAACCCTGAGCAGGAGAGCAGAGGGTCAGACCTGGCCCCCCCGGGGATGCATGCAGGTAGAGGGGCCTCAGGATGCCAATCGTTGTGACATGCCCCAAGTACAGGGCGTCACGCTGGCCAGGCCGCCAGCAGCCGAGAAACTGTTTAAAGGGCCCTCCCCTGCTTACAGGGGGGGCTGGGGTCCAGGCAGCTACACTTCCCCCCATACGGGCCGAGACGCCGGCTCGGACCCTCCTTACAGGGTTGCCAGTCTCCGTGCAGCCAAGGAGCTAGGTGGCAAAACGCCTACAACAGCAAAAGCAAAGACCGAGCCCTGCTTACAGGGAGGTCGCCCAGCACAAAGCCAACCAGGGCACCCTAACGGTGCTGGCAAAGATCTTGTGTTACCACAGCCAAATTGAGAGGGAGGTCTCATTGCCCAGGGCGCCTTTCTCCTGTCCTGCTCTTCAGCCAGACGCCGCTCCTCTTGCCTCGCCGCCTCTTGCCTCCGCCGTATGTTGCCTCGCCGCCTCTCGCCTCCGCCGTATGTTGCCTCGCCGCTCCGCAGCGGGCCTCTTCTTCCTTCTGTGCCAGCCACTGCCAAGGAAGGAGGACAGAGTTAGGCCTCAGTAGTGCCAGTTGCTCCCCGCCCGAGGGAAAGAGGGAAGCCTCCAGCCCCGCAGGCAGCTCCCCATGGGCACCCCCCGGCCAGCTACCCACCCGCAGACACCCCCAGCTCTGCAAAGTCTTCCCGCTTTCGCTCGACTCACCCAAGCGGCGCACGGCACACTTCCGGTCGGGACCGCAGACGGGCGCCGCAGCAGACGCCCTGGGCAATGGAGCTGGGCATGCAACGCAGCGGCCAGAGCGGCTGCACGACCCTGCTTACAGGGGGCTGGAGCCGCCGCTGGCATTTCAAAGCGCCCGGGATGCCAGGGCACTGACCGGGCCCTGACTTACAGGGCGGCCCTGGTCCCAAAAGGCCCACGGAGGCTCCTTCTCTCCGCTTCAGGGGCATCTTGACCCACACCCCGCTAGCCGGGGGGGGTGCCCCACACAGGCTGCCAGCTGAGCGCAAAGGCACTCGGACCCCAACCCCTCTTACGGGCGGGTCGAAACCCAGGGAGCTGAGAGCTTGGCCTGGCCCCGCAGCTACAGGAAGACAGCAGCCAGGCAGTGGGGCATCACGGCCAAAGGCCAGGGGGCTGTGGCCCCAGCCCCGAAGACGGGGTGGGGCGGGGGGAAACAACACGCTAAGATAAGCCCCACACACTCCCTGGCCCCATGCCTCTGAAAGGCCGGGACCAGATCTACCCGCCCTGATTACAGGGGGGTCCCTCCTTGAACCTCCCGCCGGACACCGGCAACACACTTCCCTGCCTACAGGGCGGTCGCTCTCGGCCCGGCACTCCCAAAAAGCCCCACGGAGAGCCACGGGCTCTGGCCTGCGCCCACTTACGGGCCGGCCCTCCTGGCTGCAGCACTACACCACCTCTTCAGGAGCCCAGGGACTGACCTCAACCCTCTAAGGGTTTGTTCCTGTTAGCTGCCAAAAGCAGCCTCCCCAGCCCTGCTTACAGGGACCTTGGGCTGCTGCTGGGGACAGAAGGGGACAGAACGGCACAGAAGGCTCCATAACTCGTCACACAGGCCCCGAGTGCGGGGCTGTTAAGCTGACAGGGTGCCAAGGGAACAGGCTGCCATGAAGGCAGAGACCCAGGCCCTGAACTACAGGGGGGTCACCTTGCCGCAAGACGACTTAAGCGGCTTCGCTGTGTCCATCCAATCAAAGGAGGGGCAAGCCGAGCTCCCACCCCACTCGAGGCCTCCAAGGAGACTGCCGTGGAACCGCCCAGAGCCCCTCTTTCCCTCCTGGGAAGCCTAAGCTAAGCTACAGCCTTTTCTAAGGGACCTAAAGGACAAGCAGACTCAGGCACACAGAGGCAAGAGGGGCCACACACACAGCCCTTCCCAAGAGAGGGAGCAAGCTCTGGGCAGCCACTGGTGGGGCAGGCATCCTTAACCCCGAGCAGGAGAGCAGAGGGTCAGACCTGGCCCCCCCGGGGATGCATGCAGGTAGAGGGGCCTCAGGATGCCAATCGTTGTGACATGCCCCAAGTACAGGGCATCACGCTGGCCAGGCCGCCAGCAGCCGAGAAACTGTTTAAAGGGCCCTCCCCTGCTTACAGGGGGGGCTGGGGTCCAGGCAGCTACACTTCCCCCCATACGGGCCGAGACGCCGGCTCGGACCCTCCTTACAGGGTTGCCAGTCTCCGTGCAGCCAAGGAGCTAGGTGGCAAAACGCCTACAACAGCAAAAGCAAAGACCGAGCCCTGCTTACAGGGAGGTCGCCCAGCACAAAGCCAACCAGGGCACCCTAACGGTGCTGGCAAAGATCTTGTGTTACCACAGCCAAATTGAGAGGGAGGTCTCATTGCCCAGGGCGCCTTTCTCCTGTCCTGCTCTTCAGCCAGACGCCGCTCCTCTTGCCTCGCCGCCTCTTGCCTCCGCCGTATGTTGCCTCGCCGCCTCTTGCCTCCGCCGTATGTTGCCTCGCCGCTCCGCAGCGGGCCTCTTCTTCCTTCTGTGCCAGCCACTGCCAAGGAAGGAGGACAGAGTTAGGCCTCAGTAGTGCCAGTTGCTCCCCGCCCGAGGGAAAGAGGGAAGCCTCCAGCCCCGCAGGCAGCTCCCCATGGGCACCCCCCGGCCAGCTACCCGCCCGCAGACACCCCCAGCTCTGCAAAGTCTTCCCGCTTTCGCTCGACTCACCCAAGCGGCGCACGGCACACTTCCGGTCGGGACCGCAGACGGGCGCCGCAGCAGACGCCCTGGGCAATGGAGCTGGGCATGCAACGCAGCGGCCAGAGCGGCTGCACGACCCTGCTTACAGGGGGCTGGAGCCGCCGCTGGCATTTCAAAGCGCCCGGGATGCCAGGGCACTGACCGGGCCCTGACTTACAGGGCGGCCCTGGTCCCAAAAGGCCCACGGAGGCTCCTTCTCTCCGCTTCAGGGGCATCTTGACCCACACCCCGCTAGCCGGGGGGGGTGCCCCACACAGGCTGCCAGCTGAGCGCAAAGGCACTCGGACCCCGACCCCTCTTACGGGCGGGTCGAAACCCAGGGAGCTGAGAGCTTGGCCTGGCCCCGCAGCTACAGGAAGACAGCAGCCAGGCAGTGGGGCATCACGGCCAAAGGCCGGGGGGCTGTGGCCCCAGCCCCGAAGACGGGGTGGGGCGGGGGGGAACAACACGCTAAGATAAGCCCCACACACTCCCTGGCCCCATGCCTCTGAAAGGCCGGGACCAGATCTACCCGCCCTGATTACAGGGGGGGTCCCTCCTTGAACCTCCCGCCGGACACCGGCAACACACTTCCCTGCCTACAGGGCGGTCGCTCTCGGCCCGGCACTCCCAAAAAGCCCCACGGAGAGCCACGGGCTCTGGCCTGCGCCCACTTACGGGCCGGCCCTCCTGGCTGCAGCACTACACCACCTCTTCAGGAGCCCAGGGACTGACCTCAACCCTCTAAGGGTTTGTTCCTGTTAGCTGCCAAAAGCAGCCTCCCCAGCCCTGCTTACAGGGACCTTGGGCTGCTGCTGCTGGGGACAGAAGGGGACAGAACGGCACAGAAGGCTCCATAACTCGTCACACAGGCCCCGAGTGCGGGGCTGTTAAGCTGACAGGGTGCCAAGGGAACAGGCTGCCATGAAGGCAGAGACCCAGGCCCTGAACTACAGGGGGGTCACCTTGCCGCAAGACGACTTAAGCGGCTTCGCTGTGTCCATCCAATCAAAGGAGGGGCAAGCCGAGCTCCCACCCCACTCGAGGCCTCCAAGGAGACTGCCGTGGAACCGCCCAGAGCCCCTCTTTCCCTCCTGGGAAGCCTAAGCTAAGCTACAGCCTTTTCTAAGGGACCTAAAGGACAAGCAGACTCAGGCACACAGAGGCAAGAGGGGCCACACACACAGCCCTTCTCAAGAGAGGGAGCAAGCTCTGGGCAGCCACTGGTGGGGCAGGCATCCTTAACCCCGAGCAGGAGAGCAGAGGGTCAGACCTGGCCCCCCCGGGGATGCATGCAGGTAGAGGGGCCTCAGGATGCCAATCGTTGTGACATGCCCCAAGTACAGGGCGTCACGCTGGCCAGGCCGCCAGCAGCCGAGAAACTGTTTAAAGGGCCCTCCCCTGCTTACAGGGGGGGCTGGGGTCCAGGCAGCTACGCTTCCCCCCATACGGGCCGAGACGCCGGCTCGGACCCTCCTTACAGGGTTGCCAGTCTCCGTGCAGCCAAGGAGCTAGGTGGCAAAACGCCTACAACAGCAAAAGCAAAGACCGAGCCCTGCTTACAGGGAGGTCGCCCAGCACAAAGCCAACCAGGGCACCCTAACGGTGCTGGCAAAGATCTTGTGTTACCACAGCCAAATTGAGAGGGAGGTCTCATTGCCCAGGGCGCCTTTCTCCTGTCCTGCTCTTCAACCGGACGCCGCTCCTCTTGCCTCGCCGCCTCTTGCCTCCGCCGTATGTTGCCTCGCCGCCTCTTGCCTCCGCCGTATGTTGCCTCGCCGCTCCGCAGCGGGCCTCTTCTTCCTTCTGTGCCAGCCACTGCCAAGGAAGGAGGACAGAGTTAGGCCTCAGTAGTGCCAGTTGCTCCCCGCCCGAGGGAAAGAGGGAAGCCTCCAGCCCCGCAGGCAGCTCCCCATGGGCACCCCCCGGCCAGCTACCCGCCCGCAGACACCCCCAGCTCTGCAAAGTCTTCCCGCTTTCGCTCGACTCACCCAAGCGGCGCACGGCACACTTCCGGTCGGGACCGCAGACGGGCGCCGCAGCAGACGCCCTGGGCAATGGAGCTGGGCATGCAACGCAGCGGCCAGAGCGGCTGCACGACCCTGCTTACAGGGGGCTGGAGCCGCCGCTGGCATTTCAAAGCGCCCGGGATGCCAGGGCACTGACCGGGCCCTGACTTACAGGGCGGCCCTGGTCCCAAAAGGCCCACGGAGGCTCCTTCTCTCCGCTTCAGGGGCATCTTGACCCACACCCCGCTAGCCGGGGGGGGTGCCCCACACAGGCTGCCAGCTGAGCGCAAAGGCACTCGGACCCCGACCCCTCTTACGGGCGGGTCGAAACCCAGGGAGCTGAGAGCTTGGCCTGGCCCCGCAGCTACAGGAAGACAGCAGCCAGGCAGTGGGGCATCACGGCCAAAGGCCGGGGGGCTGTGGCCCCAGCCCCGAAGACGGGGTGGGGCGGGGGGGAACAACACGCTAAGATAAGCCCCACACACTCCCTGGCCCCATGCCTCTGAAAGGCCGGGACCAGATCTACCCGCCCTGATTACAGGGGGGGTCCCTCCTTGAACCTCCCGCCGGACACCGGCAACACACTTCCCTGCCTACAGGGCGGTCGCTCTCGGCCCGGCACTCCCAAAAAGCCCCACGGAGAGCCACGGGCTCTGGCCTGCGCCCACTTACGGGCCGGCCCTCCTGGCTGCAGCACTACACCACCTCTTCAGGAGCCCAGGGACTGACCTCAACCCTCTAAGGGTTTGTTCCTGTTAGCTGCCAAAAGCAGCCTCCCCAGCCCTGCTTACAGGGACCTTGGGCTGCTGCTGCTGGGGACAGAAGGGGACAGAACGGCACAGAAGGCTCCATAACTCGTCACACAGGCCCCGAGTGCGGGGCTGTTAAGCTGACAGGGTGCCAAGGGAACAGGCTGCCATGAAGGCAGAGACCCAGGCCCTGAACTACAGGGGGGTCACCTTGCCGCAAGACGACTTAAGCGGCTTCGCTGTGTCCATCCAATCAAAGGAGGGGCAAGCCGAGCTCCCACCCCACTCGAGGCCTCCAAGGAGACTGCCGTGGAACCGCCCAGAGCCCCTCTTTCCCTCCTGGGAAGCCTAAGCTAAGCTACAGCCTTTTCTAAGGGACCTAAAGGACAAGCAGACTCAGGCACACAGAGGCAAGAGGGGCCACACACACAGCCCTTCCCAAGAGAGGGAGCAAGCTCTGGGCAGCCACTGGTGGGGCAGGCATCCTTAACCCCGAGCAGGAGAGCAGAGGGTCAGACCTGGCCCCCCCGGGGATGCATGCAGGTAGAGGGGCCTCAGGATGCCAATCGTTGTGACATGCCCCAAGTACAGGGCGTCACGCTGGCCAGGCCGCCAGCAGCCGAGAAACTGTTTAAAGGGCCCTCCCCTGCTTACAGGGGGGGCTGGGGTCCAGGCAGCTACACTTCCCCCCATACGGGCCGAGACGCCGGCTCGGACCCTCCTTACAGGGTTGCCAGTCTCCGTGCAGCCAAGGAGCTAGGTGGCAAAACGCCTACAACAGCAAAAGCAAAGACCGAGCCCTGCTTACAGGGAGGTCGCCCAGCACAAAGCCAACCAGGGCACCCTAACGGTGCTGGCAAAGATCTTGTGTTACCACAGCCAAATTGAGAGGGAGGTCTCATTGCCCAGGGCGCCTTGCTCATGTCCAGCTGTTCAGCCCGGTGCTCCTCCTCTTCTCAGCTCCTTTCGCCCCCCCGCACCTTGCCTCGCCGCTCCATAGTGGGGCTCTGTGCCAGCTGCCTCTGAGGAAGGAGGACAGAGTTAGGCCTCAGCAGTGCCAATTCCTCCCCGCCCAAGGGGAAAAGGTATCACTGCTCCTCCATCACTACAGGGTTTTATGTTCAAAATGTCCTTTCTCTCCTTGCATTATCTTAGCTTCTATTTTCAACATTTTCATTCTCTGCCCTACAGATTTCCTTCTCAATTCCAGGCATAATTTCCCTTCCTCCCGTCCAAAATGGCCTCTGTTTCCCTCCCAAACATCCCCTTTCCTCCTTCCACCTTTCCTCAGCTCTTCCCTCCCATGCCTTTCCTCCCCCTCACTCTCCCTCCTAAATAAGCTGTGATTTTCCCTCTCAAATCCTCGTTTTTGTCTCCCATAGGTTAACTTTCCTGTTCATTTCTGTATCTTGTCTCACAGATATTTGCCTTAAGTCTTCCCTCCAAGCTGCTTCCTGTGTCCCCTCTTCTTTGCTCAGGTTTTCTCAGGACAATTTTCACCTTCTCCCTGTGGGTTGCCTCAGGTTCCCTCCATGCCCGCTCTGCCCCCAGCACATTGCCTCAGCTTTTCCCTCCGAAAGCTTTGGCTTTTATCCTGTATAAACTGCCTCCATGTTTTCCCTCCAGGATGTCACCTCTGCTCTTGCTTACCTCAGGGCTTTCTCTGTTTGCATTTTCTGCCCCACAGATCCTCTCAGTCTCTTTGCCCAAACGTCACTTCTCTGTCCCCGAGTCTGCTCCCTGCAGAGCCTCGTTCTGCCTGAAGGAGCAAACAGCAGAGGCACACTCAGGAGGTGCTGAGCTACAGAGGGAAGTGCCTCAGGTTTTAACGAAACAGAAATTGTCCCCGAGCTGATTCCCCTGCCCCCGGCCGGTCTCACCCTGCGCCCTCACGAACCTGCCCAAGCCCCTGCGCTGCCTGCCCTGCCCTCCGGCATCCGCAGCTCTGCCCCAGGAGCGGATCCTCCCACACCCCAACCCCAGCGCAGCTGCGGGCTGCGGCCCGGCCCGGCCCTGCCCCGGGCCGCGCCGGCCGCTTCCCGTTCCCGCCCCGGCAGCTCCTGAGGCGCGCGGCGCGCGCCGGCCCCTCTGGCGGGAAGGGCGCACAGGTGAGGCCGGGACCCTCCGGGCGCTCACAGTCCCCACAGCCAGGCGCCTCCCCTTGCCTCAGGCGGCGGCCGCGCGGGAACAGCGCGCGCTGGTGCCTGTGGCGCGGGCAGGGCGGGAAAGCCGCCGCGCGGGAACCCTCAGGGCGCTCACAGCCCCCAACACCCCACAGCCCCCCCCCCGCCGCGGCGCCTTCTGTGGCGCTCACAGACACAGCCCCCCCCAGCCCGGCCACCCTTAATGTCCTTTTATTAAAACCAATACAAACACGTGTATGTTCCGGGCTGGAGATGACAGCACCTCAGACACTGCCTACACAAACTCCTCCCTTCAGCTGCTGCAGCTCTGCCCCAGCCCAGCCCCGTTCCCTCTCACGCACCTCAGCGCTGCCTTCAGCGCTCCGCCACCCCCCGCGCTGCCCCAGCGCTGCCCCTGCGCTTCGGGAGCCGTCCTCGCACCCAGCCCGTCTACCGGCGCCTCGGCTCAGCCTTCCCCGCAGAGCCGGAACTCCCCCAGCCGCTGGAATGCCCTCCGAGCCGCCCTGGCAGCCCCCCCTCGTGTTCATTGCACTGAGGACATCTGCACCGACGGGCGGTTGAAGCTGCACGGCGAGCGCCTCAGGCTCTAAGCTCCCGCAGGTCTCCCCGGGCCAGCCCTCCCTGTCCCCGCTCGCACCTGGGCTCCTGTCCCTCGCGGATCCGCCAGAGCCCCCCTGAGGCGCCTGCCAGGTCTCCATCCGCCGGAGCGCTGCCACAGCTGCCCTCCGAGAGCGACTCCCAAGTTCAGCGGCGCCTCTGGCCGGGGCCGGTCCCGCCCGGGCCGGGCGCCTCTGGCCGCTCGAATTCTCGCGCTGAAGCCCTGGGAGGAGCCCAGGCCCCGCCCCCGGCCCCGCCCCCGGCCCCGCCCCGCGCCCCAGGGCGCTCAGTCTCCTCCGCCGGCGCTGGCGCGCACCCCAGAGAGCTTTCGGGCACCCCTGCTGCTCCCTCTATGAACTGTATCTCCATCTGTAGTGTTCTGAGCGGCCCAGGAGAGACCTCACAGTTACAGAAGGGAATTTAAAACGTCCCTCTCGGCCGCCCCAGGCCCCCCCTGCTCGAGCCCCCCCCGCTCCCTCTCCCGCACCTGCCCGGGCCCTGCCTCAGGGCGCTCCGCGGTGCTTGCCAGAGCTCAGCGCCGGAGCTCTGCCCCAGCGCCGCCTCCGCACTCCGCGGCCGCAGGCTGGGGTTGAGCTCTGGCGGCGGAGCCGAGCGCCTCTGCCCCTTGCAGGTCTCGCACCGAGCCCGGGCCGGAGGGGCAGCGGCCGGCGCCGAGCGCTGCGGTGCGGCAGAGCGCTGGGGCGGGGAGCCCCGGGGCGCACAGACCCCGGCCCCGGCCCCGCCGCGGTGCTCACAGCGGCCCCGGCTCCGAGCCGCCCCCCCAGCGCTCTTCCCCGTCCCTCAGAGCTCTCGCAGCCGCTCGGCACACCGCAGGGCCGCCCCTGCCTCCCCCGCCCGGCTGTGCCCCCGGCCCCCTGCCGCGCCTGGGGCTGTCCTGCCTTGGAGCTGTCCTGTCCCAGCAGCACCCTGGCCCCCTGCGGCCAAAGGCGGAGGCGGGGAGGCAATAACAATATTAATGATGTATTGATCCAAACGCCGCCGCGCAGGAGACACAGAGCTCTGCCTCTCCGAGCAGGGCTCCCAGGGCTGACAGCCCCGAGACCACTTTGCAGTCAGCGCATTTAGCACTGGCAATCACCCATCTCTTCTGTCTATTGCTCTCCTCACTTAAACCCTTTGATGGTCCCCCCTTCATCTGGTGTCTTCAGTGGAATTGCAGGATCTTAGATTTTGGGGTCTCCCAGCATCGGGGGGGCTCACTCTGGTGTTCATTGCCCCCCCCCCCCCCCAATGTGAGGAAATGGCCTCAAGTTGTATCAGAGGATGTTTAGGTTGCCTGTTAAAGAAGCTTCTTCACTGAAAGCTTCTCAAAAGACTGGAATAGTTTCCCCAGGGAAGTGGTTGAATCCCCATCCCTGCAGATGCTTAAGAGACAAAGAGATTGGGATGAGACTTGGCAGTTTGTGAGCTGTTGGGACTGCGGAATCTGAAAGGCCTTTTCCAACCCAAACGATTCTATTATTCTATAAAACACTCACCTGCAGACAAGCTGATGAGCAACTTCCCTCTGATGGAAAGCTTCTGGAGACCGTGAGAAACGAACTCACTGCTGAAAACTTATAACCAGTTTATTATAAAATAAAGGCAACACAGCACTGGGCGCAGAGCGAGCTTGCTAGAGCCGCACCCCCACAACACGAGGTGAGCTGATAGAGACGGCAAACAGACATATTCATATATTAAAGCGTACATATTCATATATTCCCCAGCACGCTCCCACCCCTCTCCATCAGGACAGACCAAACCTGCACTTTTGACCTGGCCAGTCTTTAGACCTGTTGGCACCTCCCCTTTCCCTCCCAATACCCCACACAATACAGACCATCAGCCCAACGATCCAGCCCCACGCTCCCCAGTAATCCCCCTTGCGAAAGCCAAATATTATAACCAGTTTCTCACAATCCCTCCCCTTCTTTCTACTACATTTGGCTTGAGCCATAATAACCTAACTTGGCAACAATTCTACAACAAGCAAAAGGATTCCCAATTTCAACTTCCTGGTAAAGGGAATGGGATAACAACTGATGTTCCTTGCCTGAAAGTATTTCCTCTTTTACTTTAATAGGTGCCATACACAGTGAGTGGCTATGCTATATATACCAATACCTGGGTGACACCTTTCTCCCTCTGAGTGGTTAATCCTGGGAATTAGGAGTCCGGTTTGACTTGCAACTCCACTCACATGGCCTATGGGGTTGCTGCCCACAGCCATGGTTCTAGATCTTCTTTGTGGCAATTACAGAGGTCTACCCGGCCTTGCCTCCTTCAATCCCACCAATGCTCTGCTCGGACCGTGTCTCCTTCCCTTGTCCAGGGAGGTTGTACCAATTTCGAACCCCGACCTCTTTCTAGTTTGTGATATTTTCAGGCAAGGACCATTACCACTCCTATTCTGATACTGGAACTCATCTTTATGTCCTCCATTTGGGGTACCTCAGTCCATTCAGTGGATGGATCCAGCAGTCCTTTCTGTATTGCAGTCCCTGTGGTCCCACTAGCCGAACACAGTTTTTGGTACTTTAACACAAAGAACACAGATGAATCCTCTGTCCTAATCACTTCAAATTAGAACTACAACAGCATACATTTATAACCACACACACTCTCAGCACATCGTTGTAGTGCAGCAGAAAAATTTACCATCACTTTTCTAAATAGCCAGTTTACCATTACACTTTACCCATCCCCAATGACATCAAGTCCCAGGATCTTTTATACACCGAATGAAATCCTTGGTATTTTCTTGCAATGCAGATTCGATGTCACACAATGTCAGATGTTTCAAAAGGTGGGTTTGTCTCGCTAGTTCCAGAGCCTTCAGACCAGAGGTGTTACAGGTGCAAGTCAGCCAGGTTCAGAGGCACATTCCTGAAGTGCTCCTTTTACTCAGGAAGCACGTGTCCACCCTTGTTCTGCAGTACGGACAGCTGGATCTGTTGTTAACAAAACCAAGAAAAGATCCTTCCCAGGGGGAAATTAGCGACTCTCCTTTCCAAGTTGTTATTAACACTTTACCCCCAGCTTCAGTCCCATATACATCAGGAATCCCAAAGGTGGGATCTGAGACCAGAACAAAACAAAAAGCCGCTTTCTGGGCCTCCTCTACTAGTAAAGGTCACTGATAAGCAAATTGGCCCTCACCTACTTACAGAATCTAATAACTTGGAACAATGCCCTACAGGATTTTTAATTCCAGTCCAGTCCTGGGTCAACACCCCATATAGATGTACAAAAAGATCAAATTATTTGTCCATGTCAGGCAAATTTAAAACAGAGCATCAATCAACATTCTTTTATTTATCCAATCACTCATCGTCTTCTGGACTCCATTAATATTACTATTGAGGGCTAATTTATCATATAAGACTTCTACCTTTTTTTCCCTCTCTGTCCATAATCACCAGTACCCTTACAGCAGTTACCAACATTCTAGCTTTTGCCTTCTGTTTCTCTACATCCCTCCTTACAAACACCTTCCGAGCTTCACGTAGTAATTCCTCTAAACCTCTGTAGTGCCAATCCTCAATCTTTTCCAATTTCTAATATCTGCCCATGGTTTTGCCACAAACTGCATCCTGAGAAGTATCACCCCAGCTGCAGAGCTGGGATCTATTCCAGAATAGAGCTGCAAACTTCTCTTTAATCCTAGCATCCACCCCATAGGAGGCTTCCTCTGATGCTCACTATAGGCTTTATCAAAATTTCTGGGCACAGCTTCAATTCCTTGTCCCATGTTCTGTCTCCCCTGAAGCTGTTGATGGTCCCACTGAGGATCTTGATTAGGCCACTTCTGATTTCCTGGTGGCCCCCCCACTCTGATTTTACCTCTCCCATATTCTCATGCCAGCCTGTCTGCCTTTTCCTTGTATATGTCCTGAAATATGGGAACAGGGGTAGGGCGTGAAGCCCTGATCCAAACAGCAGCATATTCAGCTTAAACCATTTTTTTCTTTGATTTTCCTTCTCTCAACTCATCATCCCAATACTATAATATGATCCCCAAGGCGCTCTCTGAGATGGGGATGGGAGGCAGTTCTGATGACTTGCTTTTGTCCCGTTCTCCCGATCACTAATCACTGCCCGGGGGTCAAAACCGAGCGGCGGCAGTTGAAGCGCCGGCTCCGAGCCGCTAGCCGGCTCCCTGCGAACGACCGACCCCCCTCGCTGTGCCGATCCCCTGCAAAGTCCAACCGCAAAGAAACCTCACCCGCCGCAGCCCAGGTCCCTGCCCTCCCTCCTGCGGAGGCCTGAAACCACGGGAAAAAACCTTCCCGAAGCAGGGCCCTCAAACCGAGGTCCCCCCCTAGAAACCGGGACGTCAGACCCGCGAGCGTGACCGCGCCACGGGCCCCCACGGCCCCGGCCCCTCCAGAAACCGGACCGCAGGATACCAGAACCCTGAGACCGGGCCCCTCACCACCGGGACGCCGGACACCGGGACGCAGCGCCGGTCGCCCAATCCCTGCCCCACGTGGCAGAACCAGCCCACCCACAATCCCCCCACTCCCTTTGAGTCACCCCCAAAAAGGCACAAAATAAAGCAAACTGCCCAGCCAGCACCTCCTGCCTTTCACAGCAAGGACTGAACATTGCAGCTTTGGCCAAGACTATCAGCCCAAAGGAAGGCCTGGCCCCTGAGGAGCTAAATGCAAGTGAACTGTCTGACACCACCACAGTCCTGTGAATGTTGCAAAGCAGTAGTGCATGCAGTATAATAATTCGAAAGTTAAGGGCTGCTCAAGCTTTACACAAAGTATAAAAGTTCAGAGGGAAAGCCAACTCTTGCATGAGAATAAAAGTAAAAAAAAGAATAGGTTGGAAAAGACCTTTGAGATCAGCAAGTCCAATCTATCACCCAACACCATCTAATCAACTAAACCTGCTGCTGCATATTTTAACAGCAATGAAATTCAGTTACTTGTCATTTAAGAGCCTTTACCTTTTTTGCTACCCACTTAATGACAACTGCTACCCACAATATTTTCCCTGCAGTAAAAAATTCCACCATGGAGATCTTAGCTGAAGCAACACTGCTGATTAGTCTCACTAGGCCAGAGGCTACTCCCCATCTCTGCAAACTTCGTGTAAGAGACTGGTTGCTTGTTTTGGTTCAGTGTTGCTAGAACACAAAGCCAACAACTGACATCACTGCCACAGCCATGCAGCATCAATTGGACCGCAAGACTAGACAGAGGTTTCCTGCTTTCTTCCACACCTGAATGTGGAGCTGATTCCAATAAATTTGGCCTAACCTCTGCACGTGTGCTCAAACCCATGGCCTGGGAGACAGAACAGTTCAGACAGCCCGAAGACCACCAGAACCCTTCCAGTGACAGTACTGGGCATGCACACCACTGCTGGGTGGAAGCTGTGGGTAAGCAAAACTAATCACAGAACATGCTAAGTGATTCTCAGAAGAGAAATGAATATATAATGTGACCAAATGCAAGAGGAAAGACTGCCAACGTTGGACCCACTGAGGTGGAAGATGAGTTGGCCTTCAGGACGCTGCAGGTCTGTGGTGGTGGCAGCTATCTCAACTGACCCTTTCTTCTTTCTTTCCTTTCTTTTTCTCTCTCCCCCCTTTGCATTTGCAAATTTGCTGTCAGGCAAATAAAAGTTACTTGGTGCTTGACTCCATCTTGAGTCTTAATTCTGTTCTCTGGTCTCTGACTGTGCAGAGAGAGACAGTGTGACATGAAAAGCAGGGGGAGAGGGACTGGAAAAGGAGGGATGCAGGGTGGTGAGAAAGACTCAGCACAGGGGGATGGGGAAAGGAGGAACAGAAGGGGACCTAAAAAGGAGGGGGGAAAAGGGGGCTACAAAAGGTGTGACACAAGGGGAGAGTGGGACAGGAAAAGGTAGGACACAGGAGCAAACCATGCAGTTTTGAACCAGAGCGCTTACTCATCTGAATAGCACACAAAGCAAAACACTCCAGGTTATAAGATGAAGAGCCTAGCCCAAATTTCCTTTGTTTTGTGAGGGACTTGCAGAGAGTCGTTGAGGGGGCAGTAGGTATCCCCCTACACCCTGGAGGGTGCCTGCTACAAGAATTTTGGGGTGCCATGTAAGTGTAAAGCACCATGCTTACCTCATACCTGCAGAAGCTTCTGCTGTTTTTTGCAGCCTTGTTTGAAGTCCAGCTCCACCTCCAAGGTGCTGCCCACCAATGGGCAGGCCACCAGGCAGCAGGCCAGAGGACAACATGGGGGTGTGCAGCAGGGATGGCCACTGGAGCAGCCAAGAAGCTGCTACTCTTATAGACCCCAAGGAGTGATCTTGACGCTATGAGGGGGCTCCAAGACCTCCAAAAACACGTACCTGCAGCAGGCTGAGGTGAATCAATCACCCCAGTTCAGGAGCACGGTGGGGTGCAGCTCCCACCATGAAGCCCAGTGTCACCTGACCACCTCCAGCAACTTCTGTGGTATCTTAATTCACAGCGGAGCTGGGCTGGGCATGTAAAAGGAAAACAGCCCACAAATGGAACCTGCAAAATTTTCCACAGGGTCACATTGTCCTGTTTAATGCTACTGATCTCCTGCTGAAGGCAAAGGGATTCATTCCAGGCTTCCAAAGATTCAAATCCACCACAGATCAGAATGAATCAAAGCACCACCAATCAATCACCCTTCCCATTTATTTCTTCTTGTAGTTTTCTATCGTTTGACAGAGCAGAAGGAGCGGATGCAGCTCTGAGGGTGACTTGGATGGGTGTCTCTCTCTGACTCTGCCCCACATGAACGGTGTTCCCCATCTTTTCATCCTTTGACAGACCACCACTGTGACTGGATCTGGCAGTGATGTTTGCAAGGATGTCACTAACCCAAAGCTGTGTCACAGAGCCAAGAGAAGTCAGCAAGTGGCTCCAGGTGACTTCAGTCTGCGGCAATGATGCTGGCCAAACCTCCCCCACCAGCAAGAGGCAGAAACGGAGAGAAGTCTCCATATTAAGATTTAATAATAATAACAACAACATCTCAAAAACAATGAGTGCATCGTACACAGGATCTGGTACTCAGTGCTTTTTCTTGACCATCTGCTCTGTGACAGTGTACTGAAGACTTGGGCTGTGTGGTTAAGTGGATAGAAAACCCAGCTGGGACATTTCTCCAAGGAGGGCAGCAGGAGGAGGTTTAGAATCGAACAAAGGTGGCGTCAATCTGCCGGACAGTGGGGAGGGCCAGCATGATTTTGCGCCGGTACTGGGGGTCCTTCTGCAAGGGATTTCGCTCCAGGTAGACGGTTTCCAAGTTTTTGGCTCCTTTCAGTTCATCCAGGTCACTCCAGCTCTCCACCAGGTTGTCATTCATCTGCACGGCACATACAGGGGAGGCTCACACCAACAGATACTTGCAAGCTAAGCCTGGTTAGCAGCAGCCTCGCCACAGAGCCACCGCACAGGAGGATTTCTACAAGCCCAAGGCAGTGGCACTGTACAGTCTTCATGCACATGTGAGATGGCCCTGGCTATGTGACCCTTTTCCCCCTGGAGCCTCCCAGCTGTGCTTTCCTGTCAGACATTCCAGGCAGGCCCTCGCTAACCATCCCTACACTGTCCTGGGGTAGTGATCAAAGGCTCCACCCCTCTGAGAGCATATCCAGGCCTCGAGTAACTTGGTCTAGTGGGAGGTGTCCCTGCCCAAGGCAGAGGCCTGGAACTGGATGATCTTTAAGGTCCCTTCCAACCCAACCATTCTGTGATCTATGAATTAGGATAAAACACCCTGCAAGACATTGAGACAGTCTCTTTACAACAGTGTCCCAGTTGATCCACTGCACATTTAAGGGCTAGAAATGTTTACTGCCAAGATCTTCTTACACTGAAATCTTTACTTTCATGATTTCCCAGGAAACATTAAAATTGGTCCCAAACTGATGTGAAAAGTGGCATTTTCCTCCCCCCTCTACATCACTTTCCCACCAAAACTGTTCCTCCACTCCAGAAAGTGCCAAGCTCCCTGATCCAGGGATCAAGCCTAGGAGGTGCCTCATTGCTGGCACTGCAGAGGAATTACAAGGGGATGATGCTCCAACTGCCGGCAACCTGGAGACTTCAGCCATCCTTTGCTTTTGGATGCAGAAGCAGTGACTAAAGCAGTATCACCTTTAAACACTAACAGCAATAACAAAAAATAATCATTAAAAAACCCCAGCAATGGATCAGCTGTGCCCCCATTCAAGAACAACTTCCTCACCTCGGCCATCCACAGTGAAGTGGAAACTTTGTTCACTGTTTGCTGCCTGGCAGATAATCATAGAGTGGGTTGGTAGGGACCTTAACGACCATCCAGCTCCAAACCCTGCCTTGGGCAGGGACACCTCCCACCAGCCCAGGCTGCTCAAGGCCTCATCCAGCCTGGCCTTGAACACCTCCATCGAGGGGGCATCCCCAGAGACATTCAAGATCAAATTCCTTTTGGGCCTGGGCAGCCTGATCTAGTTGAAGGTGTCCCTGCTGAGTGCAAGGGGGTTGAACAAGATGACCTTTGAGGGTCCCTCCCAACCCAGTGCAATCTGTGAATCTGAGCTTACTCAGAGATATAGATGTACACCACCCTCCCATTGCTCCTCACCAGAAGGTTTTTGTTCACTTGCTGTAGGGACATTCCAGGGACAGTTCCATCCTATGCTTACCCAGAACTCCTGCAGCTCTGTTAAGTGACTGATGTTCTCAATCCTCTTGATTCTGTTGGATGCTATGTCCAGCATTGTGAGTTTGTTCTAGACAAGCAAACACAAAAACATTAGACCAAAATTTCTTCCCATCTTCTCTCTCCCACTTTTTCAAGCCCAGAGCTGGAAACTGTGGGAAGCAAAGAAAAACTATTGCCAGCTGTTTACATGCAGCACAAGAACTCTCCCTGCTTATGTATGTAGCAAGGACAATTACTTTTAATGAAGCTGGGTTACTGACAGCCCAGAAGCCTTATGACAAAAATTAAAGCAATCACTAGTCTGACAGCAATTCACAGCCAAGGGCTCCTAAAGAGTGAGCCTTTCCTCAGAACACATGAAGCAGAGTGCTCCATTAAAAATCAGATCACAAATGCCCTCTTCAGCAGCAGACCTGAACAAACTTGTTGCAGCAGGGAATTCAAGAGTTCCAGAAAAAGGATTTTTTCTGCCTTACAGAGTCAGCTAAGTTCCAGATTGTCTCTGCTCTCTGACAATATCATCTACTGTTGGGTGAGAATGAAAATGCTACAGGCTTCTTCAAATGGATACTAACACAAAGGAAAGCCACATGCCACAGTTCGTTCCCTCCTACTTCCAGCTCCAGTTGATGTCCTATCAAAAGGAACCGAGAGTTACCTACAAACTGCTGTGTAAAAGGCTGCAGCAGCATTTCCATGGCTGAAGATCACAGAATCATGGAATGGTTTGGGATGGAAGGGACCTTAAATATCATCCAGTTCCAACCCCCGTCAACACCTTCCACCAGCCCAGGTTGCTCAAGGTCTCATCCAACCTGACTATGAACACCGCCAGGGAAGGGGCATCCACAGCCTCCCTGGGCAGCTTGTACCAGTGCCTCCCCACCCACACTGGAAAGAATTTCTTCCTAATCTCCAATCTAAATCTCCCTTCCTCCAGCTCACAGCCATTCCACTTCCTTTTGTCCCTACGAGCCCTTGCCAAAAGTCCCTCACCCCAGAAACCCCCAGGGGAGCAGGAAACCAGGCAGGGGGGCACAGAGGGACTGAGCTGGGGGGGTCTCAGGTGGGCAACCCACATCCTGCTACTTGTTCTTCCCCCATACCAGCCACGGGCTAGGGGTTTCCTATGGCCGGTGCCAAGATCCTTTGTTCAAGCAAACCCCTGAGGTGTTTATTAGCCTTCGTTACAGGGTGCTAGAAGGATTATTAGGGTTACGCTGTTCCTGGAGGAGGGGGCAAGATCAGCAGCAGCTGAATATCCAGGGCAGGCATCACTTAGCCTGCTTTCCTTCTTTCTTTTTCCCCCCCTCTATCTCTTCTCTAGGCAAATTGGGAATGTCATTATCTCCTCTGCAAACTGCTCAGTGCAAGACCTTGTGCGTGGGGAAAAGCAGGCTTGGGGTGCTCGGCTCCTCTGCAGGCAGTGGTTAGGGCATAGGGACACACAGAATCCTGGAGTGGCTCAGGTTGGAAGGGACCTCAGACATGATCTACTCCAACCTCCCTGCCATGCCCAGGGACACCTCTCAATTAGACTTGGCTGCTCAAGGACTCATCCAATTTGGCCTTGAACTCCCCCAGGCAGGAGGCATCCACAGTCTCCTGGGCAGCCTGTGCCAGAGTCTCACCACCCTCATACCGAAGAACTTCTTCCTCAGCTCCACTGTAACCCTGCTCTGCCTCAGCTTCAAACCATTCCCCCATAGCCTGTCTCAGACACCCTCAGCAAAAGTCTCTCTGCAGCCTTCCTGCAGGATCCCTTCAGGTCCTGGCAGGCAGCTCTTTATTAGAATAAACTTTTATTAGAATAAACCAAACCAGGTTGGAAGAGACCTTCAAGATCATCGTGTCCAACCCATCAACCAATCCAACCCACCCAAACAGCTAACCCATGGCACCAAGCACCCCATCAAGTCTCCTTCTGAACACCTTCAATGACGGCGTCTCCACCACCTCCCCGGGCAGCCCATTCCAATGGGCAATCACTCTTTCATAGTTTCATAGTTTCATTCAGGGTTGGAAGGGACCACAAGGATCATCTAGTTCCAACCCCCCTGCCATGGGCAGGGACACCCCACACTAGATCAGGCTGGACAGAGCCTCATCCAGCCTGCTCTTAAACACCCCCAGGGACGGGGCCTCGACCACCTCCCTGGACAACCCATTCCAGGGCTTCACCACTCTCATGGTGAAGAACCTCCTCCTCACATCCAGCCTGAATCTCCCCACCTCCAGCTTCATTCCATTCCCCCTAGTCCTATCACTACCTGAGATCCTGAGAAGTCCTTCCCCAGCCTTCCTGTAGGCCCCCTTCAGATACTGGAAGGCCACAATTAGGTCTCCTCGGAGCCTTCTCTTCTGCAGGCTGAACAGCCCCAACTCCTTCAGTCTGTCCTCACAGGAGAGGTGCTCCAGCCCTCTGATCATCCTTGTGGCCCTTCTCTGGACACGTTCCAGCACCTCCACATCCCTCTTGTAATAGGGGCTCCAGAACTGGACACAGTACTCCAGGTGGGGTCTCACCAGGGCTGAGTAGAGGGGGAGGATCACCTCCCTCGACCTGCTAGCCACACTTCTCCTGATGCATCCCAGGATCTGTATAGAACTTCTTCCTAACATCCAACCTGAACCTCCCCTGAGGCTCTAAGGCCCCCCTGGAGCCTTCTCCAGGCTGCTCAGCCCCAGCTCCCTCAGCCTGTGCTCACAGCAGACCTGCTCCAGCCCTTGGATCACCCTTGTAGCCCTCCTCCGGACTTGCCCAAACACCTCTGTGTCCTGGCATGAGCCAGGCTCCTGCATTAATTGCATCTTGTGCTTCACCTCGCCACAAAACCAATTTACAACACAAGGAGGAGCTCCACTTACACAAGGTACTTTAACACAACAAATACTTGGATCTTTGAGGTCTTTCCAAGGGACTCAGAACCCTACATGTAAGTGGAGAAAGCTGAGGAACAAAACCTTCCTGAAAAGCACAGCTACTGATAAGAGCAGCTCAGGGCAAGAGGTCAGGCACAGCTAGCAAGAGCCTGCTCACATTGTTCTCCAGCCCCTCGATGACTTCGATGCCGTTGTGGCTGAGGTACAGCTCGCGCAGGTTCACCAGGCTCTGCAGCCCCTCGATCTTGGTCAGGCGGTTATTCTGAAAGGGAAGCAGTGCTGTAAGGGCATCCAAACAAACCAAACCCCAAGAGACTCCCTGAAGAAAAGGCTTTTCTCTGAAGTATGGCTGGGAAGGGGAAAGGGTCTGCTCGGGTGCACACTGATCTCATGAGCTCAGTTCCTTTGAGCTTTGTACCACCGATGCGCAACGGAAGGTCCAGGGGTCTAGGGGCTCTAAGTGTGCAAGAATCAGATTCTGACCCTCCCATCGAAAGCTGTAGCCTGAAAGTTGTCTTCTTGGGGTCCTTACAAACAACAGGCTTACATGTTACTATAACTCATTTCATAGATTCATAGAGTGGTTTGGGTTGGAAGGGACCTTGAAGATCATCCAGGTCCAGCCCCAACTTTCCACCGGAGCAGGTTGCTGAAGGCCTGGAACACCTCCAGGGAGGGGGTGAGGAAGGCTGCTGCAAACAGGACAAAGCAGAGCCCTACCTGCACGCTGAGCACAGTCAGGCTTGTCAGTGCATCCAGGTTCTGCAGTTTGGTGATTTTGTTCTTCCCAAGGAACAGGCTGTCAAGAGTGGCCAAGGTGTCGATGTTCTCAATTGCCTGCAACGTGACAACAGGAGACATTCACTGCTGTGATATACAACTCCAGCTTCTCCCTCTGCCTGGCATTTTGTAGCCTTGGCCCCTGGAGCTGCACTCCTGAGAAACAAGCCTGGGAATCCAACACAAGGTGTGCACGAGGCAGGGCCCCCACCATGACCCAAGAGCGGAGTTAAGTGCAGTGACAGCAAACCTCACCCGTGTGACAGGTGGCTGGTGGCACTTTTTACTGGTGGGTTTAGTGAGGGCGGTATTGCTTTGTCCCAGCTGCTGCCTTCACTGGCCAGGTAGCAAGAGCTGAGAATGAGCAGGCTCAGAGAACAGTGACAGTGACATTCCCTGAGCCATGAGGTGTATCCAGAGCAGCAATTACCAACTTGGCAAGCATGAATCTGTCACTGCTCAGCAGTGATGGCATAGCACAGGCAGAGACAAACTGTTCAGCTTCTCTGCACAACGCTTCTGCATATCCAGTTCTGGTGCCCCCGGCAAAAGAAGGGCACGAGGCTGCAAAGGAGGGTCCAGGAGGGCACCAAGATAATCACAGAGGGCAGGAGAACCTCCCCTGTGGGACCAGGCTGGGAGAGTTGAGGCTGTTCAGCCTGCAGAAGAGAAGGCTCCAGGGAGACTTCAAAGCAGCTTTCCTAGCACATGAGAACAGCCTATCCCACAGAGGGAAAAGGGTTCTAAGAAGGGAGTTGGCAGGTCTCATTGGCAGGGCTCTAAACTAGATTTGAAGGGGGAAGGGGCTGAAATCAGTGCATGTACACTAATGCACACAGCACGGGTAACAAGAGGAGCTGGAAGCCTTTTTCCAGCAGGAAAGTTATGATGTAGCTGCCATCACAGAAATGTGGTGGGATGGCTCACATGACTGGAGTACTGTAATTGATGGCCACAGGCTCTTCAGGAGAGACAGGCCGGGGTGAAAAGGTAGAGGGGTGGCCCTGTACATCAGGAGGGCTCTAGATGCCATGGATGATCAGGTTGAGTGCCTGTGGGTGAGAATTAGAGGGAAGGCCAACAAGGCTGACATCCTGGTTGAAGTCTGTTACAGACCACCCAACCAGGATGGAGAGGTTGATGAGTGACTCTATGGGCAGCTAGAGGGAGACAGTCTAAGAGGTTCTTAGAGTGCATGGAGGACAGCTTCTTATCCCAGGTGCTGTGAGAGCCTACCAAGGGTAAGGCCTTGCTTGACCTTCCTTTTACAAGCAGAGAAGGGCTGGTGGGAGATGTGGTTGGAGGCTGTCTGGGGTGCAGTGACCAGGAGATAATTGAGTGTTCAATATCCAGTCAAGCTAAGAGGGGCAGCAACAAAACCTCCACTCTGGACTGCTGGAGGGCAGACTTCAGATTACTTAAGGAACTAACTCAGAAGGTTCCTTGAGAAACAGCCCTTAAAAATAAAGGGGTCCAGGAGAGCAGGACCTGCTTCAAGACAGAACCCTTGAAGGCTCAGACCAGGCTGCGCCAATGTGCTGGAGATGAGCCCCAGAAGAGAGAGCCTGGATGGGCAACGAGCTTCTGAGTGAATTATGGGAAAAACATCAGGGAAGGAAGGAGAGTTGACCCATGGAATGTTTAAGGATGTTGCTAGGTCATGTAGGAAAAAAATTAAGAGGCACAAAAGCCCATTTAGATCTTAGCCTCTGCTGTGAAGGACAACAAAAAAGGGCCGGCCCTCCTGGCAGCAGCGCAACACCACCTCTTCAGGAGCCCAGGGACTGACCTCAGCCCCCTAAGGGCCAGGCAAGGTTGGTTGTTGTTAGCTGCCTAAAGCAGCCTCCCCAGCCCTGCTTACAGGGACCTTGGGCTGCTGCTGGGGACAGAAGGGGGATGGAGGGCTCCACAACTCGTCACACAGGCCCCGAGTACAGGGCTGTTAAGCTGACAGGGTGCCAAGGGAACAGGCTGCCATGAAGGCACAGACCCAGGCCCTGAACTACAGGGTGGGTCACCTTGCCGCAGCAACACGACCCAGCGGCTTCGCTGTGTCCGACGAATAAAAGGAGGAAGTTCCACAGGAACAGAAGGGAAAACCTTTTCACTGTGTGTGCCAGAGCCCCGGAGCAGGCTGCCCAGAGAGTTAGTGGAGTCTCTGGAGACATTCAAAACCTGCCCCAGGTGATCCTGCACTGGCACAGGGGTTGGACCGGATGCTATTTTGGGGTCCCTTCCAACCCCTAACACTCAGTGATTCTGTGATTAGCTATGCTGGTGACAGAGTCTCACTCAGTGCTCTTTAAAATGTTTTTCTTTTCTTTCAGCCTAGGAGTTTCATATTTAAATAGACCTTCTGCTCTGTCTTCCCCCTTCCTTCTTCCATCTTGCGTCTAAACACTAGGAGAGCTCGATGAGCTGTATCCTGGGCGTCCCAATGTAACACATCTCAATTGCATACATGGATTTTGTAATCTTTTGCCCCATTGCTTGCACAGGGTGGATTAAGTTCATTACTTAGAGCTTGTCAGGACAGCTGTTGAAGTGTCCTGTGCAATGCAGGAGGAGTTGAATCCCATAGGAAACCACATTACTGTGCTTTGTCAGCCTGGTTATGGTCAGAAACCTCCTTCATTTTTTTTTCTCTTGAACAGATATATCACATGAGTCCCCAGAATTAATTTGCCTCTTCTCATAATTATTTCTTTAAAACTGTCTTAGAAGTGTCACTGTCCTTCCCTCTCCCTCTCTCTAGATACTGGCCTCCTGAGCCCATGGCAGACTTGCACAGAGCTACTGCGAGCACCACTCTGCACGGCCTCTGGGGGGCTTTCAAGCACAGGCACCCCAGGAGAATCCAAACCTAACCTTGCAGCTGGCCTTAGAGCTCCTCTTTGGAAAACTGTCGCTGCCAGGGTCCACAAACCCAACATCCTCTGTCAGCAACCTGGATGTAAGAGCTGAAAAGTGTCAACAGAAATTGTACTTGGACAGCTCAGGAAGATCCTTCAATGAAAGAGCTGGCTCCTCCTGAAGGGCAAGTATGAATGGAGCTCTCAAAGTACCACACTTCAGAGCTTCCTACTTGCTAGCACTAAGACAATTGTTCATGTAGAACGACTGGCCACTCACTTCAACAAACCCCACAGAACTGGCTCCCATCAACTCTCCAGAAGACACTGCTGCACTAGCTTGGCTGCCTGACCGGCTCAGTTCAGGTGGCTTAGGATCTCACAGAGGGTACCACAAGAACTGAGGGGACTGCAGTCTTTGCAGCTTCAGCTTTCCTTCTCTGCTACTTCTTTTTTCAGATGGATTGTTTTTCAAAGGGACTGCTGGACAGCAGAACAGGATGGATGGCTGGGCCCCAAGAGCGGTGGGGAACAGAGTTAAACCCAGCCGGTGGCCGGCCGGGCACAAGTGGTGTTCCCCAGCACACAGAGGTGAGAGAGTGAGTCCAGAGAAGGGCCACAAAGCTGGTGAGGGGTCTGGATAACAAGCTTTATGAGGAGTGGCTGAAGGAACTGGGACTGTTTAATCTGCAGAAGAGGAAGCTGAGGGAATTATGGTGTGGTCTGGCTTCAGCTCTCAACTACCTCCATGTTGAACAAGGACAGCTTGTACTCACAGAAGGCACTTGGGGGTTTGTGTGTGAGGTTCCTGTAGAGCTCAGGTCTCTGAGACTTCTGAACAGCTGTTCAGACAGTTTCACATCACCCTGGGAAAAAAAAAAATCCAAGAAAAGAATTCAGAAAGATTGTGCTTGAGCAAAAGAAAAGGTTTAACAGCTGCACAGCCTCCTGAGCCCATGGCAGACTTGCAGAGCTACTGTGAGCACCACTCTGCCCGGCCTCTGGGGGGGTTTCAAGCACAGGCACTCCAGGAGACTCCAGGCACTCCATAGAGACTCCAAAACCTCACTGAGAACCCCCCAACTCCTTCAGGACCCCCCCAGATTCCCCAATTAGATGCCCACAAAACCCCTTTGGAGGCACCCAAACCCCCCATCTGATACGCCCAGCTCCGTTTTAGGTACCCCCAGATGCTTCTAATGTCCCCAGACCCGCTGGTGAACCAGCCCAGAACCCCCTGACACTATCCCAGACCCTTTCAGGGGGCTCCACACCCCTTCTAGATGCCCACAAAACCCCTTCACATGCCAAAAGAAACCTTTACCTGCCTCCAAACCCCATTTGGGGGCCACTCAGACCCCGTAGCAGCGGGTGGCAGCAACCAAGTCTGTTGCTCTCACCAATTAAACCTGGATGTTAGGAAGAAGGTCTTCACAGAATAGAATAGAGCAGGATGAAAGAGAGATTGGCCTTTGGAATGTGCTGCCCAGGGAGGTAGTGGAGTCACCATCACTGGAAGTGTTTACAAAGAGACTGGATGAGGCACTCAGTGCCATGGTTTAGTTGATTAGATGGTGATGGAATGGAATGGAATGGACCAGGTTGGAAGAGACCTTCAAGATCATCGTGTCCAACCTATCATCCAACACCACCTAATCAACTAAACCATGCAACCAAGCACCCTATCCAGTCTCCTCCTGAACACCTCCAAAGATGGTGACTCCACCACCTCCCTGGGCAGCCCATTCCAATGGGCAATCACTCTCTCTGTGCAGAACCTCTTCCTAACCTCTAGCCTAAACCTCCCCTGCCACAGCTTGAGACTGTGTCCTCTTGTTCTGGTGCTGCTTGCCTGGAAGAAGAGACCAACCCCCACCTGGCTACAACCTCCCTTCAGGGAGTCGTAGAAAGCAAGAAGGTCTCCCCTGAGCCTCCTCTTCTCCAGGCTGAGCAACCCCAGCTCCCTCAGCCTCTCCTCACAGGCCTGTGCTCCAAACCCCTCCCCAGCTTTGTTGCCCTTCTCCGGACACCTTCCAGCAACTCAACGTCTTGCTTAAACGGAGGGGCCCAGAACTGGACACGGGACTCAAGGTGTGCCCTAACCAGTGCCAAGTGCAGGGGCAGAATGACCTCCCTGCTCCTGCTGGCCACACTGTTCCTGATATTGGCCAGGTTGCCAGTGGCCTTCTTGGCCACCCGTGCATGCTGCTGGTCACGACCAGAAGACAGGGATCAGAAGAGTCTTTGGCCAAGCTGTAAACCACTTCCTAACATTCAGCCTAAACCTCCCCTGGCACAGCTTGAGACTGTGTCCTCTTGTTCTGGTGCTGCTTGCCTGGGAGAAGAGACCAACCCCCACCTGGCTACAAGCAGTTGAATTTAACATCCTCAGGGCAGTCAGGAGGAAGTATTCCAAGCTCACGACCCTAGACTTTAGGCGTGCAGATTTTGATGGCTTCAGGGATCTGCTAGCCAAAGTGTCGTGGGACAAAGCCCTGGAGGGAAGAGGGACCCAGGACAGCTGGGCAGTATTCAAGGACCACCTCCTCTGTGTCCAGGAGCTCTGTGTACCAACAAAGAGAAAAGCAGGTAAGAACGCTAGGAGGCCTGCCTGGATGGGCAAGGAGCTACTGGACACACTATTACTTAAAAGGAAACTCTACAGGAAGTGGAGGGAAGGACAGGTAGAACAGGGGGAATATAAGGAAGCTGCCCGAGCAGCAAGAGTCCTGGTTAGGAAAGCCAAAGCAGAGTTTGAGTTGAATCTAGCCAGGGAGATTAAAGGGAACACTAAGAACTTTTACAGGTATATTAATGGGAAGAAGAAGACTAGGGAAGGTGTGGGCCCCCTCAGAAAGGAAACTGGTGACATGGTCACATGTGATGAGGAAAAGGCTGAGGTGCTTAATAACTTCTTTACCTCAGTCTTCACTGCAAGGGCCTCTAGCCACACTCCTGATGTTATGGAAGTCAAAGCCAGGGACAGGGAGGAAGAACTGCCCATTGTAAGTGCAGATCAGGTTCGTGATCATCTGAAGAACCTGAAAGTGTTCAAGTCCATGGGACCCGACGGGTTACACCCACGGGTGCTGAGAGAACTGGCAGAGGAGGTTGCTAAACCCCTCTCTATTATATTTCAAAAGTCCTGGCAGTCTGGTGAAGTCCCCACAGACTGGAAAAGGGGAAACATTGCCCCCATCTTCAAAAAGGGCAAGAAGGAGGAACCAGGGAACTCCAGGCCAGTCAGTCTCACCTCTGTGCCTGGAAAGATCATGGAGCAGATCCTCCTGGAGTCACTACTCGCTCAAAAGAATAGTGAAGAGGTGATTGGGAACAGTCAGCATGGCTTTGCCAAGGGCAAATCCTGCCTGACCAACCTGGTGGCCTTCTATGAGCAGGTGACAAAATTAATAGATGAGGGGCGAGCAACTGATGTCGTTTACCTGGGCCTGAGCAAAGCCTTCGACACTGTCCCGCACCACAGCCTGGTCTCCAAACTGGTGACACATGGGTGTGATGGGTGACCACTAGATGGATAAGGAACTGGCTTGATGGCCGCACCCAAAGAGTGGCTGTCAATGGCTCCATGTCCCAGTGGAGGCCAGGGACAAGCAGAGTCCCTCAGGGATCAGTCCTGGGACCTGTCTTGTTCAACATCTTTGTGGGTGACATGGACAGTGGCATTGAGTGCACCCTCAGCAAGTTTGCTGATGACACCAAGCTGTGTGGTGCAGCAGACACGCTGGAGGGAAGGGAGGCCATCCAGAGGGACCTGGACAGGCTGGAGAGGTGGGCACAAGCCAACCTCATGAAGTTCAATAAGAGCAAGTGCAGGGTCCTGCATCTGGGTCGAGGCAATCCCAGGCACAAATACAGGCTGGGCAGTGACTGGCTGGAGGGTAGCCCTGAAGAGAGAGACTTGGGGGTGCTGGTGGACAAAAAGCTCAACAGGAGCTCTCAGTGTGCACTTGCAGCCCGCAAGGCCAATCAGATCCTGGGCTGCATCAAGAGAAGTGTGGCTAGCAGGTCGAGGGAGGTGATCCTCCCCCTCTACTCAGCCCTGGTGAGACCCCACCTGGAGTACTGTGTCCAGTTCTGGAGCCCCTATTACAAGAGGGATGTGGAGGTGCTGGAACGTGTCCAGAGAAGGGCCACAAAGCTGGTGAGGGGTCTGGATAACAAGCCTTATGAGGAGTGGCTGAAGGAACTGGGACTGTTTAATCTGCAGAAGAGGAAGCTGAGGGAATTATGGTGTGGTCTGGCTTCAGCTCTCAACTAGTTCCACGTTGAACAAGGACAGCTTGTACTCACAGAAGGCACTGGCTGCTTGGGTTCAAGGTTCCTGCAGAGCTCAGGCTATCTCTCTTCATTAGTGAGGTCGTCCTGTCACCTAGGCAGAGAGAAGAAAATGCAGCTATGAAATTAGACCACTGGAATCGTGAGACTCGTTCTGTGTGCGACTCCAGGAGAATCCAAACCTAACCTTGGAGCTGCCCTGAAGAGCTCCTCATAGCTTGAGGAGTACCAGAGCAGGAACAATTCCCAAAAGGTTTTCACTGCATTCCTAGGGCACTTGAAGGATTGCCCTGGCTGTAGTTAATACCTAGAAATTCCTCTCAAAATCTTTGCAGCACAGCAAGGAAATTGAGGGATGGGAAGGCAATATGTACTTACACGTTAGGCAAGAATTGGCTTTGCAAACTAATCTCTCTAACTGTTGGATATGCACTGAACTTCCTCGAGGCCAAATGAGGACCCCTTTATTTGGGGAAGCCTCAATGAATTGGACTTGGGGGGCATCAGACTGGGTGACTACATCTGAGAGTAACTTCCACAAGTGTCAGCATGGGAAAGATAGCTCAGAAAGCCTGGGTCCAAAGTTTACCTTAAGAAAATATAGTATAGGAATATACTGTTGGCTGTGAGAAAGGGGGGAACTGATGAACAGAAAAGTCTCATTAACAGAACCACAGAGTTGATAAGAATTTTCCGCTTGTTAGCTGAAATGCTGGGACGCAGGGAGGGGGAGAGGGGCTGGCAGACAGCCTTTGGATAGAGAAGGAATAACAAGATTTGTCAGTGATTCACTTCTGTTAGTCTTGGACAAGATGCTCTTTTGGATAAGACAAAGGACACCTGCATGATATGTGTACTTCTGCTCTTTTAGAGAGATAAGCTTTGTATAGATAGGCAGCATCTGGACCTCTGTCATTATAGACAGATAACTTTTTGTATAAAAGTTTGCCCAAACCTCTCTGAAGACACACAGCTCTTTTGAAATGATCCTACCTGTGTCAGGCGCCAGAATAGAAGCACGATACAAGAGACTTACTGAGTCTCTTGTGTGTCTTTCTCTAAGTCATTATCAACGCTGTTTGCAGCACAAACCCAAACCCACCCCGAGACACCCCCAGCTCCCACGGGAGCCTGCAGAGACCTCCCAAAGGGTCCGTCGGAGGTGCCCAGCTGCCTCTCCACGACCCTTGACCCTTTCAGATGGCCCCACCAGAACTTTACATATCCCCAGACCCTCTTAGGTGTCCCCAGACCTCCTCCGTCACCCCCAAAAGCCCTGCCGATGGCCCCAGACCACCTTCAGACGCCGGAAGGAACACACCTGGGAGTCCCGGGCCGGCAGCGACACCGGAAACCGCACTGCGAGCTCCCCGAATGCGCCAGCACCCCTTGCCCCGCCAAAGGACGGCGGTTCGCAGGCACCCTGGGGCACAGAACGGCGTCAGGCGCCGAATCAGGGCTCTCCGCAACCGCTCCGGCTCCAAAGCTGCTCAGCGCGGCGCCCGCCCCCCCGGCCAGAAAAGCGGGGCGAAGCCCGCGAGGAGGGCGCGTGCGCGGGACCGGACCCGCTGCGGCGCAGGCGCCGTATCCATAGCGACCACCGGAACGCTGCCCCTCTGGTGCGAGCAGAGCCGGGCTAGGGCGCAGGCGCCGTATCCATAGCGACCACCGGGACGCTGCCCCTCTGGCGCGAGCGGAGCCGGGCTAGGGCGCAGGCGCCGTATCCATAGCGACCACCGGGACGCTGCCCCTGTGGCGCCAGCAGAGCCAGGCTAGGGCGCAGGCGCCGTATCCATAGCGACCACCGGGACGCTGCCCCCCTGGCGCGAGCAGAGCCGGGCTAGGGCGCAGGCGCTGGATCCATAGCGACGCTCGAGTCAAGCTCTCCGCTCTTCCCCTAAGAATTTTCGAGCATTCAGCGCAGTTAGGCTGCAGAAATTAGCTCCCCCGGGGCGGCACACGCCGTGGCACGGCTGCACTGCCGGCCGTTACACACCGGGTGGCAGCATTGAGCTCCCCCGGGGCGGCACACGCCGCGGCACGGCTGCACTGCCGGCCATTACACACCGGGTGGCAGCACTGAGCACCTCCCTGGGCGTGGGCAGCAGCCGGGCCCCCACGTGGGTTTTATTTTCCAATGCTAAAAGCCTTTTAGAAGCAGAGAGGGCAGACAGGGGTCGTTTCCAAAGCTTTCTTACGCACCAGTCACTCCAAGCCCTCCCTCTCCAGCTGCAAACCAGAGGTTTGCCTCCGCCTCGCCTCACCCCAGTACTTACACTTTTAAAGATAGTGTGGTCCCCTCGGAGAATTTTCAGCACTTTAGGGGGGGGCCCCCAGCCCTCGCTCACCTGCTCCTCTGCTGCAGCAGCCCCCTGCCCCACGTGGCAGAACCAGCCCACCCACAATCCCCCCACTCCCTTTGATTCACCCCCAAAAATGTCACAAAATAAAGCAAACTGCCCAGCCAGCACCTTGGTGAGATCAGAACCGCCTTGGTACCCCCAGTCCCGTTCACATGTCCCCAGACCCCTTTTGTCACAATCTGAAGCCCTGGAGGTGCACCTAGCTTACCTTTAGATGCAGGGGGAGCCGAAGCTGGGGCCTCCCAGGGCTGCAGGTACACTAAAACCCAGAGTGAGACCTCCCCAGCTCCTGCAAGACCCCAAAACCTGGAACCCCACAGAGATGCCTGACCCTAAACCCCACCACCTCCCCCCAGTCTCCATCAGGACCCTGCAGAGGCCCTCAGAACCATTCAGATACCCCCAAATTCCCTTTTCATACCCCCCAAGGCCCACTTTAAATAACAGCAGACCCCTGTAACAGACTCCCAACACAGCAGGTCTGGGGCAGGTCCTCCACCTCTGCCTGGGGAGCAGCTTTGCTGAGCTCCCTTCCAGGCTTTTTCCATTCCAATAAAAAACAACACACCACAAGCACACACAAAGTTTTAATTGAGAGAGACACAGTTGATATTTCTATTTCCAGTTCAAACCCTCTGTGGCCTGCTCAGGCTGTGCTTTTCTATTCTGGAAGCATTTCAAGATAACAGAGATCCAGGGGGAGTCAGGTCAAAGCCTTGCTGCATACAAATCACTGTCCTGCAATCTCCTGCTAAACAGCACCGCTTTTCCTCTGCTGGAACATCTCACACTCACACTTTCCCAGGGCTTTCCCTCCCCTCCAAGAACGTTCTGGCATTTCAAACATTCAGGTCTGCAAGCAGCCTTTGTGGGAGACTGCCCCCACCCCTCCCTCACTGCTCCTCTGCTGCACCCTTACCACCCCCACGTGGCATCACAGAAGGAAAGAAAGCTGAGCAGCTACGCTCCTGTTCTTTTTATCACCCCGAGCTGGGGACAGCCTTCTGGGTAAGGTTTCCACCTTCAGCAACTGGCTGAGCTTTGCTCTCATCCACTAAACCCTTCGGTGGTTTCAGCTTTCTGAGCCTGTGTTGGCACAAGTCCTCATCAGGGCACTGCAAACAGAGAGAGACAAACCTTTCTCCTGTCCAAGAGATCCAGGAAGAGGATGGCTGAGCAGACACTTCTAAAGAAAGTAACTCACCTAAATCTCACATTTGTCCCAAGTTTGCAACAACAAAACACTCTGTGAACAACAGAGCGGTGCTCCCACGGTGGTCACCAGCTTGCAAGCTACAGCAGAAATAAAAACCTTTTTATTACAGAAGAACTGGCAAAATTTTACAGACAAATAAGTGCTGTGATTGAGCTAAACTGTTCCCTGAAGAATCCCCCCGGTGTTTAGGAGGGTTAAAAAGTGCAAAGAACGTCCACAACAGATGCTTAAGCCTAGAAACAAGCCAGGATGCCTGCAAGGGAAGGAGCAGTTGCTCCATGTGAAGACATGATGAGAAGCTTTGGAGAGTTTGATTTGAGTCTGCCCTCTCACCTGATTGCCTGGCACGTGGACTAACTGAAAACTGGTCCTTAGTGTCCCTGCTGAATACTGCTTCCATACCACTTAAAATTTCCTTCCAACTCATTAAAAGCACGGAGACATCACATAAGAGCAACAGAACAAAAATTATTCTCTCCCAAAGAAGAGGATCACTGGGAACACAAATTCACCCTTACACCTGTGGCATGTTCACCCTGAGCACAGAAAAGCTGTCCAGAATCGAAGCAAAATGGACTTCAAACGGACACAGTAAGAGCTGCGTGGTACCTCAACCATTTTGCACTAGTGCAAGTGACAATCCACATGGAAGAAGGACGGGATTCTTGCACAACAGGACTGCAGCTCATTATGCCAGGAGACATAAACAGGCAAAAAATCAGCTGAGGCAGGCCTTGGATACAGCTTGTGGCGACTAAAGGATAGTCTGAGAGTGCTTTCCACATGAAGAATATCTGAAGGAGCAGGACAAGAAATTATGATACACAGCAGTGCTACGTTCTGTCTGCCTTGACAAAGATTGCCAAAAGGACAAAACAAGGCCTCAGAAGTGCCAGCTGCTCCCCGCCCGAGGGAAAGAGGGATGCCTCCAGCCCCGCAGGCAGCTCCCCATGGGCACCCCCCGGCCAGCTACCCGCCCGCAGACACCCCCAGCTCTGCAAAGTCTTCCCGCTTTCGCTCGACTCACCCAAGCGGCGCACGGCACACTTCCGGTCGGGACCGCAGACGGGCGCCGCAGCAGACGCCCTGGGCAATGGAGCTGGGCATGCAACGCAGCGGCCAGAGCGGCTGCACGACCCTGCTTACAGGGGGCTGGAGCCGCCGCTGGCATTTCAAAGCGCCCGGGATGCCAGGGCACTGACCGGGCCCTGACTTACAGGGCGGCCCTGGTCCCAAAAGGCCCACGGAGGCTCCTTCTCTCCGCTTCAGGGGCATCTTGACCCACACCCCGCTAGCCGGGGGGGGTGCCCCACACAGGCTGCCAGCTGAGCGCAAAGGCACTCGGACCCCGACCCCTCTTACGGGCGGGTCGAAACCCAGGGAGCTGAGAGCTTGGCCTGGCCCCGCAGCTACAGGAAGACAGCAGCCAGGCAGTGGGGCATCACGGCCAAAGGCCGGGGGGCTGTGGCCCCAGCCCCGAAGACGGGGTGGGGCGGGGGGGAACAACACGCTAAGATAAGCCCCACACACTCCCTGGCCCCATGCCTCTGAAAGGCCGGGACCAGATCTACCCGCCCTGATTACAGGGGGGGTCCCTCCTTGAACCTCCCGCCGGACACCGGCAACACACTTCCCTGCCTACAGGGCGGTCGCTCTCGGCCCGGCACTCCCAAAAAGCCCCACGGAGAGCCACGGGCTCTGGCCTGCGCCCACTTACGGGCCGGCCCTCCTGGCTGCAGCACAACACCACCTCTTCAGGAGCCCAGGGACTGACCTCAACCCTCTAAGGGTTTGTTCCTGTTAGCTGCCAAAAGCAGCCTCCCCAGCCCTGCTTACAGGGACCTTGGGCTGCTGCTGCTGGGGACAGAAGGGGACAGAACGGCACAGAAGGCTCCATAACTCGTCACACAGGCCCCGAGTGCGGGGCTGTTAAGCTGACAGGGTGCCAAGGGAACAGGCTGCCATGAAGGCAGAGACCCAGGCCCTGAACTACAGGGGGGTCACCTTGCCGCAAGACGACTTAAGCGGCTTCGCTGTGTCCATCCAATCAAAGGAGGGGCAAGCCGAGCTCCCACCCCACTCGAGGCCTCCAAGGAGACTGCCGTGGAACCGCCCAGAGCCCCTCTTTCCCTCCTGGGAAGCCTAAGCTAAGCTACAGCCTTTTCTAAGGGACCTAAAGGACAAGCAGACTCAGGCACACAGAGGCAAGAGGGGCCACACACACAGCCCTTCCCAAGAGAGGGAGCAAGCTCTGGGCAGCCACTGGTGGGGCAGGCATCCTTAACCCCGAGCAGGAGAGCAGAGGGTCAGACCTGGCCCCCCCGGGGATGCATGCAGGTAGAGGGGCCTCAGGATGCCAATCGTTGTGACATGCCCCAAGTACAGGGCGTCACGCTGGCCAGGCCGCCAGCAGCCGAGAAACTGTTTAAAGGGCCCTCCCCTGCTTACAGGGGGGGCTGGGGTCCAGGCAGCTACACTTCCCCCCATACGGGCCGAGACGCCGGCTCGGACCCTCCTTACAGGGTTGCCAGTCTCCGTGCAGCCAAGGAGCTAGGTGGCAAAACGCCTACAACAGCAAAAGCAAAGACCGAGCCCTGCTTACAGGGAGGTCGCCCAGCACAAAGCCAACCAGGGCACCCTAACGGTGCTGGCAAAGATCTTGTGTTACCACAGCCAAATTGAGAGGGAGGTCTCATTGCCCAGGGCGCCTTTCTCCTGTCCTGCTCTTCAGCCGGACGCCGCTCCTCTTGCCTCGCCGCCTCTTGCCTCCGCCGTATGTTGCCTCGCCGCCTCTTGCCTCCGCCATATGTTGCCTCGCCGCTCCGCAGCGGGCCTCTTCTTCCTTCTGTGCCAGCCACTGCCAAGGAAGGAGGACAGAGTTAGGCCTCAGTAGTGCCAGTTGCTCCCCGCCCGAGGGAAAGAGGGAAGCCTCCAGCCCCGCAGGCAGCTCCCCATGGGCACCCCCCGGCCAGCTACCCGCCCGCAGACACCCCCAGCTCTGCAAAGTCTTCCCGCTTTCGCTCGACTCACCCAAGCGGCGCACGGCACACTTCCGGTCGGGACCGCAGACGGGCGCCGCAGCAGACGCCCTGGGCAATGGAGCTGGGCATGCAACGCAGCGGCCAGAGCGGCTGCACGACCCTGCTTACAGGGGGCTGGAGCCGCCGCTGGCATTTCAAAGCGCCCGGGATGCCAGGGCACTGACCGGGCCCTGACTTACAGGGCGGCCCTGGTCCCAAAAGGCCCACGGAGGCTCCTTCTCTCCGCTTCAGGGGCATCTTGACCCACACCCCGCTAGCCGGGGGGGGTGCCCCACACAGGCTGCCAGCTGAGCGCAAAGGCACTCGGACCCCGACCCCTCTTACGGGCGGGTCGAAACCCAGGGAGCTGAGAGCTTGGCCTGGCCCCGCAGCTACAGGAAGACAGCAGCCAGGCAGTGGGGCATCACGGCCAAAGGCCGGGGGGCTGTGGCCCCAGCCCCGAAGACGGGGTGGGGCGGGGGGGAACAACACGCTAAGATAAGCCCCACACACTCCCTGGCCCCATGCCTCTGAAAGGCCGGGACCAGATCTACCCGCCCTGATTACAGGGGGGGTCCCTCCTTGAACCTCCCGCCGGACACCGGCAACACACTTCCCTGCCTACAGGGCGGTCGCTCTCGGCCCGGCACTCCCAAAAAGCCCCACGGAGAGCCACGGGCTCTGGCCTGCGCCCACTTACAGGCCGGCCCTCCTGGCTGCAGCACAACACCACCTCTTCAGGAGCCCAGGGACTGACCTCAACCCTCTAAGGGTTTGTTCCTGTTAGCTGCCAAAAGCAGCCTCCCCAGCCCTGCTTACAGGGACCTTGGGCTGCTGCTGCTGGGGACAGAAGGGGACAGAACGGCACAGAAGGCTCCATAACTCGTCACACAGGCCCCGAGTGCGGGGCTGTTAAGCTGACAGGGTGCCAAGGGAACAGGCTGCCATGAAGGCAGAGACCCAGGCCCTGAACTACAGGGGGGTCACCTTGCCGCAAGACGACTTAAGCGGCTTCGCTGTGTCCATCCAATCAAAGGAGGGGCAAGCCGAGCTCCCACCCCACTCGAGGCCTCCAAGGAGACTGCCGTGGAACCGCCCAGAGCCCCTCTTTCCCTCCTGGGAAGCCTAAGCTAAGCTACAGCCTTTTCTAAGGGACCTAAAGGACAAGCAGACTCAGGCACACAGAGGCAAGAGGGGCCACACACACAGCCCTTCCCAAGAGAGGGAGCAAGCTCTGGGCAGCCACTGGTGGGGCAGGCATCCTTAACCCTGAGCAGGAGAGCAGAGGGTCAGACCTGGCCCCCCCGGGGATGCATGCAGGTAGAGGGGCCTCAGGATGCCAATCGTTGTGACATGCCCCAAGTACAGGGCGTCACGCTGGCCAGGCCGCCAGCAGCCGAGAAACTGTTTAAAGGGCCCTCCCCTGCTTACAGGGGGGGCTGGGGTCCAGGCAGCTACACTTCCCCCCATACGGGCCGAGACGCCGGCTCGGACCCTCCTTACAGGGTTGCCAGTCTCCGTGCAGCCAAGGAGCTAGGTGGCAAAACGCCTACAACAGCAAAAGCAAAGACCGAGCCCTGCTTACAGGGAGGTCGCCCAGCACAAAGCCAACCAGGGCACCCTAACGGTGCTGGCAAAGATCTTGTGTTACCACAGCCAAATTGAGAGGGAGGTCTCATTGCCCAGGGCGCCTTTCTCCTGTCCTGCTCTTCAGCCGGACGCCGCTCCTCTTGCCTCGCCGCCTCTTGCCTCCGCCGTATGTTGCCTCGCCGCCTCTTGCCTCCGCCGTATGTTGCCTCGCCGCTCCGCAGCGGGCCTCTTCTTCCTTCTGTGCCAGCCACTGCCAAGGAAGGAGGACAGAGTTAGGCCTCAGTAGTGCCAGTTGCTCCCCGCCCGAGGGAAAGAGGGAAGCCTCCAGCCCCGCAGGCAGCTCCCCATGGGCACCCCCCGGCCAGCTACCCGCCCGCAGACACCCCCAGCTCTGCAAAGTCTTCCCGCTTTCGCTCGACTCACCCAAGCGGCGCACGGCACACTTCCGGTCGGGACCGCAGACGGGCGCCGCAGCAGACGCCCTGGGCAATGGAGCTGGGCATGCAACGCAGCGGCCAGAGCGGCTGCACGACCCTGCTTACAGGGGGCTGGAGCCGCCGCTGGCATTTCAAAGCGCCCGGGATGCCAGGGCACTGACCGGGCCCTGACTTACAGGGCGGCCCTGGTCCCAAAAGGCCCACGGAGGCTCCTTCTCTCCGCTTCAGGGGCATCTTGACCCACACCCCGCTAGCCGGGGGGGGTGCCCCACACAGGCTGCCAGCTGAGCGCAAAGGCACTCGGACCCCGACCCCTCTTACGGGCGGGTCGAAACCCAGGGAGCTGAGAGCTTGGCCTGGCCCCGCAGCTACAGGAAGACAGCAGCCAGGCAGTGGGGCATCACGGCCAAAGGCCGGGGGGCTGTGGCCCCAGCCCCGAAGACGGGGTGGGGCAGGGGGGAACAACACGCTAAGATAAGCCCCACACACTCCCTGGCCCCATGCCTCTGAAAGGCCGGGACCAGATCTACCCGCCCTGATTACAGGGGGGGTCCCTCCTTGAACCTCCCGCCGGACACCGGCAACACACTTCCCTGCCTACAGGGCGGTCGCTCTCGGCCCGGCACTCCCAAAAAGCCCCACGGAGAGCCACGGGCTCTGGCCTGCGCCCACTTACAGGCCGGCCCTCCTGGCTGCAGCACAACACCACCTCTTCAGGAGCCCAGGGACTGACCTCAACCCTCTAAGGGTTTGTTCCTGTTAGCTGCCAAAAGCAGCCTCCCCAGCCCTGCTTACAGGGACCTTGGGCTGCTGCTGCTGGGGACAGAAGGGGACAGAACGGCACAGAAGGCTCCATAACTCGTCACACAGGCCCCGAGTGCGGGGCTGTTAAGCTGACAGGGTGCCAAGGGAACAGGCTGCCATGAAGGCAGAGACCCAGGCCCTGAACTACAGGGGGGTCACCTTGCCGCAAGACGACTTAAGCGGCTTCGCTGTGTCCATCCAATCAAAGGAGGGGCAAGCCGAGCTCCCACCCCACTCGAGGCCTCCAAGGAGACTGCCGTGGAACCGCCCAGAGCCCCTCTTTCCCTCCTGGGAAGCCTAAGCTAAGCTACAGCCTTTTCTAAGGGACCTAAAGGACAAGCAGACTCAGGCACACAGAGGCAAGAGGGGCCACACACACAGCCCTTCCCAAGAGAGGGAGCAAGCTCTGGGCAGCCACTGGTGGGGCAGGCATCCTTAACCCTGAGCAGGAGAGCAGAGGGTCAGACCTGGCCCCCCCGGGGATGCATGCAGGTAGAGGGGCCTCAGGATGCCAATCGTTGTGACATGCCCCAAGTACAGGGCGTCACGCTGGCCAGGCCGCCAGCAGCCGAGAAACTGTTTAAAGGGCTCTCCCCTGCTTACAGGGGGGGCTGGGGTCCAGGCAGCTACACTTCCCCCCATACGGGCCGAGACGCCGGCTCGGACCCTCCTTACAGGGTTGTCAGTCTCCGTGCAGCCAAGGAGCTAGGTGGCAAAACGCCTACAACAGCAAAAGCAAAGACCGAGCCCTGCTTACAGGGAGGTCGCCCAGCACAAAGCCAACCAGGGCACCCTAACGGTGCTGGCAAAGATCTTGTGTTACCACAGCCAAATTGAGAGGGAGGTCTCATTGCCCAGGGCGCCTTTCTCCTGTCCTGCTCTTCAGCCGGACGCCGCTCCTCTTGCCTCGCCGCCTCTTGCCTCCGCCGTATGTTGCCTCGCCGCCTCTTGCCTCCGCCGTATGTTGCCTCGCCGCTCCGCAGCGGGCCTCTTCTTCCTTCTGTGCCAGCCACTGCCAAGGAAGGAGGACAGAGTTAGGCCTCAGTAGTGCCAGTTGCTCCCCGCCCGAGGGAAAGAGGGAAGCCTCCAGCCCCGCAGGCAGCTCCCCATGGGCACCCCCCGGCCAGCTACCCGCCCGCAGACACCCCCAGCTCTGCAAAGTCTTCCCGCTTTCGCTCGACTCACCCAAGCGGTGCACGGCACACTTCCGGTCGGGACCGCAGACGGGCGCCGCAGCAGACGCCCTGGGCAATGGAGCTGGGCATGCAACGCAGCGGCCAGAGCGGCTGCACGACCCTGCTTACAGGGGGCTGGAGCCGCCGCTGGCATTTCAAAGCGCCCGGGATGCCAGGGCACTGACCGGGCCCTGACTTACAGGGCGGCCCTGGTCCCAAAAGGCCCACGGAGGCTCCTTCTCTCCGCTTCAGGGGCATCTTGACCCACACCCCGCTAGCCGGGGGGGGTGCCCCACACAGGCTGCCAGCTGAGCGCAAAGGCACTCGGACCCCGACCCCTCTTACGGGCGGGTCGAAACCCAGGGAGCTGAGAGCTTGGCCTGGCCCCGCAGCTACAGGAAGACAGCAGCCAGGCAGTGGGGCATCACGGCCAAAGGCCGGGGGGCTGTGGCCCCAGCCCCGAAGACGGGGTGGGGCGGGGGGGAACAACACGCTAAGATAAGCCCCACATACTCCCTGGCCCCATGCCTCTGAAAGGCCGGGACCAGATCTACCCGCCCTGATTACAGGGGGGGTCCCTCCTTGAACCTCCCGCCGGACACCGGCAACACACTTCCCTGCCTACAGGGCGGTCGCTCTCGGCCCGGCACTCCCAAAAAGCCCCACGGAGAGCCACGGGCTCTGGCCTGCGCCCACTTACAGGCCGGCCCTCCTGGCTGCAGCACAACACCACCTCTTCAGGAGCCCAGGGACTGACCTCAACCCTCTAAGGGTTTGTTCCTGTTAGCTGCCAAAAGCAGCCTCCCCAGCCCTGCTTACAGGGACCTTGGGCTGCTGCTGGGGACAGAAGGGGACAGAACGGCACAGAAGGCTCCATAACTCGTCACACAGGCCCCGAGTGCGGGGCTGTTAAGCTGACAGGGTGCCAAGGGAACAGGCTGCCATGAAGGCAGAGACCCAGGCCCTGAACTACAGGGGGGTCACCTTGCCGCAAGACGACTTAAGCGGCTTCGCTGTGTCCATCCAATCAAAGGAGGGGCAAGCCGAGCTCCCACCCCACTCGAGGCCTCCAAGGAGACTGCCGTGGAACCGCCCAGAGCCCCTCTTTCCCTCCTGGGAAGCCTAAGCTAAGCTACAGCCTTTTCTAAGGGACCTAAAGGACAAGCAGACTCAGGCACACAGAGGCAAGAGGGGCCACACACACAGCCCTTCCCAAGAGAGGGAGCAAGCTCTGGGCAGCCACTGGTGGGGCAGGCATCCTTAACCCTGAGCAGGAGAGCAGAGGGTCAGACCTGGCCCCCCCGGGGATGCATGCAGGTAGAGGGGCCTCAGGATGCCAATCGTTGTGACATGCCCCAAGTACAGGGCGTCACGCTGGCCAGGCCGCCAGCAGCCGAGAAACTGTTTAAAGGGCCCTCCCCTGCTTACAGGGGGGGCTGGGGTCCAGGCAGCTACACTTCCCCCCATACGGGCCGAGACGCCGGCTCGGACCCTCCTTACAGGGTTGCCAGTCTCCGTGCAGCCAAGGAGCTAGGTGGCAAAATGCCTACAACAGCAAAAGCAAAGACCGAGCCCTGCTTACAGGGAGGTCGCCCAGCACAAAGCCAACCAGGGCACCCTAACGGTGCTGGCAAAGATTCTTGTGTTACCACAGCCAAATTGAGAGGGAGGTCTCATTGCCCAGGGCGCCTTTCTCCTGTCCTGCTCTTCAGCCGGACGCCGCTCCTCTTGCCTCGCGCCTCTTGCCTCCGCCGTATGTTGCCTCGCCGCCTCTTGCCTCCGCCGTATGTTGCCTCGCCGCTCCGCAGCGGGCCTCTTCTTCCTTCTGTGCCAGCCACTGCCAAGGAAGGAGGACAGAGTTAGGCCTCAGTAGTGCCAGTTGCTCCCCGCCCGAGGGAAAGAGGGAAGCCTCCAGCCCCGCAGGCAGCTCCCCATGGGCACCCCCCGGCCAGCTACCCGCCCGCAGACACCCCCAGCTCTGCAAAGTCTTCCCGCTTTCGCTCGACTCACCCAAGCGGCGCACGGCACACTTCCGGTCGGGACCGCAGACGGGCGCCGCAGCAGACGCCCTGGGCAATGGAGCTGGGCATGCAACGCAGCGGCCAGAGCGGCTGCACGACCCTGCTTACAGGGGGCTGGAGCCGCCGCTGGCATTTCAAAGCGCCCGGGATGCCAGGGCACTGACCGGGCCCTGACTTACAGGGCGGCCCTGGTCCCAAAAGGCCCACGGAGGCTCCTTCTCTCCGCTTCAGGGGCATCTTGACCCACACCCCGCTAGCCGGGGGGGGTGCCCCACACAGGCTGCCAGCTGAGCGCAAAGGCACTCGGACCCCGACCCCTCTTACGGGCGGGTCGAAACCCAGGGAGCTGAGAGCTTGGCCTGGCCCCGCAGCTACAGGAAGACAGCAGCCAGGCAGTGGGGCATCACGGCCAAAGGCCGGGGGGCTGTGGCCCCAGCCCCGAAGACGGGGTGGGGCGGGGGGGAACAACACGCTAAGATAAGCCCCACACACTCCCTGGCCCCATGCCTCTGAAAGGCCGGGACCAGATCTACCCGCCCTGATTACAGGGGGGGTCCCTCCTTGAACCTCCCGCCGGACACCGGCAACACACTTCCCTGCCTACAGGGCGGTCGCTCTCGGCCCGGCACTCCCAAAAAGCCCCACGGAGAGCCACGGGCTCTGGCCTGCGCCCACTTACAGGCCGGCCCTCCTGGCTGCAGCACAACACCACCTCTTCAGGAGCCCAGGGACTGACCTCAACCCTCTAAGGGTTTGTTCCTGTTAGCTGCCAAAAGCAGCCTCCCCAGCCCTGCTTACAGGGACCTTGGGCTGCTGCTGCTGGGGACAGAAGGGGACAGAACGGCACAGAAGGCTCCATAACTCGTCACACAGGCCCCGAGTGCGGGGCTGTTAAGCTGACAGGGTGCCAAGGGAACAGGCTGCCATGAAGGCAGAGACCCAGGCCCTGAACTACAGGGGGGTCACCTTGCCGCAAGACGACTTAAGCGGCTTCGCTGTGTCCATCCAATCAAAGGAGGGGCAAGCCGAGCTCCCACCCCACTCGAGGCCTCCAAGGAGACTGCCGTGGAACCGCCCAGAGCCCCTCTTTCCCTCCTGGGAAGCCTAAGCTAAGCTACAGCCTTTTCTAAGGGACCTAAAGGACAAGCAGACTCAGGCACACAGAGGCAAGAGGGGCCACACACACAGCCCTTCCCAAGAGAGGGAGCAAGCTCTGGGCAGCCACTGGTGGGGCAAGCATCCTTAACCCTGAGCAGGAGAGCAGAGGGTCAGACCTGGCCCCCCCGGGGATGCATGCAGGTAGAGGGGCCTCAGGATGCCAATCGTTGTGACATGCCCCAAGTACAGGGCGTCACGCTGGCCAGGCCGCCAGCAGCCGAGAAACTGTTTAAAGGGCCCTCCCCTGCTTACAGGGGGGGCTGGGGTCCAGGCAGCTACACTTCCCCCCATACGGGCCGAGACGCCGGCTCGGACCCTCCTTACAGGGTTGCCAGTCTCCGTGCAGCCAAGGAGCTAGGTGGCAAAACGCCTACAACAGCAAAAGCAAAGACCGAGCCCTGCTTACAGGGAGGTCGCCCAGCACAAAGCCAACCAGGGCACCCTAACGGTGCTGGCAAAGATCTTGTGTTACCACAGCCAAATTGAGAGGGAGGTCTCATTGCCCAGGGCGCCTTGCTCATGTCCAGCTGTTCAGCCCGGTGCTCCTCCTCTTCTCAGCTCCTTTCGCCCCCCCGCACCTTGCCTCGCCGCTCCATAGTGGGGCTCTGTGCCAGCTGCCTCTGAGGAAGGAGGACAGAGTTAGGCCTCAGCAGTGCCAATTCCTCCCCGCCCAAGGGGAAAAGGTATCACTGCTCCTCCATCACTACAGGGTTTTATGTTTAAAATGTCCTTTCTCTCCTTGCATTATCTTAGCTTCTATTTTCAACATTTTCATCCTCTGCCCTACAGATTTCCTTCTCAATTCCAGGCATAATTTCCCTTCCTCCCGTCCAAAATCGCCTGTTTCCCTCCCAAACATCCCCTTTCCTCCTTCCACCTTTCCTCAGCTCTTCCCTCCCATGCCTTTCCTCCCCCTCACTCTCCCTCCTAAATAAGCTGTGATTTTCCCTCTCAAATCCTCGTTTTTGTCTCCCATAGATTAACTTTCCTGTTCGTTTCTGTATCTTGTCTCACAGATATTTGCCTTAAGTCTTCCCTCCAAGCTGCTTCCTGTGTCCCCTCTTCTTTGCTCAGGTTTTCTCAGGACAATTTTCACCTTCTCCCTGTGGGTTGCCTCAGGTTCCCTCCATGCCCGCTCTGCCCCCAGCACATTGCCTCAGCTTTTCCCTCCGAAAGCTTTGGCTTTTATCCTGTATAAACTGCCTCCATGTTTTCCCTCCAGGATGTCACCTCTGCTCTTGCTTACCTCAGGGCTTTCTCTGTTTGCATTTTCTGCCCCACAGATCCTCTCAGTCTCTTTGCCCAAACGTCACTTCTCTGTCCCCGAGTCTGCTCCCTGCAGAGCCTCGTTCTGCCTGAAGGAGCAAACAGCAGAGGCACACTCAGGAGGTGCTGAGCTACAGAGGGAAGTGCCTCAGGTTTTAACGAAACAGAAATTGTCCCCGAGCTGATTCCCCTGCCCCCAGCCGGTCTCACCCTGCGCCCTCACGAACCTGCCCAAGCCCCTGCGCTGCCTGCCCTGCCCTCCGGCATCCGCAGCTCTGCCCCAGGAGCGGATCCTCCCACACCCCAACCCCAGCGCAGCTGCGGGCTGCGGCCCGGCCCGGCCCTGCCCCGGGCCGCGCCGGCCGCTTCCCGTTCCCGCCCCGGCAGCTCCTGAGGCGCGCGGCGCGCGCCGGCCCCTCTGGCGGGAAGGGCGCACAGGTGAGGCCGGGACCCTCCGGGCGCTCACAGTCCCCACAGCCAGGCGCCTCCCCTTGCCTCAGGCGGCGGCCGCGCGGGAACAGCGCGCGCTGGTGCCTGTGGCGCGGGCAGGGCGGGAAAGCCGCCGCGCGGGAACCCTCAGGGCGCTCACAGCCCCCAACACCCCACAGCCCCCCCCCGCCGCGGCGCCTTCTGTGGCGCTCACAGACACAGCCCCCCCCAGCCCGGCCACCCTTAATGTCCTTTTATTAAAACCAATACAAACACGTGTATGTTCCGGGCTGGAGATGACAGCACCTCAGACACTGCCTACACAAACTCCTCCCTTCAGCTGCTGCAGCTCTGCCCCAGCCCAGCCCCGTTCCCTCTCACGCACCTCAGCGCTGCCTTCAGCGCTCCGCCACCCCCCGCGCTGCCCCAGCGCTGCCCCTGCGCTTCGGGAGCCGTCCTCGCACCCAGCCCGTCTACCGGCGCCTCGGCTCAGCCTTCCCCGCAGAGCCGGAACTCCCCCAGCCGCTGGAATGCCCTCCGAGCCGCCCTGGCAGCCCCCCCTCGTGTTCATTGCACTGAGGACATCTGCACCGACGGGCGGTTGAAGCTGCACGGCGAGCGCCTCAGGCTCTAAGCTCCCGCAGGTCTCCCCGGGCCAGCCCTCCCTGTCCCCGCTCGCACCTGGGCTCCTGTCCCTCGCGGATCCGCCAGAGCCCCCCTGAGGCGCCTGCCAGGTCTCCATCCGCCGGAGCGCTGCCACAGCTGCCCTCCGAGAGCGACTCCCAAGTTCAGCGGCGCCTCTGGCCGGGGCCGGTCCCGCCCGGGCCGGGCGCCTCTGGCCGCTCGAATTCTCGCGCTGAAGCCCTGGGAGGAGCCCAGGCCCCGCCCCCGGCCCCGCCCCGCGCCCCAGGGCGCTCAGTCTCCTCCGCCGGCGCTGGCGCGCACCCCAGAGAGCCTTCGGGCACCCCTGCTGCTCCCTCTATGAACTGTATCTCCATCTGTAGTGTTCTGAGCGGCCCAGGAGAGACCTCACAGTTACAGAAGGGAATTTAAAACGTCCCTCTCGGCCGCCCCAGGCCCCCCCTGCTCGAGCCCCCCCCGCTCCCTCTCCCGCACCTGCCCGGGCCCTGCCTCAGGGCGCTCCGCGGTGCTTGCCAGAGCTCAGCGCCGGAGCTCTGCCCCAGCGCCGCCTCCGCACTCCGCGGCCGCAGGCTGGGGTTGAGCTCTGGCGGCAGAGCCGAGCGCCTCTGCCCCTTGCAGGTCTCGCACCGAGCCCGGGCCGGAGGGGCAGCGGCCGGCGCCGAGCGCTGCGGTGCGGCAGAGCGCTGGGGCGGGGAGCCCCGGGGCGCACAGACCCCGGCCCCGGCCCCGCCGCGGTGCTCACAGCGGCCCCGGCTCCGAGCCGCCCCCCCAGCGCTCTTCCCCGTCCCTCAGAGCTCTCGCAGCCGCTCGGCACACCGCAGGGCCGCCCCTGCCTCCCCCGCCCGGCTGTGCCCCCGGCCCCCTGCCGCGCCTGGGGCTGTCCTGCCTTGGAGCTGTCCTGTCCCAGCAGCACCCTGGCCCCCTGCGGCCAAAGGCGGAGGCGGGGAGGCAATAACAATATTAATGATGTATTGATCCAAACGCCGCCGCGCAGGAGACACAGAGCTCTGCCTCTCCGAGCAGGGCTCCCAGGGCTGACAGCCCCGAGACCACTTTGCAGTCAGCGCATTTAGCACTGGCAATCACCCATCTCTTCTGTCTATTGCTCTCCTCACTTAAACCCTTTGATGGTCCCCCCTTCATCTGGTGTCTTCAGTGGAATTGCAGGATCTTAGATTTTGGGGTCTCCCAGCATCGGGGGGGCTCACTCTGGTGTTCATTGCCCCCCCCCCCCCAATGTGAGGAAATGGCCTCAAGTTGTATCAGAGGATGTTTAGGTTGCCTGTTAAAGAAGCTTCTTCACTGAAAGCTTCTCAAAAGACTGGAATAGTTTCCCCAGGGAAGTGGTTGAATCCCCATCCCTGCAGATGCTTAAGAGACAAAGAGATTGGGATGAGACTTGGCAGTTTGTGAGCTGTTGGGACTGCGGAATCTGAAAGGCCTTTTCCAACCCAAACGATTCTATTATTCTATAAAACACTCACCTGCAGACAAGCTGATGAGCAACTTCCCTCTGATGGAAAGCTTCTGGAGACCGTGAGAAACGAACTCACTGCTGAAAACTTATAACCAGTTTATTATAAAATAAAGGCAACACAGCACTGGGCGCAGAGCGAGCTTGCTAGAGCCGCACCCCCACAACACGAGGTGAGCTGATAGAGACGGCAAACAGACATATTCATATATTAAAGCGTACATATTCATGTATTCCCCAGCACGCTCCCACCCCTCTCCATCAGGACAGACCAAACCTGCACTTTTGACCTGGCCAGTCTTTAGACCTGTTGGCACCTCCCCTTTCCCTCCCAATACCCCACACAATACAGACCATCAGCCCAACGATCCAGCCCCACGCTCCCCAGTAATCCCCCTTGCGAAAGCCAAATATTATAACCAGTTTCTCACAATCCCTCCCCTTCTTTCTACTACATTTGGCTTGAGCCATAATAACCTAACTTGGCAACAATTCTACAACAAGCAAAAGGATTCCCAATTTCAACTTCCTGGTAAAGGGAATGGGATAACAACTGATGTTCCTTGCCTGAAAGTATTTCCTCTTTTACTTTAATAGGTGCCATACACAGTGAGTGGCTATGCTATATATACCAATACCTGGGTGACACCTTTCTCCCTCTGAGTGGTTAATCCTGGGAATTAGGAGTCTGGTTTGACTTGCAACTCCACTCACGTGGCCTATGGGGTTGCTGCCCACAGCCATGGTTCTAGATCTTCTTTGTGGCAATTACAGAGGTCTACCCGGCCTTGCCTCCTTCAATCCCACCAATGCTCTGCTCGGACCGTGTCTCCTTCCCTTGTCCAGGGAGGTTGTACCAATTTCGAACCCCGACCTCTTTCTAGTTTGTGATATTTTCAGGCAAGGACCATTACCACTCCTATTCTGATACTGGAACTCATCTTTATGTCCTCCATTTGGGGTACCTCAGTCCATTCAGTGGATGGATCCAGCAGTCCTTTCTGTATTGCAGTCCCTGTGGTCCCACTAGCCGAACACAGTTTTTGGTACTTTAACACAAAGAACACAGATGAATCCTCTGTCCTAATCACTTCAAATTAGAACTACAACAGCATACATTTATAACCACACACACTCTCAGCACATCGTTGTAGTGCAGCAGAAAAATTTACCATCACTTTTCTAAATAGCCAGTTTACCATTACACTTTACCCATCCCCAATGACATCAAGTCCCAGGATCTTTTATACACCGAATGAAATCCTTGGTATTTTCTTGCAATGCAGATTCGATGTCACACAATGTCAGATGTTTCAAAAGGTGGGTTTGTCTCGCTAGTTCCAGAGCCTTCAGACCAGAGGTGTTACAGGTGCAAGTCAGCCAGGTTCAGAGGCACATTCCTGAAGTGCTCCTTTTACTCAGGAAGCACGTGTCCACCCTTGTTCTGCAGTACGGACAGCTGGATCTGTTGTTAACAAAACCAAGAAAAGATCCTTCCCAGGGGGAAATTAGCGACTCTCCTTTCCAAGTTGTTATTAACACTTTACCCCCAGCTTCAGTCCCATATACATCAGGAATCCCAAAGGTGGGATCTGAGACCAGAACAAAACAAAAAGCCGCTTTCTGGGCCTCCTCTACTAGTAAAGGTCACTGATAAGCAAATTGGCCCTCACCTACTTACAGAATCTAATAACTTGGAACAATGCCCTACAGGATTTTTAATTCCAGTCCAGTCCTGGGTCAACACCCCATATAGATGTACAAAAAGATCAAATTATTTGTCCATGTCAGGCAAATTTAAAACAGAGCATCAATCAACATTCTTTTATTTATCCAATCACTCATCGTCTTCTGGACTCCATTAATATTACTATTGAGGGCTAATTTATCATATAAGACTTCTACCTTTTTTTCCCTCTCTGTCCATAATCACCAGTACCCTTACAGCAGTTACCAACATTCTAGCTTTTGCCTTCTGTTTCTCTACATCCCTCCTTACAAACACCTTCCGAGCTTCACGTAGTAATTCCTCTAAACCTCTGTAGTGCCAATCCTCAATCTTTTCCAATTTCTAATATCTGCCCATGGTTTTGCCACAAACTGCATCCTGAGAAGTATCACCCCAGCTGCAGAGCTGGGATCTATTCCAGAATAGAGCTGCAAACTTCTCTTTAATCCTAGCATCCACCCCATAGGAGGCTTCCTCTGATGCTCACTATAGGCTTTATCAAAATTTCTGGGCACAGCTTCAATTCCTTGTCCCATGTTCTGTCTCCCCTGAAGCTGTTGATGGTCCCACTGAGGATCTTGATTAGGCCACTTCTGATTTCCTGGTGGCCCCCCCACTCTGATTTTACCTCTCCCATATTCTCATGCCAGCCTGTCTGCCTTTTCCTTGTATATGTCCTGAAATATGGGAACAGGGGTAGGGCGTGAAGCCCTGATCCAAACAGCAGCATATTCAGCTTAAACCATTTTTTTCTTTGATTTTCCTTCTCTCAACTCATCATCCCAATACTATAATATGATCCCCAAGGCGCTCTCTGAGATGGGGATGGGAGGCAGTTCTGATGACTTGCTTTTGTCCCGTTCTCCCGATCACTAATCACTGCCCGGGGGTCAAAACCGAGCGGCGGCAGTTGAAGCGCCGGCTCCGAGCCGCTAGCCGGCTCCCTGCGAACGACCGACCCCCCTCGCTGTGCCGATCCCCTGCAAAGTCCAACCGCAAAGAAACCTCACCCGCCGCAGCCCAGGTCCCTGCCCTCCCTCCTGCGGAGGCCTGAAACCACGGGAAAAAACCTTCCCGAAGCAGGGCCCTCAAACCGAGGTCCCCCCCTAGAAACCGGGACGTCAGACCCGCGAGCGTGACCGCGCCACGGGCCCCCACGGCCCCGGCCCCTCCAGAAACCGGACCGCAGGATACCAGAACCCTGAGACCGGGCCCCTCACCACCGGGACGCCGGACACCGGGACGCAGCGCCGGTCGCCCAATCCCTGCCCCACGTGGCAGAACCAGCCCACCCACAATCCCCCCACTCCCTTTGAGTCACCCCCAAAAAGGCACAAAATAAAGCAAACTGCCCAGCCAGCACCTCCTGCCTTTCACAGCAAGGACTGAACATTGCAGCTTTGGCCAAGACTATCAGCCCAAAGGAAGGCCTGGCCCCTGAGGAGCTAAATGCAAGTGAACCGTCTGACACCACCACAGTCCTGTGAATGTTGCAAAGCAGTAGTGCATGCAGTATAATAATTCGAAAGTTAAGGGCTGCTCAAGCTTTACACAAAAGTATAAAAGTTCAGAGGGAAAGCCAACTCTTGCATGAGAATAAAAGTAAAAAAAAGAATAGGTTGGAAAAGACCTTTGAGATCAGCAAGTCCAATCTATCACCCAACACCATCTAATCAACTAAACCTGCTGCTGCATATTTTAACAGCAATGAAATTCAGTTACTTGTCATTTAAGAGCCTTTACCTTTTTTGCTACCCACTTAATGACAACTGCTACCCACAATATTTTCCCTGCAGTAAAAAATTCCACCATGGAGATCTTAGCTGAAGCAACACTGCTGATTAGTCTCACTAGGCCAGAGGCTACTCCCCATCTCTGCAAACTTCGTGTAAGAGACTGGTTGCTTGTTTTGGTTCAGTGTTGCTAGAACACAAAGCCAACAACTGACATCACTGCCACAGCCATGCAGCATCAATTGGACCGCAAGACTAGACAGAGGTTTCCTGCTTTCTTCCACACCTGAATGTGGAGCTGATTCCAATAAATTTGGCCTAACCTCTGCACGTGTGCTCAAACCCATGGCCTGGGAGACAGAACAGTTCAGACAGCCCGAAGACCACCAGAACCCTTCCAGTGACAGTACTGGGCATGCACACCACTGCTGGGTGGAAGCTGTGGGTAAGCAAAACTAATCACAGAACATGCTAAGTGATTCTCAGAAGAGAAATGAATATATAATGTGACCAAATGCAAGAGGAAAGACTGCCAACGTTGGACCCACTGAGGTGGAAGATGAGTTGGCCTTCAGGACGCTGCAGGTCTGTGGTGGTGGCAGCTATCTCAACTGACCCTTTCTTCTTTCTTTCCTTTCTTTTTCTCTCTCCCCCCTTTGCATTTGCAAATTTGCTGTCAGGCAAATAAAAGTTACTTGGTGCTTGACTCCATCTTGAGTCTTAATTCTGTTCTCTGGTCTCTGACTGTGCAGAGAGAGACAGTGTGACATGAAAAGCAGGGGGAGAGGGACTGGAAAAGGAGGGATGCAGGGTGGTGAGAAAGACTCAGCACAGGGGGATGGGGAAAGGAGGAACAGAAGGGGACCTAAAAAGGAGGGGGGAAAAGGGGGCTACAAAAGGTGTGACACAAGGGGAGAGTGGGACAGGAAAAGGTAGGACACAGGAGCAAACCATGCAGTTTTGAACCAGAGCGCTTACTCATCTGAATAGCACACAAAGCAAAACACTCCAGGTTATAAGATGAAGAGCCTAGCCCAAATTTCCTTTGTTTTGTGAGGGACTTGCAGAGAGTCGTTGAGGGGGCAGTAGGTATCCCCCTACACCCTGGAGGGTGCCTGCTACAAGAATTTTGGGGTGCCATGTAAGTGTAAAGCACCATGCTTACCTCATACCTGCAGAAGCTTCTGCTGTTTTTTGCAGCCTTGTTTGAAGTCCAGCTCCACCTCCAAGGTGCTGCCCACCAATGGGCAGGCCACCAGGCAGCAGGCCAGAGGACAACATGGGGGTGTGCAGCAGGGATGGCCACTGGAGCAGCCAAGAAGCTGCTACTCTTATAGACCCCAAGGAGTGATCTTGACGCTATGAGGGGGCTCCAAGACCTCCAAAAACACGTACCTGCAGCAGGCTGAGGTGAATCAATCACCCCAGTTCAGGAGCACGGTGGGGTGCAGCTCCCACCATGAAGCCCAGTGTCACCTGACCACCTCCAGCAACTTCTGTGGTATCTTAATTCACAGCGGAGCTGGGCTGGGCATGTAAAAGGAAAACAGCCCACAAATGGAACCTGCAAAATTTTCCACAGGGTCACATTGTCCTGTTTAATGCTACTGATCTCCTGCTGAAGGCAAAGGGATTCATTCCAGGCTTCCAAAGATTCAAATCCACCACAGATCAGAATGAATCAAAGCACCACCAATCAATCACCCTTCCCATTTATTTCTTCTTGTAGTTTTCTATCGTTTGACAGAGCAGAAGGAGCGGATGCAGCTCTGAGGGTGACTTGGATGGGTGTCTCTCTCTGACTCTGCCCCACATGAACGGTGTTCCCCATCTTTTCATCCTTTGACAGACCACCACTGTGACTGGATCTGGCAGTGATGTTTGCAAGGATGTCACTAACCCAAAGCTGTGTCACAGAGCCAAGAGAAGTCAGCAAGTGGCTCCAGGTGACTTCAGTCTGCGGCAATGATGCTGGCCAAACCTCCCCCACCAGCAAGAGGCAGAAACGGAGAGAAGTCTCCATATTAAGATTTAATAATAATAACAACAACATCTCAAAAACAATGAGTGCATCGTACACAGGATCTGGTACTCAGTGCTTTTTCTTGACCATCTGCTCTGTGACAGTGTACTGAAGACTTGGGCTGTGTGGTTAAGTGGATAGAAAACCCAGCTGGGACATTTCTCCAAGGAGGGCAGCAGGAGGAGGTTTAGAATCGAACAAAGGTGGCGTCAATCTGCCGGACAGTGGGGAGGGCCAGCATGATTTTGCGCCGGTACTGGGGGTCCTTCTGCAAGGGATTTCGCTCCAGGTAGACGGTTTCCAAGTTTTTGGCTCCTTTCAGTTCATCCAGGTCACTCCAGCTCTCCACCAGGTTGTCATTCATCTGCACGGCACATACAGGGGAGGCTCACACCAACAGATACTTGCAAGCTAAGCCTGGTTAGCAGCAGCCTCGCCACAGAGCCACCGCACAGGAGGATTTCTACAAGCCCAAGGCAGTGGCACTGTACAGTCTTCATGCACATGTGAGATGGCCCTGGCTATGTGACCCTTTTCCCCCTGGAGCCTCCCAGCTGTGCTTTCCTGTCAGACATTCCAGGCAGGCCCTCGCTAACCATCCCTACACTGTCCTGGGGTAGTGATCAAAGGCTCCACCCCTCTGAGAGCATATCCAGGCCTCGAGTAACTTGGTCTAGTGGGAGGTGTCCCTGCCCAAGGCAGAGGCCTGGAACTGGATGATCTTTAAGGTCCCTTCCAACCCAACCATTCTGTGATCTATGAATTAGGATAAAACACCCTGCAAGACATTGAGACAGTCTCTTTACAACAGTGTCCCAGTTGATCCACTGCACATTTAAGGGCTAGAAATGTTTACTGCCAAGATCTTCTTACACTGAAATCTTTACTTTCATGATTTCCCAGGAAACATTAAAATTGGTCCCAAACTGATGTGAAAAGTGGCATTTTCCTCCCCCCTCTACATCACTTTCCCACCAAAACTGTTCCTCCACTCCAGAAAGTGCCAAGCTCCCTGATCCAGGGATCAAGCCTAGGAGGTGCCTCATTGCTGGCACTGCAGAGGAATTACAAGGGGATGATGCTCCAACTGCCGGCAACCTGGAGACTTCAGCCATCCTTTGCTTTTGGATGCAGAAGCAGTGACTAAAGCAGTATCACCTTTAAACACTAACAGCAATAACAAAAAATAATCATTAAAAAACCCCAGCAATGGATCAGCTGTGCCCCCATTCAAGAACAACTTCCTCACCTCGGCCATCCACAGTGAAGTGGAAACTTTGTTCACTGTTTGCTGCCTGGCAGATAATCATAGAGTGGGTTGGTAGGGACCTTAACGACCATCCAGCTCCAAACCCTGCCTTGGGCAGGGACACCTCCCACCAGCCCAGGCTGCTCAAGGCCTCATCCAGCCTGGCCTTGAACACCTCCATCGAGGGGGCATCCCCAGAGACATTCAAGATCAAATTCCTTTTGGGCCTGGGCAGCCTGATCTAGTTGAAGGTGTCCCTGCTGAGTGCAAGGGGGTTGAACAAGATGACCTTTGAGGGTCCCTCCCAACCCAGTGCAATCTGTGAATCTGAGCTTACTCAGAGATATAGATGTACACCACCCTCCCATTGCTCCTCACCAGAAGGTTTTTGTTCACTTGCTGTAGGGACATTCCAGGGACAGTTCCATCCTATGCTTACCCAGAACTCCTGCAGCTCTGTTAAGTGACTGATGTTCTCAATCCTCTTGATTCTGTTGGATGCTATGTCCAGCATTGTGAGTTTGTTCTAGACAAGCAAACACAAAAACATTAGACCAAAATTTCTTCCCATCTTCTCTCTCCCACTTTTTCAAGCCCAGAGCTGGAAACTGTGGGAAGCAAAGAAAAACTATTGCCAGCTGTTTACATGCAGCACAAGAACTCTCCCTGCTTATGTATGTAGCAAGGACAATTACTTTTAATGAAGCTGGGTTACTGACAGCCCAGAAGCCTTATGACAAAAATTAAAGCAATCACTAGTCTGACAGCAATTCACAGCCAAGGGCTCCTAAAGAGTGAGCCTTTCCTCAGAACACATGAAGCAGAGTGCTCCATTAAAAATCAGATCACAAATGCCCTCTTCAGCAGCAGACCTGAACAAACTTGTTGCAGCAGGGAATTCAAGAGTTCCAGAAAAAGGATTTTTTCTGCCTTACAGAGTCAGCTAAGTTCCAGATTGTCTCTGCTCTCTGACAATATCATCTACTGTTGGGTGAGAATGAAAATGCTACAGGCTTCTTCAAATGGATACTAACACAAAGGAAAGCCACATGCCACAGTTCGTTCCCTCCTACTTCCAGCTCCAGTTGATGTCCTATCAAAAGGAACCGAGAGTTACCTACAAACTGCTGTGTAAAAGGCTGCAGCAGCATTTCCATGGCTGAAGATCACAGAATCATGGAATGGTTTGGGATGGAAGGGACCTTAAATATCATCCAGTTCCAACCCCCGTCAACACCTTCCACCAGCCCAGGTTGCTCAAGGTCTCATCCAACCTGACTATGAACACCGCCAGGGAAGGGGCATCCACAGCCTCCCTGGGCAGCTTGTACCAGTGCCTCCCCACCCACACTGGAAAGAATTTCTTCCTAATCTCCAATCTAAATCTCCCTTCCTCCAGCTCACAGCCATTCCACTTCCTTTTGTCCCTACGAGCCCTTGCCAAAAGTCCCTCACCCCAGAAACCCCCAGGGGAGCAGGAAACCAGGCAGGGGGGCACAGAGGGACTGAGCTGGGGGGGTCTCAGGTGGGCAACCCACATCCTGCTACTTGTTCTTCCCCCATACCAGCCACGGGCTAGGGGTTTCCTATGGCCGGTGCCAAGATCCTTTGTTCAAGCAAACCCCTGAGGTGTTTATTAGCCTTCGTTACAGGGTGCTAGAAGGATTATTAGGGTTACGCTGTTCCTGGAGGAGGGGGCAAGATCAGCAGCAGCTGAATATCCAGGGCAGGCATCACTTAGCCTGCTTTCCTTCTTTCTTTTTCCCCCCCTCTATCTCTTCTCTAGGCAAATTGGGAATGTCATTATCTCCTCTGCAAACTGCTCAGTGCAAGACCTTGTGCGTGGGGAAAAGCAGGCTTGGGGTGCTCGGCTCCTCTGCAGGCAGTGGTTAGGGCATAGGGACACACAGAATCCTGGAGTGGCTCAGGTTGGAAGGGACCTCAGACATGATCTACTCCAACCTCCCTGCCATGCCCAGGGACACCTCTCAATTAGACTTGGCTGCTCAAGGACTCATCCAATTTGGCCTTGAACTCCCCCAGGCAGGAGGCATCCACAGTCTCCTGGGCAGCCTGTGCCAGAGTCTCACCACCCTCATACCGAAGAACTTCTTCCTCAGCTCCACTGTAACCCTGCTCTGCCTCAGCTTCAAACCATTCCCCCATAGCCTGTCTCAGACACCCTCAGCAAAAGTCTCTCTGCAGCCTTCCTGCAGGATCCCTTCAGGTCCTGGCAGGCAGCTCTTTATTAGAATAAACTTTTATTAGAATAAACCAAACCAGGTTGGAAGAGACCTTCAAGATCATCGTGTCCAACCCATCAACCAATCCAACCCACCCAAACAGCTAACCCATGGCACCAAGCACCCCATCAAGTCTCCTTCTGAACACCTTCAATGACGGCGTCTCCACCACCTCCCCGGGCAGCCCATTCCAATGGGCAATCACTCTTTCATAGTTTCATAGTTTCATTCAGGGTTGGAAGGGACCACAAGGATCATCTAGTTCCAACCCCCCTGCCATGGGCAGGGACACCCCACACTAGATCAGGCTGGACAGAGCCTCATCCAGCCTGCTCTTAAACACCCCCAGGGACGGGGCCTCGACCACCTCCCTGGACAACCCATTCCAGGGCTTCACCACTCTCATGGTGAAGAACCTCCTCCTCACATCCAGCCTGAATCTCCCCACCTCCAGCTTCATTCCATTCCCCCTAGTCCTATCACTACCTGAGATCCTGAGAAGTCCTTCCCCAGCCTTCCTGTAGGCCCCCTTCAGATACTGGAAGGCCACAATTAGGTCTCCTCGGAGCCTTCTCTTCTGCAGGCTGAACAGCCCCAACTCCTTCAGTCTGTCCTCACAGGAGAGGTGCTCCAGCCCTCTGATCATCCTTGTGGCCCTTCTCTGGACACGTTCCAGCACCTCCACATCCCTCTTGTAATAGGGGCTCCAGAACTGGACACAGTACTCCAGGTGGGGTCTCACCAGGGCTGAGTAGAGGGGGAGGATCACCTCCCTCGACCTGCTAGCCACACTTCTCCTGATGCATCCCAGGATCTGTATAGAACTTCTTCCTAACATCCAACCTGAACCTCCCCTGAGGCTCTAAGGCCCCCCTGGAGCCTTCTCCAGGCTGCTCAGCCCCAGCTCCCTCAGCCTGTGCTCACAGCAGACCTGCTCCAGCCCTTGGATCACCCTTGTAGCCCTCCTCCGGACTTGCCCAAACACCTCTGTGTCCTGGCATGAGCCAGGCTCCTGCATTAATTGCATCTTGTGCTTCACCTCGCCACAAAACCAATTTACAACACAAGGAGGAGCTCCACTTACACAAGGTACTTTAACACAACAAATACTTGGATCTTTGAGGTCTTTCCAAGGGACTCAGAACCCTACATGTAAGTGGAGAAAGCTGAGGAACAAAACCTTCCTGAAAAGCACAGCTACTGATAAGAGCAGCTCAGGGCAAGAGGTCAGGCACAGCTAGCAAGAGCCTGCTCACATTGTTCTCCAGCCCCTCGATGACTTCGATGCCGTTGTGGCTGAGGTACAGCTCGCGCAGGTTCACCAGGCTCTGCAGCCCCTCGATCTTGGTCAGGCGGTTATTCTGAAAGGGAAGCAGTGCTGTAAGGGCATCCAAACAAACCAAACCCCAAGAGACTCCCTGAAGAAAAGGCTTTTCTCTGAAGTATGGCTGGGAAGGGGAAAGGGTCTGCTCGGGTGCACACTGATCTCATGAGCTCAGTTCCTTTGAGCTTTGTACCACCGATGCGCAACGGAAGGTCCAGGGGTCTAGGGGCTCTAAGTGTGCAAGAATCAGATTCTGACCCTCCCATCGAAAGCTGTAGCCTGAAAGTTGTCTTCTTGGGGTCCTTACAAACAACAGGCTTACATGTTACTATAACTCATTTCATAGATTCATAGAGTGGTTTGGGTTGGAAGGGACCTTGAAGATCATCCAGGTCCAGCCCCAACTTTCCACCGGAGCAGGTTGCTGAAGGCCTGGAACACCTCCAGGGAGGGGGTGAGGAAGGCTGCTGCAAACAGGACAAAGCAGAGCCCTACCTGCACGCTGAGCACAGTCAGGCTTGTCAGTGCATCCAGGTTCTGCAGTTTGGTGATTTTGTTCTTCCCAAGGAACAGGCTGTCAAGAGTGGCCAAGGTGTCGATGTTCTCAATTGCCTGCAACGTGACAACAGGAGACATTCACTGCTGTGATATACAACTCCAGCTTCTCCCTCTGCCTGGCATTTTGTAGCCTTGGCCCCTGGAGCTGCACTCCTGAGAAACAAGCCTGGGAATCCAACACAAGGTGTGCACGAGGCAGGGCCCCCACCATGACCCAAGAGCGGAGTTAAGTGCAGTGACAGCAAACCTCACCCGTGTGACAGGTGGCTGGTGGCACTTTTTACTGGTGGGTTTAGTGAGGGCGGTATTGCTTTGTCCCAGCTGCTGCCTTCACTGGCCAGGTAGCAAGAGCTGAGAATGAGCAGGCTCAGAGAACAGTGACAGTGACATTCCCTGAGCCATGAGGTGTATCCAGAGCAGCAATTACCAACTTGGCAAGCATGAATCTGTCACTGCTCAGCAGTGATGGCATAGCACAGGCAGAGACAAACTGTTCAGCTTCTCTGCACAACGCTTCTGCATATCCAGTTCTGGTGCCCCCGGCAAAAGAAGGGCACGAGGCTGCAAAGGAGGGTCCAGGAGGGCACCAAGATAATCACAGAGGGCAGGAGAACCTCCCCTGTGGGACCAGGCTGGGAGAGTTGAGGCTGTTCAGCCTGCAGAAGAGAAGGCTCCAGGGAGACTTCAAAGCAGCTTTCCTAGCACATGAGAACAGCCTATCCCACAGAGGGAAAAGGGTTCTAAGAAGGGAGTTGGCAGGTCTCATTGGCAGGGCTCTAAACTAGATTTGAAGGGGGAAGGGGCTGAAATCAGTGCATGTACACTAATGCACACAGCACGGGTAACAAGAGGAGCTGGAAGCCTTTTTCCAGCAGGAAAGTTATGATGTAGCTGCCATCACAGAAATGTGGTGGGATGGCTCACATGACTGGAGTACTGTAATTGATGGCCACAGGCTCTTCAGGAGAGACAGGCCGGGGTGAAAAGGTAGAGGGGTGGCCCTGTACATCAGGAGGGCTCTAGATGCCATGGATGATCAGGTTGAGTGCCTGTGGGTGAGAATTAGAGGGAAGGCCAACAAGGCTGACATCCTGGTTGAAGTCTGTTACAGACCACCCAACCAGGATGGAGAGGTTGATGAGTGACTCTATGGGCAGCTAGAGGGAGACAGTCTAAGAGGTTCTTAGAGTGCATGGAGGACAGCTTCTTATCCCAGGTGCTGTGAGAGCCTACCAAGGGTAAGGCCTTGCTTGACCTTCCTTTTACAAGCAGAGAAGGGCTGGTGGGAGATGTGGTTGGAGGCTGTCTGGGGTGCAGTGACCAGGAGATAATTGAGTGTTCAATATCCAGTCAAGCTAAGAGGGGCAGCAACAAAACCTCCACTCTGGACTGCTGGAGGGCAGACTTCAGATTACTTAAGGAACTAACTCAGAAGGTTCCTTGAGAAACAGCCCTTAAAAATAAAGGGGTCCAGGAGAGCAGGACCTGCTTCAAGACAGAACCCTTGAAGGCTCAGACCAGGCTGCGCCAATGTGCTGGAGATGAGCCCCAGAAGAGAGAGCCTGGATGGGCAACGAGCTTCTGAGTGAATTATGGGAAAAACATCTGGGAAGGAAGGAGAGTTGACCCATGGAATGTTTAAGGATGTTGCTAGGTCATGTAGGAAAAAAATTAAGAGGCACAAAAGCCCATTTAGATCTTAGCCTCTGCTGTGAAGGACAACAAAAAAGGCAAAGGTACTTAACACCTTCACTGACTCAAATTTTAGTAACAGGACAGAATGTCTTCCTGACAAGTGGCCTCCTGAGCTGGCAGATGGAGACAGGGAGGAGTTCCCCTGTGATCCAGGAGGAGGTAGTTAAAGACCGCCTTAGCTGCTTGGATCCCCACAAGCTCATGGGACCAGATGGGATCCATCCTAGGGCGCTGAGAGCTGGCAGATATGCTACCAAGCCGCTCTCCATCATTTATCACCAGTCCTGGCTCACTGGAGAGGTCCCAGAGGTCTGGAAGCTGCCAGTGTGGTGCCCATCCACAAGCAGGGCTGGTTGGATGAGCCAGGGAATTCCAGGCCTGTCAGCCTGACCTCAGTGCCAGGCAAGGTGACAGAACAGTCATCCTGAGTGCAATCACACAGCACCTACAGGATGGCCAAGGGATCAGGCCCAGCCAGCATGGATTCAGGAAGGGCAGGTCCTGCCTGACCAACCTGACCTCCTTCCATGCCCAGGTGACTGCCTGGTGGGTGTGGGGCAGGCTGTGGATGTGGTCTACCTGGGCTTCATCAAGGCCTTCGACACCATCCCCCACAGCAAACTGCTGGCCAAGCTGTCAGCCCCTGGCTGGGACAGCAGCACTCTGAGCTGGGTTAGGAACTGGCTGGAGACTGAGCCCAGAGAGTGGTGGTGAATGGTGCCACATCCAGCTGGCAGCCAGGCACTAGTGGCGTCCCCCAGGGATCAGTGCTGGGCCCTGTGCTCTTTAACATCTTTATTGATGATCTGGATTGAGGGCACTGAGTCCATCATCAGTAAATTTGCTAATGATACCAAGCTGGGGGCAGGAGTTGATCTGCTGGAGGGTAGAGAGGCTCTGCAGAGGGACCTGGCCAGGCTGGACAGATGGGCAGAGGCCAAGGGCATGAGATTGAACACATCCAAGTGCCAGGTTCTGCACTTTGGCCACAACAACCCCAGGCAGAGCTACAGGCTGGGGTCAGAGTGGCTGAGAGCAGCCAGGCAGAGAGGGACCTGGGGGTAGTGGTCGATGGTAGGCTGAACATGAGCCTGCAGTGTGCCCAGGCAGCCAAGAGGGCCAATGGCATCCTGGCCTGCATCAGGAACAGTGTGGCCAGCAGGAGCAGGGAGGTCATTCTGCCCCTGTACACTGCACTGGTTAGGCCACACCTCGAGTCCTGTGTCCAGTTCTGGGCTCCTCAGTTTAGGAAGGAGGTTGACTTGCTGGAACGAGTCCAGAAGAGCAACAAAGTTGGTGAGGGGTTTGGAACACAGCCCTGTGAGGAGAGGCTGAGGGGGCTGGGGTTGCTCAGCCTGGAGAAGAGGAGACTCAGGGGTGACCTTATCACTCTCTACAACTCCCTGAAGGGAGGTTGTAGCCAGGAGGGCGTTGGTCTCTTCTCCCAGGCAGCCAGTACCAGAACAAGAGGACACAGTCTCAGGCTGCGCCAGGGGAGGTTCAGGTTGGATATTAGGAAGAGGTTCTACACAGAGAGAGTGATTGCCCATTGGAATGGGCTGCCCAGGGAGGTGGTGGAGTGGCCGTCATTGGAGGTGTTCAGGAGGAGACTTGATGGAGTGCTTGGTGCCATGGGTTAGCTGTTTGGGTGAGTTGGATTGGTTGATGGGTTGGATGTGATGATCTTGAAGGTCTCTTCCAAGCTGGTTTGGTTTATTCTAAATAAAGGTTTATTCTAAATAAAAACAAAGCTGGGGAGGGGTCTGGAACACAGCCCTGTGAGGAGAGGCTGAGGGAGCTGGGGTTGCTCAGCCTGGCGAAGAGGAGGCTCAGGGGAGACCTCATTGCTCTCTACAACTACCTGAAGGGAGGTTGTAGACAGGTGGGGGTTGGTCTCTTCTCCCAGGCAAGCAGCACCAGAACAAGAGGACACAGTCTCAAGCTGTGCCAGGGGAGGTTTAGGCTGGAGGTTAGGAAGTTCTTCCCAGACAGAGAGATTGGCCATTGGCATGTGCTGCCCAGGGAGGTGGTGGAGTCACCATCACTGGTGGTATAGAATTTAATAGAATAAACCAGGCTGGAAGAGACCTTCAGGATCATCACGTCCAACCCATCAACCAATGCAACCCACCTAAACAACTAACCCATGGCACCAAGCACCCCATCAAGTCTCCTGAACGCCTCCAGGGATGGTGACTCCACCACCTCCCTGGGCAGCACATCCCAATGGCCAATCACTCTCTCTATGTAGAACTTCTTCCTAACATCCAGTCTAAACTTCCCCTGGTGCAGCCTGAGACTGTGTCCTCTTGTTCTGGTGCTGCTTGCCTGGGAGAACAGACCAACCCCCTCCTGGCTACAACCTCCCTTCAGGGAGTTGTAGAGAGCAATGAGGTCTCCCCTGAGCCTCCTCCTCTCCAGGCTAAGCAACCCCAGCCTCTCCTCACAGGGCTGTGTTCCAAGCCCCTCACCAACTTTGTTGCCCTTCTCTGGACTCGTTCCAGCAAGTCAACCTCCTTCCTAAACTGAGGAGCCCAGAACTGGACACAGGACTCGAGGTGCGGCCTAACCAGTGCAGTGTACAGGGGGAGAATGACCTCCCTGCTCCTGCACCTGCTCCTGGTGTTTAGGAAGAGCCTGGATGAGGCACTCGGTGCCATGGTTTAGTTGATTAGATGGTGTTAGATAAGAGGTTGGACTTGATGATCTCAAAGATCTTTTCCAACCTGGTTAATCCTATTCTATCTTGAATGTCTCCATGGACAAGGCCTCAACCACATCCTGTGCAGCCTGTTCCAGTGTCTCCCCACCCTCACTGTGCAGAACTTTTTCCTGATGCCCAACCTAAGCCTCCCCTGTTCCTGTTCCAAACCACTGCCCCTCATCCTGTCCCAACAAGCCCTTTTAAACAACCCACACTGCCCAGAAAGGCTGTAGCTGCCCCCTCCCTGGAGATGTTCAAGGCCAGGTTGGATGAGGCCCTCAGCAACCTGATCTAGAGGGAAGTATCCCTGCCCTCAGCATGGGGACTGGAACTGGATGATTTTTAAAGTCCCTTCCAACCCAAACTATTCAGTGATTCTGTGAAGAGCAGTCAGCATGGTACAGTGGAGTCCAGAGCAAAGCCTCAAGTAAATCCTGTTCTGAGAGAGACTGATGCAGCAGTTATCAATTACAGGATTAAGTTTGCATTCACTAATTTGATGGACACAGTGCCTGACTTCAGGAAGGGAAAACAGCAACTGCTACTTTGGATAGGTTTGGCTGTCTGTCAGATGGAAACCACACTCTGCAAAGGGAAACACACAAGGGATGCAGGAGAGAATTCATCAACAGTGATCTAGCAGCCAAGTACTACGTGCATACTTAATTCAAAGACCCAGGATGTGCAGCAATAAGCACTTACCCATTAAATGATTAGAAGAAGAGAGAACACAACCACCAGCAAAGGGCACTGCACTTTCAGAAGAGGCTAACCCCGGGCCACAGAGCGCAAAATTCTTCAGCTATCATCATGCAGAGCAAGCCTACCCGAATTCGGTTGGATCCCAACTCTAACATCTGTAGCATCTGCAAGTTGCTCAGATTCTCTATTTTGCTGATTTTGTTGTTGACAAGGAAGAGTTTTTTCAGCTGAGTGAGCCGATCTAGTCCCTCAATGTGCCGCAGAATGTTAAAGGAGATGTCCAGGATCCTGGAGGAAAACAAACCAAAGGATTCCTCAGTCCACCACGCACCGACGATTCTGGAAGTGCCACTGCTGAACTGGTGGGGAACCTCACTATCTGCAGAGATCAAGCACATTGCTAGGCCTTGAGGCTAAAGGTCCTAAGTGTCATTTCTTTTGATCAGAAATGACAACTAAAATGGCTTTCAAAATACTTGGGGGTGGGGGGGAGTGATCTGTTATGCATGCAGATGACAGACATTCTTTTGTCCAGCAGTGGAGCTGCCAATGTGGGAGGAAGCTAATTCATATTCCTTGGGAAAGATCTCTGCCTACAAGATCTGCCTATGACAGGACAACACCAAGGCCTCCTGCAAGCATGAGAAGTAGGTCAGGTCTCCGAGTAAGCAAACAATTGCCAGAGACTGGGGAAAAAAAAAACCTGCCAGAAACTCCTTCCCTGACACCCTTCCAAAACAGTCCTCATGTCTCCTGAAATCTCCTGCCATTTTGTGCAGGAATAGAAAGCTGTCATACAGAGCTCTGGCTACCAAGAGCAAGGGGGTCCTGAGGGCTCCCACACCTGCACAGGAATTGCACCCACCTACCACACTTGCTGCTTTACACAGCACGTTTCCTTTACGGCTGACTGCTTACTGCACAGGTTTAGTATCGGTGGAGAACAGATTCTCCTGCTCAGAGCACCCAAATGAATCACAAGGAAGGCCTGGATGGTAAGCACTGGAACGAGCACAGCGAGAGTAACTTGGTGAGTGGCAAACCACCCTCAATCTCCTTTTAGTAATTCCCCCAGACTCACTCAAGTTCCACCATAGACTCCAAGTTCTCAATCTTCCGAATCTGATTGTCATAAAGATCCAGCTCCCGCAGGGTCTGCAGCTGCTCCAGGTTTTCAATGCGCTTAATCAGATTCTGGCGGAGACACAGAGTCTGAGGGTTGGGGAGAAGGGGAAAAGCAAACAGGAGAAATGCATGAGCCACAGCATGGAACGTCTTCTGGGGCTTCCCCCCCAGCCTCCCCCCTTAAGTTTGGTCGGTATTTTAAAATAGAACTTTCTCTTATTTCACTTCTAACAAAGGAAATCTATTTGAGCACAAAGATGGTCAGACACTGTTAACAGCAGCCCAGAGAGGCTGGAAATACTCAGGAGCTTCACTAGAGAAGCCTTTAAGCAACATGTTTTGAGCAGAGGTTAACTACAGACCTCCAGAGGTCCTTTCCAATCTACATGAACCACAAAATGGCTTAGGTTGGAAGGGACCTCAAAGATCATCTACTCCAAACTCCCTGACATGGGCAGGGATGCCTCGCAACTAGACTTGGCTGCTCAAGGCCTCATCCAACCTGGCCTTGAACACCTCCAGGGAGGGGGCACCCACAGCCTCCCTGGGCAACCTATTCCAGAGTCTCACTACCCTCATATGGATGAACTTCCTAAGCCTACTCTCCCTCATCTTCAAACCATTCCCCCATGTCCTGTCTCTAAATGCCCTCATGAAAAGTCCCTCCCCAGCCTTCCTGTAGGCTCCCTTCAGATATTGGAAGGCAGCTGTAAGACCCTCTCAGAGTCTTCTCCAGGCTGAACAAGTCCAGCTCCTTCAGCCTGTCCTCATAACAGAGCTGCTCCAGCTATGTTAAACCTGAATGTATGTCTCAGGACAAGTCCTCGTGCATTGCCTCTCACCCACTTCCAAAAAGAACTTGCAAAACCCCAGGGTTTTTACTACTACTTGACAAGGAGGTAAAACTACCGTCTTCAGTTACACATGAAGTGAACTCACTAGGATCTCAGCCAAAAAGAGAGTGCCCTATCTGTCCTCTTACAGGTTAGGTATGCAAAATCTCCAGTTCCCACAGACACTCCTCAGGACTGTTACCTTCACTTTCTTCAGCACCTCAAATCCTTCAATCTTGCCAATTCGGAAATGGTTCAAGTCAACATCCTGCAAGAGAAATGGAGGGATCCAGCAGGTGTTTCAGAACAGTGTTGTTCATTGAAACCTCACTTCAAAGGGCTTGTGAAGACTGGGTTCGGCACAAGATTTTATAAGCCTGTGGCCTAAACTTGTCAACTGTGAACACAGCCTCTGCAAGAAGGCCACAACTCACTCCTGAGTCTGAGTGGTCTCAAACATAGAAACCTTCTGCAGTAAATTCTGAATTTACTGAAACAGATAAATTCTGCTGTCTAGCATGAGTAAAGTATTGCATAAAATTCTCTTGCCCACTTTGCTAGGGCTTAACAGGAACACACCTTGCTATTGCCAGTTTGAGGCCACAGATGACCAGGAACCAGTGACAGTTCAAATAATCTGGTGGTTCTGTGAAAGTTAGCTCTGCAGTGGCTATGACCTGATCCAGTTCACATTTACGCTGCCCAGCCCCTGATGTTCATTTTGCTGGTCAGTGAGTCCAAGAAAAACCAAGCACTTCCCTCCCAAGCTCAAGAGCTCCCCAGCTAACAGGCTCACGAGGCTGCAGGGACCAAAGCACAGGGGCTGGTTAAGGGGCTGCAGTTGTGTACAGGGAGATGCTAGGTTATGGCTGGACTCAATGACCTCAAGGTCTTTTCCAACCAGGTGATTCTACCCCACAGGGCTGACAGCAGCAAGCAGTTCATTAAACACTCCCACAGAAGCTCCCAGCCCATCCAGAATGCCTGCAGCACAGCCTCACTTTCAGCACCTGCAAGCTTCATTTGCAATTTTAAGTTACTGACAAAATGTTTCAGCTGCTGATTAAGAATAAAACACTTCCACTTCACCTCTAAAGGCTCTGAACCAGTTCTGGCAAAGACTAGTAGCCAGCCCCTTTGGGAGAATTAGATCTTCTAATCAGGTTTCAATACTTGCCTTTGTCTACCTCTTCCTCCCACCCTATAAAGCCCATAAGGACAAAAATCTGTTTTTTACCTCAGCTTCTGGGTCCAGGCTAATTGTCTCCATGTCCACTGGTGTCTCTGCTTCTCCTGCAGAAGATGCAACATACTTTATAAACTTCTGCTGCCTGCTGAAGGTGAGGAAACAAGGGCTCCCATTCAGGAAGATAAAGGGGGCAAACGCTTCTCAGAGGGAAACACACAACACAGTTCAGATATTCTGCCACATTAAAAACACATTTTGCCTATTTTGATTCTCATTGTGACAGCTACTCATGGGGAATAAAAAAAAAAAAAGCTTTCTAAAGAACAGAATTTGATGCCCAGATGCAAAAGAGCGAGCAGCACCTTCCTCAGCCTGCCTGCATGGCTGCGGAGTGCTGCTGGCTGAAGCCTGACATGGGCAGGGTTCCTTTGCTTCACAGTTCGGGCCAGCACCCCTCTGAAGAGACATGATTCAAAATTGCCACTACCCCTCCTCCTACCTAAGAAAACATGACCAAGAAGGGATCTAAACTGTCTAGTGCTAGTACCAGGAATGACTGAGTACCTCAGCAACCCCACTCTTCCCCTTCCTTTCATAAGCTGGCAGTATTTAGGTCAACGTTGTGCATATTTTTGCACCAATCTCCCTTCTTTTGTTTGCCTGAACTCACTAATATGCTAGAAAACAATGGCTATCACACTACAGTGTTGGGAAATGCCTTTCCAGCTCTGCAAGACAGCCCAATATTTGCTATGCTGCTACCACAGCACAAGAGGGAGTGAAGTCTACAGGATAAAGTCATGCTGAATAATTCATACCTGATTCCCATTTACTGAAGGCTGTTTGCACCAATTTCCAAAGGAAGCCTAATTCAACTTTGCAAACCAGACCTAGAACATGCAAGCACTTCACATGTGTAGCTCTGCATGTACTGCCAAAACCCCCAAGAACTTTAATTACAGGCAGACCCCAAAGGCTTTGCATTAACTCTTGTGTTACTACAGGCAAGCTCACTCATTAACCTGGAAGTAGCAATAATTTTTCTAGCCTACTAATACCACAACACTCTTGTGAATGCCAGCTGTCCCACAAGTGCTCCTTGGCACTCTAAGTACCAATTTAAGGCTGGAGAGCACAAGCATTACAATTCTCAATATTGCCATCAAACTCTTTCTGATAGCTCTACTCACCATCATTTCCCTTGCTGAATTTGCTCTTGCCTGGGCATTCCAACCTGAAAAGGCACTAGCTGAAGTAACTCACACAAGACTGAAAAGCAATCCTTGCCACTCCTCTTTTAATATTCCTCACAGCATCAGTTCACAGGGAGCATAAATTGTATTTGGGGGATGCAAAATGAGCTGGTAGCCTTGGTGACATTAAATGGCAGCACAGAAATAGCACCAGAACTGACATGCACAACATATATCACGGGACCATAGAATGCTGCCTGCCAGCATTCTAGCAATGGACAACACTTGCATTTTCACAGCTTTCTTCTCCATCAGGAGCTATGCACTTCAGCAGGGAGTGGGATACTCTATGCTGCTGCTACCAAGGATACATTTCTTTGATTTGCAGGGTGCAAAGGCTTCAAGCACAAAGTCCTCCATGCCAAGCAGGCACCCTAGGTGAATTTACAGCCAAGAGGAATATAGCCCAAATGCAGAAGAACAGGTATTTCAGATACCACATGAAAAATCCAACCTATTCGCCTTGTACTAATTTGTATTAGCAGTAAGTTAGTGCTCATGGTGAAGGACTTTCTCCCTAAAGCTGTCCAAAAGTAAAACCAGTCATGTATTCAGTAAAAAAACCCAATCAAACAAGTATCCAAAACAGCAACAAAAATCAAGAAAAAGAAAATAAACCTTTGACCTTGCTTGGTTGGCAGGCTTCTCTAGAAGATTCTGTGTGTTATCACAGACTTACACACATCTGGTTGTGGCAACGTGTTAAATGCTCTGCTCCAGGATATGGTGAAGGGTCACCCCCTCCTGTTTTTGCCACAGGGCTTTGGGCAACCAGTCCTGGCAGCACGGGACTCCAGCTCGGGCACGCAGAACCCAATCACGCAAAAGCAATTTAAATCTAAACACAGAGGCACTTGCATTGACCTAACGAGGCCAACTCTCCATCAGCTGATGCACTGTGTATGAAACACTACCTGTGGAGCAGGCAGAGCGAGTATCGAACTGACAACACAGACCAATCGACGCAGGCCAGCGAACGAAGCTTTCCCTCCGAGACACGAAACAGAACTGGTTCTAGTCACATCAATTCACAGACCCACAGAATGGGTTGGGTTAGAAAGGACCTCAAAGATAATCCAGTCCCAATCCCCTGCCATGAGCAGGGACACCTCCCACCAGCACAGGCTGCTCAAGGCCTCATCCAGCCTGGCCTTCAAAACCTCCAGGCAGGAGGCAGCCACAGCCTCCCTGGGCAGCCTGTGGCAGTCTCTCTCCACCCCCACTCTCAAGAATTTCTTCTTTACCTCCTGTTTCAGTCTCCCCACTCCCAGCTCAAAGCCATTGTCCCACGTCCTGGCACTCCCAGCCCTTGTCCAAAGGCCCTCCCTAGCTCTCCTGGAGCCTCTTCAGGTACTGGACAGATGAAGTCTCCCTGGAGCCTTCTCTTCTGCAGGCTGAACAGCCTCAACTCTCCCAGCCTGGTCCCACAGGGGAGGTTCTCCTGCCCTCTGTGATTATCTTGGTGCCCTCCCGGACCCTCCTTTGCAGCCTCGTGCCCTTCTTTTGCCGGGGGCACCAGAACTGGATATGCAGAAGCGTTGTGCAGAGAAGCTGAACAGTTTGTCTCTGCCTGTGCTATGCCATCACTGCTGAGCAGTGACAGATTCATGCTTGCCAAGTTGGTAATTGCTGCTCTGGATACACCTCATGGCTCAGGGAATGTCACTGTCACTGTTCTCTGAGCCTGCTCATTCTCAGCTCTTGCTACCTGGCCAGTGAAGGCAGCAGCTGGGACAAAGCAATACCGCCCTCACTAAACCCACCAGTAAAAAGTGCCACCAGCCACCTGTCACACGGGTGAGGTTTGCTGTCACTGCACTTAACTCCGCTCTTGGGTCATGGTGGGGGCCCTGCCTCGTGCACACCTTGTGTTGGATTCCCAGGCTTGTTTCTCAGGGGTGCAGCTCCAGGGGCCAAGGCTACAAAATGCCAGGCAGAGGGAGAAGCTGGAGTTGTATATCACAGCAGTGAATGTCTCCTGTTGTCACGTTGCAGGCAATTGAGAACATCGACACCTTGGCCACTCTTGACAGCCTGTTCCTTGGGAAGAACAAAATCACCAAACTGCAGAACCTGGATGCACTGACAAACCTGACTGTGCTCAGCGTGCAGGTAGGGCTCTGCTTTGTCCTGTTTGCAGCAGCCTTCCTCACCCCCTCCCTGGAGGTGTTCCAGGCCTTCAGCAATCTGCTCCGGCGGAAAGTTGGGGCTGGACCTGGATGATCTTCAAGGTCCCTTCCAACCCAAACCACTCTATGAATTTATCATAAGCTTTGCTGAACCAGCAGGTCTCAATCTCCCCTCTCCCAGCTCAAAGCCATTGTTCCTTATCCTGGCACTCCCAGCCCTTGTCAAAAGTCCCTCCCCAGCCCTCCTGGAGCCCTTCAGGTACTGGAATGCTGCTCTAATGTCTCTCTGGAGCCTTCTCCTCTCCTGGCTGAACAGCCTCAACTGCCAACCAACGTATTATTTATGAGCCACCTAGACAGAACACACCCTACACTGACCTCTCCACAATCACTTTGCAAACAGTACCACAATTTCACTTGCATACAGTAAGCAAGCAAACAGCACTTCAGCCCACAGTTTTTAATGCAGCAGGTTTCTCAAGAGAACAAACACTGCTCTGGCAGTACAGTTACCCAAGTGAATTTTGTGCCTGCAAGCTACAGAGCTTTGCAGATGTGGGGGAAAAAAAAAACCTCACAGCATTCAGGAAACCCAAATTCTGTAACTCGTTACATAACTTCACAGTATCACAAGCATTTACAGCCACTCAGGGCCTAGCTACACTTTTTTAACCTCAAATGGATGAAAGCTATTATCAACAGCTAAGTTAGAGACACTTCCTTGGAGAATTCCATCCCTCATAGACTGGAGTTCACTATTAAATAATGAAACTGAAAATTCAGCTGCTTGACCTCCTTCTCCTCACGATCTTCCGTGAACTATGTGGAGAGCTCTTCATGTTCCTTTCAGCTGAGAAACTCAAATCTGGCTGTAGAAGCTAACTCAAGCATTCCAAAATTATTCCTCTGCTTGGTCTCTGCTTTAGCAGAGGTTTCCAAAATCCTAAGAGCTTGGAAGAAGTAACAATTACAATCATTAAGTTAAACAGAACTCAGTGTAATTCAGCAACCAAATCACAGAAGGGCTCAGGTTGGAAGGGACCTCGGAGATCATCTATTTGAACCCCTGCCATGCCCAAGGAGACCTCTCAGCTAGACTTGGTTGCTCAAGGCCCCACCCAGCACCTCCAGGGAGGGGACAGCCACAGCCTCCCTGGGCAACCTGGGCCAGAGACTCACCACCCTCATACTGAGGAGTTCCTTCCTCACCTCCACTCTAACCCTGCTCTGCCTCAGCTCCACACCATTCCCCCATGGCCTGTCTCAGACACCCTCAGCAAAAGTCTCTCTGCAGCCTTCCTGCAGGAGCCCTTCAGGTGCTGGCAGGCAGCTCTGAGGTCCCTCTGGAGCCTTCTCCTCTCCAGGCTGCACAGCCCTAGCTCCCTCAGCCTGTGCTCACAGCAGAGCTGCTCCAGCACTTGGAGCATCTTTGTGGCCTCCTCTGGACTTTCTCCAGCAGCTCTGTGCTTCTCCTGCTGGGGACACCAGACCTGGAGGCAAGATTGGAGGTGAGGTCTGAGCAGAGCCCAGGGGCAGAATCCCCTCTCCTGCCCTGCTGACCACACTGCTCTGGCTGCAGCCCAGCACACAGCTGCCTGAGGGCTGCAGGAGTGCCCTCAGCGACCTTCTCATTCATCAGTACCCCCATGTGTTTGCCTTTATGCCTACTGAACATTTTTTTTCTGCTTTCATTTGAATTGAAAGCAGACCACCTGAGGTATTTCTTTAATATCATCATTTGCAGGGGAACAACATACAAGATACAACCTCAACCACCCAGCTAAACGACACCACCTGCACGAGGGCTCCAAGTTACAGGCATGTGAAGGGAAGTGTGACAGCCTGACCTGCAGAGGTGTATTAACCAGGCAGTGTTTCAGATGTACAGGGTGTACACTTCTTATTAATTTACAGAGGTTTCTTTACAGTCAACACTGAATGAGACCTGGTTAAGAGTTCATGTAATCAGGAAACAAGGTTTTGTAACTTTCATAATAGTTTTAGTAGTTTGCAAGTTCCTTTTGCATGCTCTAATGGGCAAGGCTACAACTAGGAAGGCTCAGTAGATAAACAGTGAAAAAAGGATAAAAGTTTGCTGCATTATTTCATTTCATTTTCCACACCAGCAACAGTGGCAGGAACATCTCTGTGGAACGGATGCCATCTCATCTCCCATTGCTAGCAGCTAGGAGCCCAGACCATATCGGGTCTTCAGAAACAGATCCGCTCTGACTAATTCTATGCAAGCTACTGAGAAGCAAGCCCTTCACAGAATGGCTTAGGTGGGAAGGGATCCTAGAGATCACCTACTCCAACCCTCCTCTCAAAGGTCATTTTGTCCAAGCCCCCTGCAGTGGGCAGGGACCTCTCCAACAAGGTCAAGAACTTTGCCTTCCAAAAGAACTTGGCAATGCTTTAGGTAAAAAAAATGAATGCACTAAATCAGAATTCTGAAGAGCTGCTTCTGTTTGCTTCTAAAGAACATTTCCAGCATCCTTCCACAGAAAGTTTCTGCATTCACCAAAAACCAGAAGGAATAAAACTGCTCTGCATTTCAATACTAAAGATCTGTAAAAGAGCTCTCCACAATGGATGGATAAATAAAGAGGGAGAAAAAAAGACAAAAGGTCTGGTATCAGGGGCTCCATAAAAAGAAGTCAGCTTCATTCTATCAGTGAGAAGACTACAGTTTCATTACTTATAGAGAACATTGCTCTAGGGCAGATCTACTTTGTTCACCGACACCGAGATAACCATCAGGCTGAGAAACCCGGGGCTGTGCGATGGGAGGACAGAAGACCAAGAGGAGATCTTACTAATGTTTATAAATATTTGAAAGCTGGCTGTCAAGAAGAAGGGGCCAGGCTCTTTTCAGGGGTGCCCTGTGATAGGACAAGGGTCAATAGACACAAACTGGAACACAGGAAACTCCACCTCAACACGAGGAGAAACCTCTTCACTGTGAGAGTGCTGGAGCCGGCTGCCCAGAGAGGCTGTGGGGTCTCCTTTTCTGGAGACTCTCCAAACCCACCTGGATGTGTTCTGGGTGCCCTGCCCTGAGGGACCCTGCTCTGGCAGGGGCGTTGGGCTCGAGCGTCAAAGGTCCCTTCCACCCTCCACCACTCTACGAGTCTATGACCAGGCAGCCACAAGAAACACAAAGGGCTGCTACGCGCACGCCACTGCGCAGATGAGACAGACACTTCCTGAGGCCACCAAGCAGGTGGGGAAGGTACCTGCAGAGTTCTCGCCGTTCTGCTCATCCCTCAGGCTCTGCTGGCTGAGGTCTGCCACTAAGCGCACTGCCTGCTTCTTCCCTTCTTCGTCCCCCGACTCCTCCGACTCCATCCGCTTATCAACTGCGTAAGAGCCAGAGCAGCAGAGTTAGGCTATTTCCAGCAGAGAGTCGAGGGGAAGGAGTAGCAAGCAGACATAATAACCAGGGTTCACATTTACCGCTACGCAGTTAGTAGAAATCCTAAGGTAACTAAATGAAAGGTTTAGTCTTAAGTAAAAGGCCTCTTACCCCTTGTTTCTACTTTGATTTTGGATGCACTTTTTCCTCCCATCACATCTTCCTAAAACCAACAATCTGGGAAGAAGACTGGAGGAAAAAGGAAATTTCTTAGATCAATGAAGTGCAATTCCAAAGATTATGGAAATGGAATTAGAACTATTACATTTTAAAGGCTTTCAGAAAAAAATCAGTATCATGTACAATAGTACCAATGACACAAAAAAGCGAAGGCATTAAAAAAAAAATTGAAAAGACCTCTGCAGATAAAAGCAATTGCCTCCCCAGAACAACCTGTGAGACCCCTTCACCATTTACCCAGGCACAACTCACCCTGACCGTGAGGGCCTGAAGCTCCTCACTCCTCCTTCCCCCCGCCACCCACTCCCCCTCCCTTATTTACTCTCTTCTGGAAGCGCGACGTCACGCAAGGTATTTTTGACGTATTATCCCTAGCTTTTTGCGTCACGGTCACAAACCGACCTCTTCCTCCACCTCTTTGTCATGGAGCCCCCAGAGAGGGGGAAAGCATCACGCCATGCCCCAGGCGGCACACGTCCCACCCCTCATAGCTGAATGGCCAGCCAGGGCCCCGCTCCCCGCGGGGTAGCCGCCCTCGGCGTGCACAGCCGGGGCATGCTGGGCCGCGGAGGGCCCCCAAGCCCCACCTCCCGCAGCCCTCCCGCCGAACGGCGCTGCCGGAGCGGCGAGCCGATTCGACCTCCGCAGCGAGCTCTCACCCTCCATCATCTCCTGCGGCCCCTCTCCGCTCCCCGCGGCCATATTGCTTCTCCTCTCACCGCCCCCTGCCGGAAACCGCCTCGGCCGCCATCGTAGCCAATCAAAGCCCACCACTGGTGACGCGCCGCAGCCAATCAAGCCCTGCAGGCGGCGCGCCGAGGGGGTGGGGCGCCCCTCTGGACCCTGCACATTCGTGCGCATGCGGGCCCCACGGCCTCATGGGAGCCGTACTGCCCCCTGGCGGGAGAGGCAGAACGATGTCCTCAACTGGCTAGGGAAGCGGAAAATCTAAATCTAATCTAAATCTATATCTGTGTTTGATTCAGTGAAATCCAGGATTGAACCGAAATGTCTGCTAAACGCACTGATTCTAAGCTCCAGCCCTTCCAAGGGATCACTGTCATTCATAAACTCATTCTGTCAAGATCACGTAACAATGATAAAAGCCTTGACACGAGGACTGCAGGTTATAAGTAAACATTTTCTGATTGGAGAATAGCCTCTTCCTCTAGGAAATTAAACTGCTATTTTTGCAGCTCTGCTTCTCACCTCCTCCCAGTGTAGACCAGCCGTTCTGGCTGCTCCTTCTGCTTTTGCAACGAACAAGTGTGGTCATCAGAGTTAGGAAGAACTCATCCAGAGGATCAGCATGACACTGCAAATGGGAAAAAATGGTCGGTTTGCTTACATGTCTGCAGCCACGGATGTATAGGCAGGATGTATATAGCTGATGGAATCGCATTGAAACATCCCTTTTTCCCAACCTGATCCAGAGAGACTGGAGGTAAATAACTTCCAAGTGGGTTTTTGAGCCAGCCCAGCTGCAGAATGTGATGGTGTGGTCACTGGTGAGAGGACTACAAAAAATGGAGCAGAGGAATCACAGAGTCATAGAATGGTTTGAGCTGGAACAGACATTTAGAGGTCATCTAGTTCAACCACACTTCAGTGAGCAAGCACATCCTCAACTAGGTCAGTTTCTTCAGAGCCCCAAACAACCTGACCTTGAATGCTTCCAAGGATGGGGCATCTAGCACTTCTCTGGGCAACCTGGGCCAGTGTTTCGCCACCCACAGTGTAAAAGCACCAAATACATTTGCCGAGGCGGAACACCACGGGACATCCGTTAAGTGAGCTCTGAGAAGCACTTGTCACTGGATGCAAGAACTGGCACATTCATTGTGCTGAGGGAAAATGCCTTAAGTTTTCCTGAGGCAAGGAGACAAGACACAAAAGCAGCAAGGAAAACATTGTGTTTGCAGACCTTGTTATCTATATATTAAAATAATTTCTTTTGATTAAAAATATGTATTAACTAGTCAAGAAATATTCTTCTAAACAAGGACAGGGAGATTGGAGGGATACAGATTTGATGCGTGGACTGCCCAGTAGAGAAGGAATTTGCTGGGCTGTAATCAATGGCTTGAAGCCCAATGACAAGTGATGTCCCTCAGGGGGCCGTACTTGGACCTGTACTCTCTAATATTTTTATCAGTGCTACAGACAATACCACAGGCTGGGGGGATAGAAAACAGCCCCACAGAAAAGGACTTGGGGGTGCTAATGGATAAGAAGCTGGACATGAGCCAACAGTGCATGCTTGCAGCCCAGGCCAATGGCATCCTGGGCTGCATCAAAAGAAGCACCCAGGAGGTCAAGAGAGGTGATTCTGGCCCTCTGCTCTGCTGAGACCTCACCTGGGGTACTGTGTCCATCTCTGGAGCCCTCAACACAATAAAGACATAGACCTGATGGAGTGGGTCCAGGGGAGGGGCATGAAAATTATCAGGGGGCTAGAGAACCTCTGCTGCAACAACAGGCTTAAGAAGCTGGGGCTGCTCAGCCTGGAGAAAGCTCCAGGGGGACCTTAGAGCTGAAGGGGCTCCAGGAGAGCTGGAGTGCCAGGATGAGAGGGAATGGCTTTGAGCTGGAAGAGGGGAGATTGAGACCTCCATGGGCAACCTGTTCCAGTGTCTCCTCACCCTCACTGGAAAGAATTTCTTCCTAATCTCCAATCTAAAACTCACCTCCTCCAGCTTCAATCCATTCCCTCTTGTTCTCTCACTACAAGCCTTTGTAAAAACTCCTTTCCTGGATTTCTTGTAGCCCCTTCAGGTACTGGAAGGCTGCTCTAACATCTCCCTGGCCCCTTCTCCTCTCCATGCTGAACAGCCCCAACTCACACAGGTCCCCTCCTCTGTTATGGAAGAAAAGTACAGGGAAGCTGTCCCAGACCCCACTAAAAGCCACACTTAGATCAGGGCTTCACAGATTCACAGATTGCATGGGTTGGCAGGGATCCTCAAAGGGCATCTTGTCCAACCCCCTTGCAGTCACCAGGGACACCTCCAACTGGAGCAGGCTGCCCAAGGCTCAGGGCCACATCAAGTCTGATGGCTGAACAGCCCAAACTCTCCCAGTCTGTCTTCACAGGAGCCCTCTGATCATCTTTGTGGCCTCCTCTGGGCCCACTCCAGCAGCTCCCTGTGTCTCTTGTGTTGGGGCCCCCAGAGTTGGACACAGTAAACCACAACTGCAATTCCCCTTCACACGTTTTGGAGTAAATGCCTTGCTCTGAGGTATGCAGGAATTACTTTGCACTTGGTAAAGCCACTGCTGTGTCCACATTCTCCTTGCCTGGGGTGCTGATGGAAGATGGTAGCCAAAGTGCTGCACCCTCTCCAAGTCTGCTGTGCAGTGAGTATTCACAAACTGCAGTCGACACTTCCTTTAGACTTCTGATGGAGAAGGCCTTTCCTAAACCCACCTTGAGTTTGTAGAGGTGCTTTGGTGCTCCAGACCTGCACAGTAGTCTTCTGCAGAGGGAGCTTTGTGTTATAAATAGAAACTCTTCTCCTTCAGCCATCTGCTTTAGTTGCTCAAATGTACGGTGTTGGGGATCACGATTGTCTCCAAGGTGATATAATTCTGATGCTATTCTTAATTATGGCACTAGAGCATGAATCATGCAGAAAGAAGAAGGGAATTTAGGAATGGCTGTATTATTTATACCAAACTTGACTCTTGAATTCTTTGTCATCCTGCAGTAGCAGAGACACACAGTAATATCCTCTGGAGAAATCAAAGGACCCTCCAAGTGAAGCTGGGATTAAAATAGAGTCCTGCAGGATTATAACAGTGAGCTCTCAGGCTTGTGAACAAAACACAAAACAAAACAACCGCCAACCAAGCAACCAAAACCAAAGGAAAAAAAACCCACCCAAGTGCTTGCCAACACTGTAACACCCGGTTCAGCAATGCTGCCAGGCAGGCCTAGGATCTCTGTCTTGTTTATCTCATGTCTGAACAAGCCAAAACGTGACTGTCAGGTTGCTGTGATGCCACAGCGATTATCCAGCAGCACACCTCTGTGTAGTAACACTAGTTCTTTCCTCCTCTTTCAGCTTGAGTCATAGAATCATGAAATCATTATTATGGCTGCTGTTCAAAGCCTACCTCAATTGTTTTAGGCTTAAAGGAAGAAGGCAGGAAGTTGTTGGCACAAGCATTCAAAATCCTAACACGTTCATCTTCAACAAAGGAAAAGAGAAGCACTCCAATGGCACTGTGGATGACTTCTCTAGCTTAATTTCTGAATATATATGACAGGTCATAGAGTCATAGCATTGATTTTGTTGGAAAAGACCTCAAAATCTAGTGCCACTGTCAATCTAACACCACTAGGGTCACTAAATCATGTCCCAAAATACCATGTCCACATTTTTCCCGAGTATCTCCAGGGACAGCACCCTTCACAGAGATATCAAGGATGAAAACAGTGTCATTGCTGAAAACGCCGCAGTTTTACATCTCTGTCAGTGACATGGATAGTGGGATCAAGGCACCCTCAGCAAGTCTGCAGATGACACCAAGTTGTGTGGCCCAGGTGACAATGCAGAAGGGAAGGCATCTATCCAGATGGACCTGGCCAGGCTTCAGAGCTGAGCCCAAGCCAACCTCATGAAGTTCAAGAAGGTCAAGTGTAAGGTCCTGCAGCTGGGTCAGGGCAATGCCAAGCACAGATCCAAGCTGGGCAAGGAATGGCTGGAGAGCAGTCTGGAGGAGAAGACCTCAGGGGTGTCAGTTGGTGACAAACTCCCCAGGAGCCAGCAGTGGTCCCTGGCAGCCCAGAGCCAGCTGAGTGCTGAGCTGCAGCCAGAGCAGGGAGAGCAGCAGCACAGGGAGGGGATTCTGCCCCTCTGCTCTGCTCAGAGCCCACCTGCAGCACTGCCTCCAGCTCTGGGGCCCCCAGCACAAGAAGGACCTGGAGCTGCTGGAGAGGCTCCAGAGGCCATGAGGATGATCAGGGGCTGCAGAACCTCCCCTGTGGGGACAGGCTGGGAGAGTTGGGCTGTTCAGTGTGGACAAGAGAAGGCTCCAGGGAGACCTCAGAGCAGCCTTCCAGTACCTGAAGGGCTCCAGGAGAGATGGGGAGGGACTCTGGACAAGGGCTGGGAGTGCCAGGATGAGGAACAATGGCTTTGAGCTGGGAGAGGAGAGACTGAGACTGGAGATGAGGAAGAAATTGTTGAGAGTGAGGGTGGGGAGAGCCTGGCACAGGCTGCCCAGGGAGGCTGTGGCTGCCTCCTGCCTGGAGGTGCTCAGGGCCAGGCTGGATGAGGCCTTGAGCAGCCTGTGCTGGTGGGAGGGGTCCCTGCCCGTGGCAGGGGTTGGAAATAGATAATCTTTCGGGTCCCTTCCAACCCAGCCGTTGTATGACTCCATGACAAAACGCACTCCGCGGCGTCACTGCGGTACCAGCTCCGGCCCCGCACGGGGCCAGGGCTGCGCCGCGAGCCTCCACGTGGGGAGGCGGCAGGACGCCTGCGGCTCCTCCTCCCGGCGGCGGCGCCATGGCCGGCCGGGTGCTGCGCTGCTGCGGCCGGGCGGGATGGGGCCCAGGGCCCCGCTGCCTCCCCTCCGCTCCCGGGCTGTGCCCCCGCCGCGGCTGTGGGCAGGCGGCGGGGCCGTGGCACAGGCCCTTGGGCTTCAGCGAGGAGCAGGCCCGGCGACTCCTCGGGCTGCAGCCGCAGCTCTCTCCGCAGCAGCGGGAGGCGGCGGCGGCGCAGCTGCTGCTGCTGGGGCTCAGCACAGAGGCCGCCCTCGACCTGCTGGAGCGGAGCCCGCAGCTGCTGAAGCTGCCGACGGAGCGGCTGCGGGCGCGGGCCGAGGAGCTGCGGCGCCTGGGACTCGATGGAGGTAGGGCGGCTGAGCGGCGGCGGCGGGGAGGCGACGGGGCCCGGCCCGGCCCGGCCCTGCCCTGCCCCTGCCCCTGGCCCTGGCCCTGTTCCTGTCCCTGGCCCTGCCCCTGCCCCTGTCCCTGTCCCTGTCCCTGTCCCTGTTCCTGTCCCTGGCCCTGGCCCTGTTCCTGTCCCTGCCCCTGTCCCTGTCCCTGTCCCTGCCCCTGCCCCTGTCCCTGTCCCTGCCCCTGCCCCTGGCCCTGCCCCTGGTCCTGGCCCTGTCCCTGCCCCTGCCCCTGTCCCTGTCCCTGCCCCTGGCCCTGGCCCTGCCCCTGCCCCTGCCTTGACCCTGCCCCTGGCCCTGGCCCTGGCCCTGCCCCTGCCCCTGCCCCTGCCTTGACCCTGCCCTGTCCCTGTCCCTGCCCCTGCCCCTGGTCCTGCCCCTGCCCCTGGCCCTGGCCCTGTTCCTGTCCCTGGCCCTGTCCCTGTTCCTGTCCCTGTCCCTGCCCCTGCCTTGACCCTGCCCTGTCCCTGTCCCTGCCCCTGTCCCTGTCCCTGGTCCTGCCCCTGGTCCTGCCCCTGCCCCTGCCCCTGGTCCTGCCCCTGCCCCTGCCCCTGCCCCTACCCCTGCCCCTGCCCCTGCCCGGCCCTGCCCCTGCCCCTGTCCCTGCCCCTGTCCCTGCCCCTGTCCCTTCCCCTGCCCCTGCCCCTGCCCCTGTCCCTGTCCCTGTCCCTGGTCCTGGTCCTGGCCCTGGCCCTGCCCCTGCCCCTGTCCCTGTCCCTGCCCCTGCCCCTGTCCCTGTCCCTGCCCCTGCCCCTGGCCCTGCCCCTGCCCCTGCCTTGACCCTGCCCCTGGCCCTGGCCCTGGCCCTGCCCCTGCCCCTGCCCCTGCCTTGACCCTGCCCTGTCCCTGTCCCTGCCCCTGCCCCTGCCCCTGGCCCTGTCCCTGTTCCTGTCCCTGGCCCTGTCCCTGTTCCTGTCCCTGTCCCTGTCCCTGCCCCTGCCCCTGCCTTGACCCTGCCCTGTCCCTGTCCCTGCCCCTGGTCCTGCCCCTGCCCCTGCCCCTGGTCCTGCCCCTGCCCCTGGTCCTGCCCCTGCCCCTGCCCCTACCCCTGCCCGGCCCTGCCCCTGCCCCTGCCCCTGTCCCTGCCCCTGCCCCTGTCCCTGCCCCTGTCCCTTCCCCTGCCCCTGCCCCTGCCCCTGCCCCTGTCCGGCCCTGCCCCTGCCCCTGTCCGGCCCTGCCCCTGCCCCTGGCCCTGTCCCTGTCCCTGGTCCTGTCCCTTCCCCTGCCCCTGCCCCTGCCCCTGTCCCTGTCCCTGCCCCTGCCCCTGTCCGGCCCTGCCCCTGCCCCTGTCCGGCCCTGCCCCTGCCCCTGGCCCTGGCCCTGTCCCTGTCCCTGTCCCTGGTCCTGGCCCTGCCCCTGCCCCTGCCCCGGCCCTGCCCCTGCCCCTGTCCCTGTCCCTGGTCCTGGCCCTGCCCCTGCCCCTGCCCCTGCCCCGGCCCTGCCCCTGCCCCTGCCCGGCCCTGCCCCTGTCCCTGCCCCTGCCCCTGCCCCTGCCCTGTCCCTGCCCCTGCCCCTGCCCCTGCCCCTGCCCCTGCCCGGCCCGCTCAGCGTGGTGTCCGCAGGTCAGCTGCAGCGGGCGGTGAGCCGCTGCCCCCAGCTCTTCACCGTGCCCCGACGGCGGATGGCGGCTGCGGTGCGGCTGCTGCGGGAGCAGTGCCTCTTCACGGCGGAGCAGCTGAGGGAGGTGCTGGGCACCAGCCCCGCCGTGCTGCTGCAGGAGCCGCGCCTGCTCCACCACCACTTCCAGGTGAGTGCTGCCCGCCGCAGGGGCGCACGCTGGGAACCTGTCCGGCGGGGCCAGGGCCCTGCCTTACCCGCCCTGTCCCGCCCGCAGTATGCCTACTTCAGGATGGGGGTTCAGCAGAAGGAGATGGTGAAGGCCCGGCTGTTCCAAAAGCCTTTCGCCGAGCTCAGGAACCGGCACAGCTTCCTGGAGAGGCGGGGGCTGTACCAGACCCCCTACAAGGGCCAGACCCAAACCACTAACCCAAAACTGAAGACCATCCTTCAGCTACCAGAGAAAGAATTCCTGGAGAGCTTAGCTTGTGCCACCCCAGAGGAGTACGAGGTCTTCAGGAAGCTGCTGGCTAGGGAGGAGGAGGAAGAGGAGGAGGAGGAAGAAGAGGAAGAGGAAGACAGTGATGCACTATACACAGAGGAAACTGATGTCTTGGACGGTGAAAGTAGTAAAACAGCCTGGAAATGAGGAGGTGAGAGACCAAGGTGCCCAAGCTCTGCCCTGCTAGTGTAGGCCCTTGCCCCACTGCACTCGTGGCCACTCTGGGCCTCAACTGCCCCCCACCGGCCACAAGTCCTGGCAGCTGCAGGGCTCTGAGTGCAGGGCCCTGCTAAGGGGCAGCAATAGATCTCCTCCTGTCTCCTTATCAATCAATTACTTTAAAAATTATCCAGTTTCCATAAAGTGTTTTTATTTTAAAAAAACCCAAAACATTAAAGAGCTAATTCATTTCCAAGGCCAGGAAAGGACCTGCCAGCTGCATTCCCTACTGTGCTGGTTGTGGGGTGAGAGGTGGAAGCTGCTGGGCTGGCTTGCAGAAGAACCATGCTGTCCTGTGGCTCTGGGCCCACAGGTGCTGAAAGTGGACTGTCCCAGGGCAGGGCCCTCTCTCCCATCATGGGAGGCTGGTGGCTGACCAGGTAGAGAGGCAAAGGCTTTTCTGACCACAGGCCCAAAACCTCTCTCCCCAAGAGCAGAAGCTATTCTGGCTTTCCTCTTGCCTTGCTCTTCTAGGCAAGGGCTGGCTTCCCAGGCAGGGGGGGAGGTAGGACACCTGTGCTAATCTTGCAGCAGGGGGGGCTGCCACCAGATCAGTCAATCTTGGAGGAAAACAAGGCACTTCCCTCCCCCTTCTCTTCTGGGAGCAGAGCTAGAGCCCATGCAGGAGGGGAGCAGCATGCTGAACAGCTGGTCATGACTTTATCTTGCTGCTTCCCACCTGCTGCTGGCTGCCTCAGCAGCCACTTCTCTGGGCTGTACACTCTTACAGCGCTCCTGGGAGGGAGAGGGTAGTGCCAGGAGCACCAACAGTCCCAGTTCTGCTCTCCTCAGCGGTTTTCCAGGCTGTATCTTGACACACATGGCTGAAGAGCAAAGCACCCTGGCAGTGCTTCTGGGAGGAGAGAAGGCTGCCCTGCCACCATGCCCCCAGGCTGCTGTGGCAACCCTAACTACAATATATCTCTGTATGGATCCATTTAGAATATACACTGTGTACACCTCATACAAATCTATGTTTAAACTAGCACTGTCCTACAAACTCACAAAAACTAGGAACGTTTCTAAGCTATGCCTTCTCCTTCCCTGTCCTGCTGCAGCTGGTGGGGCACCCCCTGGGTGCTGCTCCTCTCTGTAAGCAACAGCGTTGGCCTCCTGGCAGCAGCTGCCGCCACAGGGAATGCAAAGGCTAGGGGCAGTTCAGGGGCAGGGGACAAGGGGCTTACTTTGTCACCAAGCCCACACTACACTGCACGCTGGGGATGATCCAGCCAGAACACGTGTGTTGTTGCACCTCAGCTGGACACCTTCCACCCTACACCTCGCTTTTGAATTCTTTCCATGTGCTCTGTTGGTTTCAAAGCTGAGAATTGGGTTTAAATTATTTACAAAACAAATTTAGAAAACAAACAGGCAGTAGCAGTTCCCCCCCTGGAGCAGTGGAGAGGGGGATGCACATCTGCTGCCCATGCTTGCCTCACTGCTCAGTGAAGCTGCTCACCATTTCTGACTGGTCTGCATAGGGAAGGTCTCCTCCCACCTGGTTTTTATGGGCCACATCTCGGGTGATAGCTAGAGCTTTTTGGTCTGCATTAAACTGCTTTATTTGGAGGTCATTGGTAATTTATAGCCTTGGGTTATGGAAACAGGTTGGTGCAGACGCTTTTGGCAGAGCCAGGCTCAGGCCTGCCAGTGCCTGAGCAGAGCTAGGAGGCCATCCATCATACAGTGACAAATGACAAGGGGGCGAGAGCAGGGCCGATGCTCTGGGGGCAACCAGCCAGCTGCTGTGGTACACTGGTGCCCAATTCCTGGCAGGCAGAGAAGTGGCTGGAGTGAGGCAAGCCAGAGCGAGGGCAGAGCTGGTCTGGTAGAGGGAAGGGAGCACTGCTCAGCACACCTATCCAGCTGTGAGTCTGGCAGGGAGAGGCTGATGCCAAGCAGAAAGGTTCCCCCCCAGTGTTCAACCCAGTGGGCAGATCTGATCATCCTGGTGTTTCAGAAGCCCTTAGATGTGGAAAGATGAAGCTTCTACTGCTTTGAGCCCTGTGAAAGAGCAGGAGGAGAATGAGCTGGGGTGCAGAATCCCCAAAAGCTGCCTCTTACCACCCTGCACATCCATCTTGGGCTGGGGGAAAGGGGACCTGTCCCCTCTGAGGCTGCAGCCTTAGCCTTGCACTGGCAAGGCAGCACCCAGGCCCTTCCTATGCAGGAATCTGTTGGTGGGGCTGCAGAGCTACAGGGAAGCAGAGCAAGCCCTAGTCATGTACCCAAGCTTGACCAGCACAGCAGCTAGAGAACCCTTGTACACCCCTGATGTGGCAACATGAACCTCTGGCCCCCATCCTTCACCTCCCCAAGTCCCTGCAGCTGAGGAAGTCCTGGAGCAGACACTTACTGTGTGGCTTCTTCAGTGTGTGACTGTTGCTTGGTTTTCTGAAAGGGAGAACAGTGGCATCAGTCCTGCAGCTGCTCACAGAGGGCAGGCAGAGCTGGCATCTGAGTCTTGGTTGTGTACTCCTCATACTCTGTTCTGCACAGGGAACCTGCTTCCCTCTCCCAGGTCTATCCCCAGCTTGGGCACCCCACAAATGCTGGGTGACTGGCTGGCTGCACATTCTTGTCCCAGGCCCTAAGAAGGCCAGTTCTCAGTCTGCTGCTGTCAGCTGTACCTGCTTGTGGTCCTAGAAGCGGTGCTCTCGCAGCTCTCCTTGTAGCAGACATCCTGGTGTACCTTATAGACTCTCCTGTACCTGCACACACAGCAGAGGGTGAGTTGCAGGGAGCAATAGGGACAGATCTGCTTTTAGGAGTGCAAGGCAGGGAGTCTTGAGCGTCTCCTCCATTCCCTTTCAGGCTGGAGTAACTGGCCTGGGTAGGAGGAGGGCTGAGCTCACACAGCTGGGCCCTTCCATCACCAGAAGTCTGGGGGAGCAGGGAGCAGAGGCTCCCCTGCCATGACCTGGCATTACAGTAAGGCTAGTCCCAGGCCTCTGCTTGCAGGTACACAGGCAGCTACAAGCTGGGGGTCACACACGAATACAAACCTCACTGCCATGTAAGTGGGTAACATTGCTATGGGGCTGTCACTGCCCTGAAATGCAGCTGTCAGGGCAGACCTGGAGGCTTGAGGGCACACAAGGCTATTCAGCCTGTACTGGGGAGGAGGCAGCTGCAGCCATGGTCTGAGACAGCCTCACACTCACTCTCTGTTCCCAAGAGCTGAGCTGCATGAAGACATCCCTGGCTCGGAGCACAGGGGCAGGGGGCAGCACAACCCACAGGCAGTACTCACAGGTAGTGGCAGGTGCCTCCTTCCCACAGGGGGAATGACCTGGTTTCCAAGTACAGCCGTGTGCAGGAGTGTGGCACCTTCTTGCAGGCTGCTCGGGGAACAGGAGAGGGGAGCTACCAACAAGCCTACCTCTCACCCTGCCTGCCCCCATGGCGAGGGGCCAGTGAGGCCCCTCTAGCTTCCCCTCTGCTGTCCTGGAGGGTTGGGCTCAACAGAGGTGAGTTATGAGGAGAAGCAGAGGGCCCAGCCTCATGGTGCCCAGAGGACTACGTGGGCAGGGCAGAAGCCAGGCTCCCAGATCTACCCAGACTGGCAAAGGCTGAGCCCAGCCCCTCTCTGCTGTTGACAGCACAGCCCTGTCTAGCCTGGGAATAGTGGGAGCCCCTCAGCTATGAGGGCCTAGCTGCTGACATGGTGTGCTCAGTGCCCTGTGCAACCTGTGGCTGGACTGCTGTCCCTCTGGGCATGTGCCACCTGCCTGCGGGCCAGAGCGCAGGGCTCGGGCGGCAGTGTGGCACTCACCTAGCTCACAGAGCTGGCCCTTGAACCCCGGCGGGCAGTCACAGTGGTAGGATTCAGCATCCCTACTGCAGGTGCCTCCATTCCTGCAGGGGCTCACAGAGCAGTTGTGCTCCTCACCTGCAAAATACATGGCAGTCACGCCCCAGGGCCATAGTGGAGCCCTGCCCAGGTGCTCCTGGGGAGAGCTCAAGTGGGCAAGCAGGGATAGGAGAGCCAGTAGAGGCCCACTTGTGTGCCTCCTGGCAGGGTAACAGGAGAGCAGCTGATGCCAAGTGCTCTGCCTACCTGCAGGGCCCAGACTGGGCCTCTGATATTCATGTGCCCCCCTCCCTGGACTTACTCTTTGCCTTGTGCAGCTGCAGCACCAGACTGCCCTGGCTGGACACCTCCGCATTCTCCAGCTTCACTGGAGCATCTGGCTCTGGGCAACAAGAGGATCAGACGTCACCTGCAGCCAGGGCCAGACCCAAATACAGTCTAACAGGATCCAGCCTGACTGCAGCCTCAGAGGGCTGATCAGGCCTGAGGCAGTGGTTTAGGTCCTCCCACTTGGTACCCCTAGAATTAGGGGGTGCACACCTTGCCCTTCCTGGAGGGTTGTGGGCACAGAACACTAGGGAGGCAGGGGCAGAGACAATGCATCCAAGGACTGCTGTCAAGAATGCCAAGCCCCTTCCTCACCCCATGACAATGGGGCTTCCAGGCCTGCTGGGGTATCTTGGGCTGGCACTTGTATCGCTGATGTTCCTGAAATGGCAAACGAGGGGCTAGGCCTGGGCTAGTGAGGGCTTCTTGCCCAGGTGCCCTCCTCGAGTGCAAGTCTGCCTGGCAGTAGGGGCTCAGGCTGCTGGTAGGCAGGGATTGGAGGGTCACTGCTTGGGCTCTAAGTGCTGCTGGCAATGAAGAAAGCCAGCTCACACTGCAGCCAGCACTGCCTTACATCAGCAAGGGTCCTTTCTGGGCACCCCCACCTGACTGTGCACCATCTCTCTGCCTGTGCAGAGGCCTAGCAAATAGGGCTGATGTTTATGTGCCCAGGGAGAGATAAGAGGGCTCTGCCCTCCACTATAGCTCCCCAAGCCCTACATCAGCCTGTCCTGGGCATGAGGCACAGGAGATAGTCCTAGGTGACAGCAGGAGGCCAGAAAGGCAGCAGAGGACTTACGTGTTTTCACAATGATGGATTTGTCCAGTGCAGTGCCAAACCTGGTGCTGATCCTCCCTCTGCCATCCACCAGCTCAGTGAACCTGTCACAGGAGAACCATAAGGTATGAGGCACTGTAGGTGCCACAGCCACCTCAAGCAGGGGCAGGAAGCAGCTGCATAAACAACTCTCTAGTGGCATCAGGCTCAGTTTAAGTCCTGCAGGCACTGTGGGAGGCAATCTGCTACGGGGGCAACCTGCTCAGAGGACAAAGGCCTTCCTGGCTCAGGAGTCTAGTGGGTGGGCAAAAGGCACAACCCAGCAGGAACACAGCTTGACCCCATGTACAGCCAGAGACAGGAGCTGGGAAAAGGGGCTGTGCTCAGCCCAGCACTCGGGCCAGGTGCTGGTGGAGAGCCAGGAGTGCTGGAGCAATGCCTACCTGGGAGTTGGTGAGGGCTCCTCAGCTGTGCCACGATCTGCGAGCAAGCGGAGCTCGGGCAGGAAAGCTGGAGGCAGCCTGTTGCGCAGCACGCGGGGGTTAGGCTTAGCTTGGCTCCAGCGTCTCTCCGAAGTCCCATCCCTCTGTACTGCAGAGCAAAGGCTTAGGCTCAGCAGGAGGCAGGCTGCAGGTCAGCACAGCAACCCAGCCACCAGTCCTCTCGTCCTCAGACTGTCATTTAGGGCTGTGCACACTCTTCACACACCTGGACTGTGAGCGCCAGTCCAAGTGAAGCATCACTGAGTTGCAAGTCCTCTAACAGAGGCAGCAGCCCACCACACACCTCCCTCTGCAAGGGGGCCTGCTCCTGTCTCCACAGCCTGCTGCGGATGCCCCGTTCTGGAGCAGTGGGTCCCCATGCAGTCATTACTCTGTTGGTCAATTAATTTCCTACCCCCTGCCCCGCTTCCTTGTTACCCCAGCCCCGCCCCTCGTGCTGAAGCCACCCTAGCCGTGGTGAGCTGGGCACTCACGGGTGGTGACGTAGAGGTGGATGGGCTCGCTGTGCACCTGGCCTTGCTCCGTGCTCTGCACGGCCGTCAGGGACAGGCGGTACCGCTGCCCGGGGAGCAGGTCCCGCACCGTGTAGGACACCAGCTTCCCGTTGGGCACGTAGCGGCTCTTCACGCTCTGGCTGTTGGTGACGTTGATGATGTAGCCCTCCACAGTGCCAGCGGGTGGCTGCTCCCACGTCATGGACACAGAAGTGACAGTGACACGGGAGGCAGTGAGATTTTGTGGGGGGAGAGGCCCTGGGACAGGCAGGAGGGGAGGGAAAAGTGGTCAGTGCTGGTGTCCCTGAATGGCAATCACCCTGCTTGCTCACACACCGTCTTACAAGTACGCCAGGGCCCCAGCTTGCCTGGTCATGCCTCAGCTGTGCAAGACAGCGAGAAATGCCCAGCACCGGGTCCCTGCCAAGGCAAGCAGAGCCCCATCATGCTCTGCAATTCAGGTCCTGACCTCACCCCTCCAGCTGCTGCATAGCAGGGAATGGAATCAGGCCCACGTGAGCTCCACATGGGGCTGAGCTTGTACTGGTCTTGGACAGTGAAGAGCATCTGGCAAGGGAGGAGGTGCACTGCCTTGTCTGCCCTTCCTGAGCATGGCCTGCACACCTACCCACCGTGCTGGCCAGACAGACTGACAGCTTTCGTGCCTTCCTCTGTGCCTGCCAAGCCCCAAGGCCCCTGCAGTGGTGGGGAGTGGTGAAGACAACCCCACTCACTAGTCCACACGTGGAAAGGGGCCGTAGACAGACTCTCTGAGAGGTGGTCTTCCATCCCCAGGCCACTCAATGTGGTGACATGAATGACATACTTCTCTCCCGGCTGCAGGTCCCTGTGGAGGAGGAAGGCAGGGTGGGAAGAAGTGAGCTGGGCAGCCTAGCAGGGCTGTCTGGCCCAGTGCCCACCTGCCACCCAACTCACAGGAAGGTGTACTTGGCCACGCTGCTGTTCAGCTCCACAGTGCGGCCCACCAGGTCTCCCGGCTGGTGGATGGAGACACGCACCCTACTGACAGTGGAGTGCTTGAGCCTGTGCAGAGCCCACTGCACCACGATGGTGCTGGCCGTCACGTTCACGATCTCAAAGCCTTCCACCGGACGCGGTCCTAGCCGGAGAGAGTGGAGGGGGCTGCAGACAGCTATCGACCATCACAGGTTGCCTCATCCCTTCCTTGTGCCCCAACAGGGGGGGTTCCTGCTTGCTCCTCCAGACTAGCTTCCTCAGTGGGAGCAGCTCAGAGCCGCCTGCCCTGATGGACTTCACTCTCCCATCCTCACCTCCTGCGGTCAGGTGGGAGGCACATCCGTCTACCTGCCCACAAGGCCTTGTACCATCTCCGTGGCACCCACAGGGCTGTCCTTCTCTAGCCCCAGCCACCCATCACCAGCTCCAATGTGTCTGCAGTGCGTAGGCCTGGCCCTAAGCCCACCACATGCCGCAAACTGCTATCCTGAGCCTTATGCTTACTGCCCCTCCATCTGGCCCTGGCTCAAGGCCTCCTGAAGTGCTGTGGGTAGGGGCTCAGACCCGTTCTGTCCTGAGCACCAACACCTGCCACCTTCTGTTCTGGGTTTCAGTATCAGCCTACTGGGGGTGGATGTTGTGTGCTTTCCCGCCACCATCCCCCTCTCATTAGAGGGCAGCTTTTCTACGTCTAATTCCCCCCCATCCCCAACTGACCCTATTTCTACCCTCACCTGCCCCAGAAAGCAGGACCGCAGTGACTACACCTGCCCATGTCCCCACAGAGGCACCATTGTGTCCCCTTCCCTCCAGCAACAGAGCAGAGATCCCAATAGCTTCTACTCTCTCTAGCACGTCTGCATACCAAGGAAGCAGGAGGGCAAGGCAACTCGCCCAGGGGCTTGTTAGCAGAGATCACCCAGCCCCGCTGCTTGACTGGCACAGGCGCTTCTCCAGTTCAGCTTCACAGCACTGGTGACCCACACTACCCTGGGCCCAGTCACAAAGAGTAACCCGTGCAGCAGCTGCAGCCTGGCCCTGATGAACAGGATCCCAGGGCAGATCCCTACTGCCATCTCCCTCATCAGACCCTGGGCAGGGGCCCAGCGAGCCACAGCGGGGTCCCCTTTTACTCACAACAAAGGAAAAAGCAATTCTCTGTGCCAAGCACTTTCCAAAGGCCCCCAGCCGGATTTTAAGGACGTGTAGCACCAAACGCGCCGGGTTTCAGCAGGGGCCCAGGCTGCAGCCGGAGCCGGCGGCAGGGAGACGGCACAAGCCCTGGTGCCTGCAGGGCTACGCCCGCTGATGCCCGCTATCCCCTCGGGGCTGCTACTCACTAGTGCGTGTGGTGAGCATGATGGGCCTGCTGATATCATTCTTGTTGTTCACGTTGCGTTTGACTGAAAAGACAGAAATATTGTAGGCCCTGCCGGAGGCGAGTGCCCGCAATTGGTGGGCAGAACGACTTCGGTCCACAAAATCTGTCCTGCGGTAAGAGCCGTCGAGGGATACGTACGTCACGGCGTAGCCGTCAATCAGCTGCCTGGCGGCTGCGTCCTCAGGTGGGTGCCAAGAAATCAACACACCAGTGTCCTCCACCCTTTCCACCTTTAATGAGGTTGGTGGCAGCAATTCTTCAGGGTGTAGGCAAAGGCAAAGAGGAGAGGTAATGCCATGAATCTTTAGAGAACGGACCCCGGCAGCAAGAGACAGAGCAGCAGCGATGCAAGATGGAGCCCTTGCTCTCTCCCTCAGCGTGCCTGGCAGGGACCCTGTGGGCATCAGCCACCACTGGCCCAGCAGGCATGGAAGGAACCAGGCTGCCAGGAGCATGCCCAACCACTGCACCCTGGCAGCACCAGCAGCTGAGCACTTGCCACTAGCTACTGGGCCTAGGGGCACCAGTGAGACACAACAAGGGGCTCCAAAGAGGCTGGTGCCAGCGCAAGAGGCTTCCCTCAGATGCTTTGGTCTCCCTTCCTAAGGGCTGCCAAGGGATTGCCATCACTGCAGGGGGCCAGATACCTGCCCCCAGAATACTTGTGCTGAGCCTGGCACCCACGGCAGCAGCTCAGCACACCAGCGCCCATCTGTGGCATTAGTGGGGCCCAGGCAGGCCCCCGCGGAGATGAGATTCCAGCCCTGCCTGCCTCAAGAACAGCTGCTGGTCCCAGACAGCGTCGAGCCCCTCGCGGGCAATGGCCACCGCCAGGCCAGCGTCGAGCCACGCACCATGTCCCGGTGCCACTGCTGAGGGCCTTTACCTTTTTCGCAGCTCTTGCCTGTGTAGCTGACTTTGCAGGTGCAGCTGTGGGTGCCATTGCCGGCCAGGCAGTAGCCTCTGCTCCCGCAGGGGCTGGAGAAGCATGGGTCACTGGCTGCAGGAGAGGTGCCAGGTCCAGCCAGGTATCAGCACTGCTGGATGGCCAAGTGGCCACCCTGCACCCAGCTGCCCTGCCCCACCTCACCTGTCTCGCAGTGGTAGCCAAAGAAACCCTCTGGGCACAGGCAGAGATAGGAGCCTCTGTAGCTTTCACACTCCCCTCCATTTCGACAGGGGCCTGACTCACAGGCATTCACTTCTGGAGGTGAGAGGAGGCCAGTGATGAGCAGGGGCCCTGGGCATGCTGGCAGCCAACTTCCACATGTGCGTGACAGCAATGACCCCCTCGATGGGCATGCAACCCAGGGCTAAAATCCCACCCAAGCACTGTGGTGGCTGCATCCCCTGGCCTTTGAAAGAGGATCCATCACTGACACACTGACACACCTCCTGTGTGTCTTCCCTGCTGCCTCCCCACCCAAGCAGTTTCAGCTCTGCTCCTGAAATGGCAGGCAAAGAGGCATAACTGGCAGCAGGCATCCAGGGTGACAGCTCAGGGTCAAGGTGACCGAGACAGCGACCAGCTGCCTGGCTCAGCACCAGGCTTGGCCATGTCCCAGTGTCCAGTCCAGCCTCCCCCTGCCCTGGAAAGGAGTATCCTTACCTGTTTCACAATGGGTCCCCACGAAGCCCTCAGGACAGTAGCAAGTGAAGGACCCAGGGAGGTCCTGGCAGGTCCCACCGTTCTTACAGGGCTCTGACTGGCACTCGTCAACATCTGAGGATGAGGAGAGGTGCCAGCTCAGCACAGTGATCAGGCTGATGGCAGGGGGTATAGAGAGGCAAGCACTTCTCCCACAGAGCACTACATCTTGCTGTTCCCAAAGCCCACTAGCAAGGAACAGCTCCTGAGGCCTTTGGGAGCCCTGTTCCCCACACCCACCCCTGTGTGGGTGCTGTGGCAAGAGCTGGGCATGTGGACATGCCTACAAGAACCCTTGGGGATGGCTGACAGCATGGAGTTGTGCCAAGAGGTTCCATAAGGTGCTAGAGGCACGCACTCCCTCCTCTAACTTCCAGCAGGTATCCCACCTTCTCCCACCACCATCCTTTGCTGGGCTCTGGGGAGCCAGGCTAGAGCCACCTGTCAGTCCCACTGGCCCCTGTGCTGCCTGCCCTCCCTCTCCCAGCAAGTGCTCATATGTGCACACACAGGAGCACAGCATGACCAAAAGTGTCACCTCAGGCTGCTTTTCCCCACTGCCTCCTGGCCAATAACTCTGGAGCCATACAGGACACTTCCCCTCTAGACCCAGAGCTTATCTGCACAGGCTGAACATGTCAGGAGAATTCACTGCCCTGTCAGCGATGCAGATGCCCACGCAGCATCCGTCAGGGACACAAGCAGCACACGTGCTGCACGGGTCTGCCCTCGCTGCCTGACTCGGAGCAGCACCTCCCCACTGCCACATCCTGCAGCTGGGCAGGGCTCTGGGACAGGAGCCCTAATCACAGGTGGATCTAAGGGCACGGACAAGACTGAAGCCAGCACACAGCCACAGGCAGCCCAGCTCCTCCCTGTGGGGTTTGTGCCTGCTGTCATTGTCCAGGGGCTGGGGGCACGGAAGGGTTTGCTGTAGCTGCCTGCAGCAGCCCTGGAGCACAGCTGGCGTGGTCTCTTACCCAGCTCACAGTGCTGACCAGCATAGCCTGGCTCACACAGGCACAGGAACTCAGCGACACGGTCCTTGCACTGCCCACCGTTCATACAGGGCTGGGACTGGCACTCATTGATCTCTGAAGGTATTTGAGAGACAAAGCAAGAGATGTGAGCACCAGGCGGGGGGGTGGTGTCCCCGGGTGGGGACTGTCTGCAGACTTGGGCAGGGGAGGACTCGAGTATACACATCCTGGGGTCACCAAGCGACAGTCATAACCACAGCCCAGGGCAGTACCCCAGGCCTCAGCCACCCCATGGTGCTCACCATCACATTCAGGGGGGTCACTCCAGACGCCTGGCAGGTGGCAGACACGGGGGTGGTTGTGCTGGCTGAGGGTGTAGCCTGGCTCACACAGGTACTCAGCCAATGAGCCCACCTTGGTGGAGTTAAAAAATGCCTGGGCGTGCTTCACCTCACTGGGGATACCACAATCAACTTCTGAGGAAAAACAGGGGGAGTGAGTGGGGCCCACAGAGACATCCTGAGCCCCAGGTGGGGCAGTACAAGGACCTTACCAGACTGGCAGTGCTTCCCTACATAGCCCACAGGGCACGTGCAAGTATAGTCCCCACCAAGATCCTCACAAGTAGCACCATTCTCGCAGGGGCTAAGGAAGCACAGGGAGGGCACTAAAAGCAAGAGCAGAGAAGAGTGATTGGTGGGGAGACAGCAGTGCCCGGAAAGCTTCCCCTCTTCTCCTTCCAGCGCCACTCCCCTGCCCTCTGCTGGGGTGCAAGCTGGAGTGCTTGGAACCACAGGGAAGAAAATTCAAAGCAGAGCCGACAGCCTGGACGCCTCCCCAGGCGACTTCTGACACATGCCCAGGTGGCCCCAATGCCTCCCCAGGCTGCCCCTGCAGCTCCCCAAGCCGCCCCAGTGCCTCCCCAGGCCGCCCCCCACGCCTACCGATCTCGCAGTGACGACCAGCGTAGCCCAGGGGACAGTCGCACTTGTACTTGCCAATGTAGTGGAAGCAGGTGCCCCCGTTCTGGCAGGGCCCCGAGGCGCAGGGGTCCGGCTTACCTGCGGGCAGAGAGCAGGCGAGGGCTGAGCAGCGCAGGGGACAAGTGCCAGCTCCCCTCCCTGGGTGGGGGCCAAGGGGCCGTACCGATCTCGCAGTGCTTGCCGGTGAAGCGGTAGGGGCAGGTGCAGTGGTAGTCGCCATCCGCCTCCCTGCAGGTGCCCCCGTTGCGGCAGGGCCCTGTGCTGCAGAGCTGTGGCTTGGCTGTGGAGAGAGTGCCGAGCGGGCATCACCCACTGCTGCCATCCTCCCGCCAGCACCCCACCAAACCCCATGGGGCGGAAAGCTGAGCATGCCACACCTCGGCGGCACCACCAAACAACGTCCATGAAGGCAGTGCTGGGGCCTTGAGGGGCACAGGCACGCTGTGCCACAGGACTGAGGGCTGCTCTTGAAGCCAGAAGCTCAGCAGTGCTGAGCCTGCTGTGCAGCTGGATTGGCTGCTGTAGCCGTCAGGGGCTACGAAAGGAGTCACGCAATCCTCCGTGCCACAGGGTAACCTGCACTTGTGTCCAGCTGTGGCTCAGCAAGCAGCTGCTCACCTCCCACAAGGGTCCAAACTCTTCCCCCACCCCCTGCCAGGTATGCTAGGGTCAGAGGGTAGCTCTGTGCAGGTACCTTTCTCACAGTGCTTGCCAAGGAAGCCTTGAGGACACTCACAGGTGTATGAGTCATCGTGAACTTCACAGAACCCCCCATTCAGGCAAGGCTCCGAGTCACAGGGAGATGGCACTGCTGCAAAGCCAAACACAGGGTGGCACAGAGAACTTTTTACAAGGGCTTTTTGTGTTAGGACAAGAGGGAATGGATTTAAGATTGAGTAAGGTAGATTTAGACTGCATATTAAAAAGAAATTCTTTACAGGGAGGGTGGGGAGACACTGGAACAGCTTTTGCCCAGGGAGGCTGTGGATGCCCGGTCCCTGGTGGTGCTCAAGGCCACACCGGATGAGGCTTTTGAGCAAGCCACACTCGTGGGAGGAGTCCCTGCCCATGGCAGGAGCTTTGGAACTAGATGATCTTTAAGGTCCCTTCCAGCCCAAACCATTCTGTGAATTTATGTTGTTGTGGTTTGGACCTGATGCTTTAGCCTAGTGTCTTAAACAAGACTACAAACTTTCTGGACATCTTTGATTAAAAGGTAAAAAAATTGCTGCTGGATACAGAAGCACAACTGATTTATCTACACTGTTCCATTGGCTTGCTGACTAGGATAAGGTTTGCTGCACAAACTATCCTTTTCTCTTCTCTCTGTGATTCTGCTTTGCACTGCTCCCTTACCTCTTTCTGACCTTCTGCTGGCTGAACTGATTTGTGTTGTGCCTCTGAAGGCACCAGGGAAAGGAGAGGACTGCAAGCAGCCCTCTGTCTATCTAGGGGGGTGTAGCTCTATACAAGGGAATCCTTGTATTTGTTTTACTGAACTGTAAATATATGCAAATGTATTTTGCACACATTCATTGCATTTTATACTTCTAGGTTTCAGCTTACCTCTTGTAAATGTAACTTTCACTTTGCCTCGTTCCTAGTTTGACTTTTTTAGGGCGTTTACTCTGGGGGTAATTTCAACCCATCACATAAGCACAACTGGAGTGCAAGGGCTGCTCCCCAGTTGATGATGGTGCTCCCTGTCCACCCTCCCAGCCCTGGCAGGCATCCCTCCCGGGCTGGCCCTGCAGCTCTGCAGGGGACACTCACTGTGGTTGGTGCTGTAGTCAGTGTGGCAGACGCAGAGGTAGCTCCCGCCATACTCCATGCAGTAGCCACCATCCGGGCACTGCGTGTTCATGCTGCACGGGGTGGTGGTGACTTCTGTGAACACATGGCCAGCACCAGCCTCTGTCAGCTGGTGGTGAGACACCCAGCCAGCTGGCTGGCCAGAAGCAGGGGTCTCCTAACTTTGCATGGTCTGATGAGACAGGAGAAACCCTCTGCACCACAGATTGTGTGAGGGGCAAGGGGCAGCCTGGGTGCCCAACGAGCTTCAGAGGGGGAGTACACAACGCTGTGGTTCTCTCCCCACCCAAGGAAGCTAGCCTGGCCAAAGCACGGCTCAAGGAGTGTTGGAGATGGAAGCATTGTTTCCCCTCCAGGGGACACTATTTCCAGGCTCAGGTTCAGTCTGTGCCCCTGGTACCATGCTAGGCCCAGGAATGGGGAGAACATCTCTTTGCTTGTCCGCAGCTTGGCCTGGCTCAGCTCAGGCATTCCAGTGGGGGAAAAAAACACAGCAAGAGAGAAGTCCTCACCTACCGAATTCACAGAGGAGACCAAAAAACCCAGGTGGGCACTGGCAGACAGTGATGTTCCCCTCCAGACAGCTGCCCCCATTGCGGCACTCGCAGCCATCCGAGAGCTCTGCAAGAGAGACCAGAGCTATCCAGGACCCCTCCTGCTTTGCAGGGCTGGCCAACAGCCTTGCCAGATGCCACCCATGGGAGGAGCTCAGGTGGGTGGCAGCCATGAGCCCTCCACTCCCCAACAGCCAGGTAGAGCCTCCAGCAGGATGAACCCACTGCTCAGTCCAGAAGCCTTGAACAGGCTTTCCAGGGCTGTTGCTGCTCACTTTCAGGAGTACAAGGGCTGTCCCCAGAGACACTCATCCCACCAGAGAGACTTCCTAGTACTCACTGTCTCGACAGTCCTCCCCCGTGTAGCCCTCCTGGCATTCACAGATGTAGCCCTGCTCCGTCTCCAGGCAGCTGCCTGCATTCTGGCATGGATGGGAGAGGCAGGCACTGGGCATGCGGGGCCCACCTGTGGGAAAGGAGGAGGCTGAGCCACAATCATCCCATCCCAGGGCATCTGGGGCAGAGCTGGTCTAACCCAGACTCACGAGAGACCCCACCACAGCCAGGCAGTGCTGCTGGAAGGAGCTCCCTCCTGTCAGCACTACAATGTCTTTGCACCACATGCCTGCCAGCTCATGGTGGCACCTATGGCTGACACAGCCTCTTCTTAGCCAACCAGCTCCCGTGCCAGGCCAGTGAGGCGTGCATCCACTCACCATACTGGCAGTTGCTGCCATAATAACCCGGGGAGCAAGTGCAGATGTATCGGCCGGGGCGGATGTAGTTGCAGGTCTGTCGGTTCTGGCAGCTCCGGTCCTCGCAGGAGGACAAGTCTGGTGAGGGAAAGCGAAGGGGGAGTGAGCAGAGCCCAGCCCCAGGAGAGGGGCCACAATGGCCAGCAGAACACAGAGGGAGAGTCTGTGAGAGGGTCATCTGGGGTGCAGGCAGGAGCAGACACCTGTCTCGCAGCGCTGTCCCGCGAAGGGCTCCAGGCACACGCAGGAGTAGTTATTGACCAGGTCAATGCAGTGCCCACCGTTCAGGCACGGGCTGGACTCACACTCGTTGACCTCTGCAAGGGGAGGCCAGGAGGGGCGGTCAGGCCACGCACAAGCACTGCTGGGCTGCTGGTTCACCCGCTGCCTCCCATCCTGGAGGATGCTCAGGAGGTGGGAGGTGAGTCAGGAAAAAAAAAACAGTCAGTCAGCACCACTGGCAACAGTGAGTGCTTCTCTCCCACAGCTATAGCCAGAGGTGAAGCAGGGTGGGAAAGCAGCGTGCCAGGGCATCAATTATCATCATCTCCCCCTCACACCTGCTTCTGCCACCCACCTGTCTGGCAGTCTGCTCCTGTGTACCCTGGCTGGCACAAGCATGCTGCTGTCCCATTTGCCACCTGGCACGTCCCATTGTTCTGGCACACCTTGCTCTCACATGGCAACTCTTCTGCAAAAACGAGAGGGCAGCTGGTGGGAGATCAACCCAGGCACAAGACTGGCACATGGCATACCCTGCACACATGGCGATGGCTGGTGCTGGGCAGAACGCGTAGCTCCAAGCCAGCAAAGCACCCTCCAGCAGGAAACAGTGGCTGCATGCCTGGCTACATCTCTTCCCCACCTCTTTCACTGAGCAGCTCATCCCTCTCATCCTCCTGTGTCTCTTGGATGCTAGTGTCATGTGCCAGGCATTTCTCCCTCCCCTTCTTGAGACTCAACTTCCTGCTTGCCTGGCCCACTGAGAGCCAAATGCTTTGGTGGCACTTCCGCCAGTGGGCAGAGGCCAGCAGGGGGGGAAGCTGGCCAACACGGCCCCTTTCCAGGAACTGGGAGAGTCCCTGCTAGCTTTGACAGGCTCAGGAGCAGAGCATCACCTGCAAAAGCTAAGTGAAGTGCTAAGCATCAGCCTCTCTTGCAGAGGAGCAGTTGCTGGGCAAAGGTGCTGGGAGCAGCGCTGAGGCAAGCCCCTGGAGCAGTGGGCTGCCTGCAGCACGAAGGGCTCATGGCCAGAACAAACTTTCCTCTGCTTGCAGCAAGCTGAAATCCCAGCCAGTTGTCCCAAATTGCTCCAGCCCAGCAGCTGCCACAGGAGCCCTGGTCTCTAAAGAGCCCCAAGCCTGGGGCAGTGGAGACAGCCTCACTGTGCCAGCAGCCCCACACTCACCGGTCTCACAGCTGGCGCCTCGGAAGCCCAGTGGGCACCTGCAGCTGAAGCTGCCAGCACCATTGAGGCAGGTGGCTCCATTCTGACATGGGTGGGAGAGACATTCATCCACATCTGAAATAGAGCCCCGGGTGGGGCAGGAGCTCAGGGCTGGGACAGCTCAGTGGACAGACCATCAGCACACAGCAGTGATAGCAGGAACAAGACATACTCCATGTGGCAAAGCACTGGGAGCACAGGGCCAGCACTCACCAATGTGGCACCTCTTCCCAGTAAAGCCAGCCAGGCAGGAGCAGGTGTAGGAGGGGTTCCCCGTGATGCAGTCCTCAATACACTTCCCCCCATTCAGGCAGGGCCGAAGAGTCAGGCAGACAGAGGCTGTGGGGACAGGAGGTGTCCCCTCATCAGTCCCTGCCCTGACAGGGCTCACCTGCCACCCTCCAGCCACACCAGTACCAGGGTCCATTGTCACATACACCCAGTCCCATAGTGTGCTCATGGGGGCTGCCTGCCTCACAGCACGGCAGGGTCTGCTCCTCATAGCGGGGAGAGGAGGCTGTACAGCATCGACCCTGATGGCCAGGGGGGGTTGGGACATAGGCACACCCTCACTTATCACCCAGGGCAGAGGGCAAGGCAGACAGGAGACCCCATGTACAGCAAACCCATCACCAACATGAGATACACACAGATCACAGGTGGGAAAAGATGGCCGGGGGAGGAAGTGGGTATGAGGAACAGGAGGCAAACAGCTCTGCAGAGGATGTGTCAGGACCCCCAGGGTGGGAAGCATGGCCCAGCCCTAGAGCCCCATCTCCACAGGGGAGACTGGCACCCAGCAGCCTTTCGCATGGCTCACCCTGGCCTCCTGTGATGCCTCCCCTGATGGTGCCAGCCCCTCATGCCCTGTATGGCAGCAGGCCAGGAAATCCTTCCTGTGCACTGTCATCTGCTTCCCAGCCTCCCTTGTTGCTCCCCGCAGGCTCTTATTGCCTCAGTCTTCCTCCCCTCCCCGTTTTCTCTCCCAGTCCCTTCCCAGCCCCAGGGCACCTGTGGGTGCCATCCCCAGCCACTGCAGGCACTGAGGGCAGTCCCCTGCCATGGCTGTTCTTCCCTCCCTCCCCAAGCCCTTCAAGCCACACCCTCCACACCACAGAGGTGGGGGTTGAGGCAAGGAAAGATAGGGCTGGAGAACAGTGTGGGGTTGGGTTGGGAGTTAAATAAACCTAACTGCTGTCCTCTTACTTGTGTTGCTGCAGCCCCCCACTTGCACCTGGGCATCATCGATTCTGAACACCCAGCGCCCGGGGATACCCACATTTGTCGTCATCTCCACGTCAGCGATGTCATCGGTGCGGGATCCGGGGATGTTGAAGTAGCGCTTTCCATCACCGGCATTAAACCCTGCCTGGGGACAAGGGCAGAGGGCAAGCAGGCATCACTAGCACACAGGGCAAGGTGGCCGCAACACAAGGGCTCCTCCTTCCTGCGCTCCACAGCGGCACCACCCAGACCAGCCGCGCCCTTCCACGTGCCATCGGCCAGCGCTCAGCGCTGCCCAGCTGCCAGGATGGCAGCTGACACAGGGGGCGCTGCAGCCACCACTCCCTTGGGATCCAACACCCATCGGGCTTCCTCTCCACCTGCAGCACCCCGCCTGCTGCCAAACACGGATCAACTGCCAGGAAATTCACCTATCCAAAGGGGCACTGGGGCTTTGTGGGTGTGGATGTTGGCTTGTTTTCCCTTCAACACAACAACACACACAGGCAAATACAAATACAAGTGAAAGCTGTGCTGGCTGCAGCAGCTGCTCTTAAAGGCCAAGGTTAGGAAAGAAAAGAGACTATGAGGCAGCAGCCAAGTCAAAGACCTGTGATTTCAGGATAACAAAGTCCCTTGTATGGTCTTGGCTTTGGGAGCCAGAGTACACATATATTTAACAGCTTTAAAAACAAAACCAAAAAAAAGGAACAAAAACCCAACAAAAACCGACAAACCAATCCAGAAGGAGGCTTTCCACCTCCAAAAACCCCTAGCAGGAGCTGCGAGCTTGCAGAGCAACCTCTGGGGGCCAGGTTAACAGCTTACCTGCGCTGCAATGCCGCCGAGCCCGGCAAAGTCCCCCCCACTGCTGGCATGCATACCCGTGGTCCAAGTAATGGACTCATAGTTGAAGATGGTGAAGGAGAGCTTGCCATCTGTGATAAGGATGATCTGGAAAGTGTTTACCTGCAGCAGGCAAGACAAGAAAGAAGTGAGAGGGCAGGAGAGAGGCAGGCAAGTCAGCTAAACAACTGGTCAGAAAATAAGATGATAGAGCATTTAGACGTGCTTCTTTGAGCCCCAGTCTTCCTTGGTTAGGAAAGGCAGTTGGGATCAATTATTTTTAGCCCTAAAGGTTAAAACCTTAAAACCACAACCCAGCACTGCACAGAGCAGAACAGCTTGCTCCTCCTACTAAAGGAGCAGGGGAAGTGGGGAGAACAGCATCCTGGCCTGCATCAGACACAGTGTGACCAGCAGGACCAGGGCAGAGATTGTTCCCCTGTAGTCGGCACTCTTAAGGCCACACCTCAAATACTGGTTTTAGTTTTGGGGCCCTCACTCCAAGAAGGACATTCAAAGGCTGGAGTGGGTCCAAAGAAAGGCAACAAAGTTGGTAAAGGATCTGGAGAACAGGGCTAGTGAGAAGCAGCTGAGGGACCTGGGGCTGTTTGGTCTGCAGGAGGCTGAGGGGAGGCCTCATTGCTCTCTACAGCTCCCTGAGAGGAGGCTGGAGTGAGGTGGGGCTTTTCCCCGTTGACCCCAGCTGACAGCGCTTTGCTGCACGTGGCAGGAGCGCCACCACTGTGGAAGGCACCAAAGCTCTGAGGGGATACTTCTTCTGGAAGAGAAAAGACAACCCTGCCCCTAAACTAACGGCTGCTTTGCACTGGCTACTCACAGGCGAGAAGGAATTGCCTCCGAAGAAGGTGACTCGGTACCAGGTGGCAATGAAGACCCAGCGTGCAGAGAACTCTGGGAACTCGGGGAAGTACTGCATGATGTCCCTGCTGGCTCGCTCCAGGATGGGCTGCTCGGTGCTCTCCCGGTAATACACATCACCTGCCCGCCGGTTGTCCACGTCTGCCCAGAAGGCAGCCACCACACGACGGTCCTTGGAGATGGGGAAGGCCACCGGCGTGAACTGGGAGACCTCCTTCAGGAACGAGATGATTCCATTGTTGTTCACCTACGGAAAGGGAGGGAAAGAAACGGTCGGCCACAGCTGATTCCTGCTGCCAGCAGGAATCCATGTTTCAGAAGTGCTTTCCCTTTCACCTTCTTTCCCCCCACCTCCCCCCTTCCACAAATATTGGAGCACTTCTTTTTCCTGCCCTTGGAAGCAGAGACAAACCCTGGCGCCGGCAGGCCCCCACCCCAGCCGCGCACTCGCTGGAGCAGGGCTGCGGGGAGGCAGTGCCTGAAACAAACCCAGCCCTGTTCTGCGCTGCAGCCCGGCCAAGGGAAGGGAGAACAGCTGAGAAAACTGTGGCGGCCCCAGGGCTTTAAACAAACAGCGCCCAGCACGCTCAGCCAGCTCACACCAGTTCTCCTGGAGGAGACAGGACGCCGCTTCCTTTGCTCCCTGCTCTCTTACGGCTCACAGGCAGCCTGAAGCGCTGGGGTCTAGGACCAGGTATCGCTGCCACCCTCCTGGCAGGAGAAAGGTCTTGCCTGAAAGCAGGCAACCACCAGACTGGGTGGAGGGGGAGGAGCAGGGGAGATCTCTGCCAGGCAACAATCCATCCACCAGCATGCGCTGTGCTCCGAGTATGCTAAGGATAAGTGGAGACAGAGGGCTCACAGACCCCAGGTGACCGAGTGGCACCATCCAGTGCAAAGCCCCCTGTGCTGCCTGGGCCTCAGCAGGCTGCTTTCTTTAAAATCAAGGGATGCCAAACACCTGAGGCAAGCTCTGAGCCCTTCCTCACCACTAAATAAATGGGGCGGTTCGGCTCCTGGGACACCCAAGCCCAAGGATACATGGTGGAGATGGGCATCAGCCCAGGGAAGGAAGCTGCAGACAGCAGATGCTGCTGCCTGGCTTGGGGATACAGTGGGAGCAAGGAAGGGCTGGAAAACCTCTGCCTGCACTGATGTCTGAGCAGGCAACACAGAAGTAGGGAATCAAAGGGAAACACTTTCATCCTCAGCCCCTGAACTCCCAGGAGGAATTCCAACACCCTGACACAGTGGTAACCCCAGGAGGGCAGGTGGCTCCCCATCACTGCTCCTCTGCCCACAGTGCTGCCCGCAAGTGACAGCAGGACAAGCCAGGAGCAAACGGCTGCCCAACTGTGTTCCCTGGTGTGCAAAGCTCAGCTCCAGCAGCACCACCCTGGCAAGACCCTGGACTGCAGGGTGGGAAAGGGGGAGCATGGCACAGTCAAAAGGCTCTTGAGTGGAGAGAACAGCCTTGGCATGTAGTGTGCAGGGGCAGGCAGTAGCATCACTTGTGCTGACAAGGAGCTGGGAGACAGCATCCTGCCAGGGGCCATGCTGAAGGCAGCATGCCTGCACACCAGCTGCCCACATGCCCAGGCAGGGGTTGACTCAGCTGCAAGAGCCTTGCTCAGTGTCTGGGGAGGGTCCCCAGCCCCTCCATTTGAATATGGGGCAGCCCTTGTTGTGACTAAGGGGAAGAGGATTCCTCTTTCCCAAAGCCTCCGTAACCCCGTGGTGTTTGTGGAGGAACATTCTTCCCGTGATTAAAGCAAGATGGGAAAGAGCTGGAGCCAAGAAGGTTTTTTGTTGTTGTTGTTGTTGCTGGGTTTTGCAAAAGAGGAGGGGGTGGGTGAAGGCAGTTCTCTAGGATGAAGGTTTCCAGGTGAGCCCAGCCCCAGGCTAGCTCCCCCAGGTCAGTGGCTCCCTAGTGAGAGGCAGTCCTGGAACACAGACCCCCATACTGGTAGCAGGTAAGAAGGCCCTGCAGAGCCAAGGGGCTCTCAGTTCGGGGGAGGAGGAGGATGCACTATCTTACTCCTGCAGCCCCTTCCTGAGCTGTGCTCCAAGTCCTATATGGGATGACCATAAAATCAGCTAGCTCCGCCAGTCTCTTCTGTGCTCCCACTGTGGCTCAAGCCCCAAGGCCAGGTCCCTCCTGTCTGATGGTACGGCTAGTGCTTTTATCAGGAGAAAAAAAAACCAACAGCAAGGTCCTCCTGCACTCAGCCAAGGCAAGCTCAGCTCCAAAATGGCACCAAAGCAATGCCCAGCCCCTGTCTCCATCAGTCCAGAGCAAACCAGGGAGAAGAGAAGGGAGCAGGATAGCAGAGGATTCACTGCACCAGGCAGGAACCAGCATGGGGAGCACAGATCCCCAACCCTAGGCCACAACGCTCACATTTGGAGCCAGCACCACCGAAAGTACTCTGGGGACAATCGAGCACTCAGGGCTGCTCCTCTGCCAGACAGCCACAGCCGTGGGGAACACGGCAGGCCAGCTGAGACTCAAGCTCTCCAGCTGCGCTCCCCTCTGAAGGGCTCGGGGGCCGCAAAGGAGCTTGCCGGCAGAGGTCCCAGCAGCCCGGCCGCCGCGGCGGGCACAGGGAGAAGAAAAGGAGTGGGATGCACCGAGCGGCCACCCAAGTCCACTGCAGCAGAAGTCAACGGGCAGCTGTGTTTATTCTGCATCGCACCCAGCGCCCCGCCGTTGCCTCCTCCTCGCTGAAGGCTGCCGTCCAGAGGCCACAGCACGGTCGCTCCGAGCTCTCACCTTCCAGCTTTGCCCAGTTTCCCAGAACTGGGACCCCCACGTCAGGCTGCTGCAGGGGCAGGTCCCACGGGGCACGGGGATCTCCGGCTCCAGCCAGAGTAATGGGCCGAGGCCAGCGCTCCCTGCCGCGGGCGAGCACGGCGCCTGGCACCTCCAGCGCCGCAGGGCCGGGCCCCTTACTGCAGCACCCGAGGCAGCCCCGGTCCCGCCGAGCCAGGGCCCCGTCAGCCCTCCGCCCGCACCAGGCACGCCGTTATTCCTGACGCTCGCAGCAAAACGGGGACCGCCCGACGGCCCCTGGGAAGCTCAGCGGCGCTCCGACCCCTGCGAGCAGTGCTTACAAACGCAATGACCGGCCCCCGGGGAGGCCGCCCCGCCGCCTCCCGCTACTCACGTAGAGGCCGGTGTGCCCCGCGCCGAAGAACGGGAAGGGGACGGCGAGGGGCCGCAGCTCGGAGCCGCCGTCATCCTGCTTCCCCGTGGCGGCATCGCCCTGCGCGGGCCCGAAGGGGTAGAAATCCGCCAGGGGCACCAGGCCGCCCGCCCACAACCACTCGCCCAGGGCCACCAGCGCAGCCCATCCCGCCAGGCCCCGCATGGTCGCTGGGACCCGTGGCTCGCCTCTCACGCCGAGGTCGGCCACCGCGACATGGCAGCAGAAAGGCGGCGAGCACGGAGCGGAGCACTCGGAGCAGAGCGGAGCGGAGCGGCCACCTCAGCCACAGCCGCCCACCGCAAGCCCGCGCGGGGCCGGCGCGCACGGCCCCTCACCCAGCTGGCCCCGCCCGCCACTGTGCATTTGCATAGGCCTTTCTCGGCCAGCCAATGGGCGCCGGGCGCGCCGGGAGAGCGGGAGGAGGGTTAAGGGCGGTATATGCAAATGAGAGAGGCGGGTATCAGTAATAGCCCCGCCCCCAGGAGGGGCGTTGTGTCCCTCTGCGGGGAGCTGTGGGGCGGAGGTGGGGGATATTCCCAGGGGTCCCCTGCCGCCTTTCTCATTCCAAGCCCCGCCTGGGGAGACTCCTCACCGTCCCCTCATGCCCCCCATGGGGAAGAAGCAGTCCACCCAAGGATACGCGTGGCTTCAGAGCCCCCACTCTCCAGCTGCTCCCCCCTCCCCCCAGCTGCAGTTCAGCAGCAGGTCCCTCTGTACTTCGAAACATGGGACGGGAGCGGGGGGGTGGGGGTGTCAGAGAGAAAAAAAGGATGTTATTTGCTGGGGTTTTTTTCCTTCCCCCCCCCTTTTTTTTTTTTTTTTTCTCAGGTGCTAAAAATATCAGGAAATTCTTTTCAGGAATGCCATGTTTTAAGTTACACTTTAGGCTCAAGGGCCTCTTTGTCTGTGAAGGAAAAATAGCAACCCACACCCATCCTACATCTATCAAGCAACAGCTGGTTTTATCAAGAGTGCCCAAGACCCCTGGAAAACTAGGGGACCTGCCCCTGGGACATCCCACTAAAACCCATGACTGGTTTTGAAAATTAATTAACTGATAGTTAATGATGGGTGATGCCTGCACTGCCATGGGGCAGGTGCTAGGGTGAGGCATCCAGCTGGGCCAAGTGGCTCCCAGGGCTGTACCCAACCTTCGCCAGGGCATGAGCACCTGGGGCACCTGGGTGCACCTTGGGGAATTGTGACAGGGAACCCCATCCAGCCTGGTCCTGGCAAAAAAAGAGAGGGCTGTTGCTTGCTCCTGGGCATTGGGATGATGTGGGAATTCAGTCCCTGGCTCCAGGGGGTTTCCATGTTATTCCACACCCCCGCTGTATAAATATCCTCTGCTGCAACCATTGTGAGGTATATTTGAAAAGGGGCCAAGGAACAAATTATGTAAAGAGCCAAGCAGAGGAGCAAACAACAGTGTGTCTGGGCTAGGACTGGCCACAGACACTGCCATGGAAAGTCTGCCTCACTGGGGGCCCAGCTCTGCCATCAGTGGCAGCCCTGGCTCCCTCAGTGATGGGACTCTTCCCCTCCCTCGGAGGGGCCCTGAAGCCAGACTTCAAGATCTTGCTCAACCTCTTGAGATGCCAGGGCACCTTGGCCAGCACCAACACTCTAGAGCCAAATGTTCTGCAGGCAACCAGTTCTCACTGAGCCCAGCTGCTGAACACAGAGAGGCATCCTTGTCCCTTTAAAAATCTGCACAAAAATGTTAAAAGGAAAAGAGAAGGGGGAAAAAAAAGGAAAAAAAAGGTCGAAATCCAAAATAAATAAACAGCCACATCCGGATTTCTCCCCCGGGACACCAATAAAGGCTTTATGAGTTTGATAGGAATTACCCTCCTCAGCCATTCACGGCCGATCTTCTGGAAGGCATTAGGCTGCCTGCCCTCTCCCCCGCCTGGGGGGTGCCGGGGTGCCGTGCGAGGGAGCACAGCAGGGCACTGCCACCCTCTCCACAGCCCATCTGCGGCTCTAGGGGTGCCAGCTGAGAGCCATCTCTTCTGGGGAGCTGATGCAGGAGGAGGATCTTCTGGCTGTCCCCATCTGCCACTTACATCCAGGAGAGTGAGCTCCTCACTCCCACGGCTCGGACTGCGCCCTCCTTGTGTCATGTGCTCCCCAGAGTCCTGCCGCCTGTCTCTGTGGTACCATGCCAGGCCCCGCTGCAAGTTCATATCCCAAGGATTGCAGGGACACTGTGACACCAGCCTGTCCAGCCCCGCACCGGGAGCATCCCCGCGGCGGCCATGGCGGGTTCCTGCCGCGGGTTTTCTCTCCGGAGATGGGCAGGGCAGGCAGGAGGGAGCAGCCCTGCCAGCAGGCATCCCGAGCATGAGGGAAGGATTTTCTTCCAGGCAGGCTTCGCACGGGAAAGCATTGCAACGCTCCCCCTGCAGCGTCTCAGGCCAGCTCCCCGGCATGCTAAATTGAAAGCAGCAAGCTGAGCTGAGCAGGGAAAACAGCTGTGGGCCCCTGCCAGCAGCCATTTCCTCTGGGCCAGGAGCTGGAGCCGGTGCGAAGCCAGGCTCTGTGTTGGGAGGCTGGGAGGAGCATGGGGAGAAGCAACGCTTTCCCCACACCATCCAGCCAAGCTCTGGTCAGTGCCACCCACTCCCTCTCCAGGAGTAAATGCCCCTTCCCTCCTCCCACAGCTGTGGTTAGGGTGTCCAGCTTCTCAGGGGCCTCCAAAATAGGGCCAGGACCCCTTGAGCCCACTCTGAGGGGTGTGTTTGGTGGGGCTGTCATGCTAGCATGGAGACTGTGCAGGTCCTGGGTGGCATCCTAAGGTGCTCATCCCAGGCTGTCATCCCAGGCTTCTGCTGCCTTCATTAGCCCCACTGTGAAATGCCTTGGCCCAGTTCCTAGCAGGGTTTGGACCTGATGTTTCCTCCTGGGCTCTGCAGGCACTTGGCAAGAGAGTAGAGGAGGCCACCAGGAGCCAGGCTGGCTGCAAGGCAAGCTTGCCCACTGCGAAGTTGCACCAGAGGGATAGGTGGATGTTGCCTCCAAGAGTGAGGGATGGAGACAGAGATCTTTTGGTCAACCCCAAGCTTAAGACCCCAGCACCACAGCACTGAGGTTGCCCCAAATCCATAGGCAGTCATTCCTCAGTTCCTCCTGGCTGCTTCTCACAGCCCTGGGATCACTCATCACCTCCCAGGAAAAGCAGCCCTGGAAAGCCATTGGGGAAGAGCACAAAGCCCTACCCAACCCCTCCCTGCTAGGCCCTGAGCATTTCAGGGTGGGAGGGGGTATGTGCAGAAAGGACCTGGGGAGCTATTAATGATCCAGAGAGCGCAGAGCATGGATTCTTTCAGGTGGAGGGGCCTGCAGGTCAGCACATGGTTTGGATTTTGCTCCTTCTCCCTTCTAACTAATTAGATCAAGTGCAGAGATTGTTCCCTGTGGATGTGGAACATGTGCACAGCACAAGCATCACCGCCCATGCAGGGGAGCTACCCTTGGGACTCTCCCTCCCTGAGGCAGATGAGACAGCCAGGTAGTGCAGGGAGGAGCATGAGTTTTTACAGGGGATCCAAGGTTTCAAGGAGGGGGTTTGAGCTGGTTGTCTGGCTTGAGTTCAAAGAATGCAAGAACACGAAACACACACATAAATGCTGGGGGTGGGATGGGGCTGGAGCACAGCCAGGAGGAAGGACGTTACTGCATGCAGCTCCCACACCCCCTGTGCTGCCTGAGCCCTCCATGGTGCCTAGCTCTGCTCTCCAGCTCTGCAGGGCCATGGGAACAGAGGAGACCCCTTCCCCTCTGCTGCTCACTCACCTTCCCTCACCACTCTGGCACCCCCTGAACCACAGAGCTACAGGTCAGCTGAGCTGCAGGTGGCAGTGCCACTGCTTGGTGTCAATCTCATCCCCAACGTTCCCCCAGCCATTGGAGCCCCAGGTGAGCAGAAGGAAATGGTTCCCCTAATGCTACTCCCTCCTTAGGGCAGCAGTTCAGGGATTCTTGGTGGTGCCAGGGGAGCTAGGTGGTGCCACTGCCATGCAGGAGAGGAGCTGCAGCTGTGCTCATGACTGGTGACACCGGTGTGAATGGGAATGTGGGTCCATTGAGAAGGACACAAATCTCATTTCCTGGGGGCAACTCCAGTTCAAGGCTTTCTCCTCAGCACTGCAAAGCCAAGCTTTTCAAATGCTGAGCGCTCTGCTGGCTCTAGAGGGATGGGGATGTCACCAGGGAGTACTCCTGCCACTCTGTGGCACGAGGGGCCATCCCACCAGCTCCCTCACACTAGTCCCTGGCCCTGTCATTCAGCTTGGGGGAGGACAGGGGTGCAGTGCTTCACCCACAGATTTCTCCGGCTCCTGGTGCAGCCCCAGCCCGGGGGACAGTGCCGAAACCAGGAGGTCAGGCTGAAACTGGTGCCTGGCAAAGCCCCATCCCTGGGTAGGGTTCCTGGCAGCAGGCAGCTCAGGTTGATGTGAGACCTCAAACCTGCTGTGAACCCATGCCAGCAAGTTCAGCAGTTCACAGGGCCGAGGCTGGCCATGACCAACTCCAGCATCGCAGCATGGCGTCAGAAAGCAACACCAGATTTCCCAATCCAGCGGAAAGCTCCTGGGACATTCTGCTGCTTTGATTACTTGACAGACCATGCTTTTTAAATTACTGTTGTATAAATATTTACACATTTTTACAAGAACCATGCTTTGAGCAACAGGCCATAGCAGAGGAAGGAGCAGAGGGGGGAGGTTGGATGCTGCACTGCGCCACTCCTGATCTGCAGGTCAGCTCAGGGTTGAGTGTGGCTGATGGGGGATGTTGCACTGTGCCCATGTCCAGAGCTCGGGGGTGATGCACAATGGGTGCTGACAACCCATCCAAATTAAAGGTGGGGGGCTGATGTGGTCCTGCCCTTTCTCCTCACTTCCTCAGCTTATCTCTCTCTAGGGATCAGAGATCAACCAAGGACTGGACAGGAACAGAGTTGCCTGCTGCGGGTTGCTGGCCAGTACTGGCAGCCCCACGCCACTCTGCATCCATTCCCAGTCTTGTCCCCTGGCTTCCTTGCCTGGTCAGGTTTGAAACTATCTCCCATGGCCACCTTGAACCGAGAAAGTCCCTTTGCCACCTTGCTACTGGGCAGCAAGGGGGGATGTGGCTGCTGGTGGTTTGGAGACCACTCCTCTGTTACCTGCTCCTACTCCAGGCACAGATCCTCCACTCCCTGCTCCCAAACCATCACCTCACCCCAGCCTCCTCTCCTTGCACCTCAGGCCAGGTCAGAGAGGAGGCAGTGGGTGCTGGAAGCCCTTGTCAGTCTTCCAGAGAGAGAAGGGGATGGGCTGGGGGAGCTCTAAGGGCCACCACAGCCCCTGCATTGGCTCCCAAAGCATGGGGGCCAGGGCTGTGGGGATAGCAGCTGCAGAAAAGCCTCCTGCTGTCATGAGGGCCCTCTCTGCTGGCCTCGACCTCTTCCCCAGGACTGTTGCTGGGGCTTTTGAGAAGGGTGAGGGTGAGCTCCCCACACTCCCCTCCCCCACTCACAGATGGGATTCACAACCCAGCCTTTCGTTTTCCGCTGAGCTCAGCAGAAATTCACCCAGAAGGTCAGTGACCAGAGAAAGGGACGATCCATCATTAAATAAATTGTTTTCATTTCCCAGGATAGAGGAGAGGAAAAGGAGGGGGAGGTGTCGTGTTGGAGCAGGACTGAAAAAAAACAAAGAGCAGAAGAGAGGAAAACCACCTCCGAGCTGCCTGCCGTCAGCAGCCTCCGCTCCTTGCCGGCACTCCTGCAGGGCTCTCACAGCCAGAGCTCTTCCTGTCACTGCGACAATTAATTATTTCTCTCCTAGCAATTCCCTTTTTTTAATAAACAGCCTCTGTTAAAATGTCACTGGGGCAGCCAAGCCTGTAGCTGAGCCCTGTCCCGGAGAGAGGAAGTGGGGCTGGGGAGCGTGTGGATGTGGGGGTGCTGCAGGCCAGCTCGTGTGTGCAGGAGCAGCGGGCATCTGCGGGGCACTCAGGGGGGCACCCTGCGGGGGCGTCCTGTGGGGGGCCCTCTGCGGGGAGCACTCTCCAGGGGACACTCTGTGGGAGGCACTCCCCTGGAGCCTGCGCTCACTGCTGGGACTCAGATCAGCTCTGGGACAAACAGGCAGGAGGTTCCTCTCCGCCTGGGTGCCCCACTGAACTCCCCCTCACACTCCTGCTCTCCCACTCCTCTGTGTGGTCCCCTGCAGCCCCAGGGCTGGGCTTTGAAATCTTTTGCAAAGAGCCCCTTTTTGCCAAAATAAACAGCCTGTCATGTTACATTACTTTCCCTTCCCCTCTGTCTCCCCTTCCTGCCTCTCCACTCCACATCCCAGCGTTTTGCCAGGGACCATGCTGCTCCTGGTGGCCTCCTGCCTGTGGCCAGAAGTGGTGCTGGGGCCAGTGCAGAGCCTGGGTACTGTGGCAGAGCACCACCTACCTCCCTGTGCCCTGCCAGGTCCCAGCTCTGCCAGCTCAAAGTCCTCATGTCTTTCTGCTGGCATCTTGCAGGCTTTGGGGCTTAGCAGTGATGCCATACACAGTGCCCTATAGAGTGGAGAGCTGAGAGGGACCCTGGGTGCTTGCTGCAGCTCCCTTGCCCACGGCATGCTGCATCAAGTGCTCCCATGCCCCTGTGTTTTTCCCTCTCTTTCACTTGCCCTTGCTTTTATTTTTGGGTTGTTTTCTTTCTCCTGTTTCTAATAGAGCTGAAATTCACAGAACCATAAAAAGCTGAGATGGAAAATGAGCAATTAGCTCATTCAGCTCAGCCCCTCTGCCAGTGCCAGGCAGTTCCCCACCAGCCTCCCAGTGACTGGTCCAGACAGACACCATGCACCCCAGCCATGCCTTCCATGGCACAACAGACCTTCTTGCTAGGACATTCCCCCAACATGTTTTGCCTCCAACAGAGATGTGTCATGTTTGAGCCTGTGGTTGGGTTACCTGCTGCTGCCCTGAGTACCCAGCCCTGCACTGTGCCTGGCTGTGCTGCTCACTCTCACACACAGTGCTACTCCTCTGCACAGGATGGAACTTCTGCTGTCTCCCCACCACCCCAGCCTGCACCAGTCTCCCTCCACGGCAGCCCCTCTCCCTCTTGCTAGGGAGAGGACATCTGCCTTGACCCACCATGATGGCACCCAGCTCAAACTCTTCTGGGGCAGCAGGGAGGGATGCCAGTGGGCAAAAGGTGGCTTCATACTCCATGGTCCCCATGCACAGGTCAGAGCACCAGGCAGGCTTTGCCCAGCAGGTGAAGTGCAGGCAGGATCCAGACCTGCCACACTAAGCTGCCTGCTTGGCCCTGGTGGCCATCCTCCTGCTTTGGAGGGGAACCCACTTCTGCACCCCAACACCCCCCTGCTGAGCTGCCACCCCAGCATGGAGTGCCAGCCAACATCTGGCAGCACCTCTGGCTGCTCCAGCCTCTCTTAGCTGGCCATATGTCTTGCCAGCTGTGCTCCCAGCCAGCACCATGATGCAGCCAACTCTTCCTTCTCTGGCTGCGCCTGCAGTAGGACCACTGCCTGCATTGCCTGGCAACGGTGGGCTGGCTGCTGTTCCAGAGCCTATGCCTGGCCCCTGCCTGCAGGGGAGAGGAAGGGGAAAGGGAAGAGGGTAACAGGAGAGAAGAAAGGAGAGGAGTAAGGAGAAAGGGAAAATGAGAAAGAGGAAGAAGGAGAAGGTGGTGAGACACTGGAACAGGTTGCCCATGGATATTGTGGCTGCCCTCTCCCTGGAGGTGTTCAAAACCAGGCTGGATGAGGCCTTGAGCAGTCTGGGCTGGTGGGAGGTGTCCCTGCCCATGGCAGGGTGACTGGAACTAGATGATCATTAAGGTCCCCTTCCAACCCAACCCATTCTATGATTCTATGAGAAGAAGAAGGAGAAGGAAGACAGGGAAAGGGGAAATGGGAAAGAGGAAAGGGGAAAGGGGAAGGAGGAAGTTGAAGGATGAAAAAGAAGGGGAAGGAGGCAAGAGAAGAGAGAGTGACAGGAAGAGGAAAAGGCAAAGGAGGATGGAGGGAAAGGGAGGGAAAAAGAGAAGAAGGGGAAAGACACTGGTCTGTGAGAAGGGGCAGAGGGCAAGCAGTTTGAAGCATCCACCTCTGTGAAGTGCAGTGCCAAAGGCCGTGAGAAACTGGGGCAGTCACATGCAGCACCAGAGATCTGCAGCGATGGGAGCAGGAAAGCAGGGTGTGCAGTGATGGGAGCAGGGCAGCAGGCTGTGCAGTGAGGGCAGTGATGGGAGCAGGACAGCAGGCTGTGCAGTGAGGGCAGTGATGGGAGCAGGGCAGCAGGCTGTGCAGTGATAGCAGTGATGGGAGCAGGGCAGCAGTGAGGGCAGTGATGGGAGCAGGGCAGCAGGCTGTGCAGTGAGGGCAGTGATGGGAGCAGGGCAGCAGGCTGTGCAGTTATAGCAGTGATGGGAGCAGGGCAGCAGTGAGGGCAGTGATGGGAGCAGGGCAGCAGGCTGTGCAGTGATAGCAGTGATGGGAGCAGGGCAGCAGTGAGGGCAGTGATGGGAGCAGGGCAGCAGTGAGGGCAGTGATGGGAGCAGGGCAGCAGGCTGTGCAGTGAGGGCAGTGATGGGAGCAGGGCAGCAGGCTGTGCAGTGAGGGCAGTGATGGGAGCAGGGCAGCAGGCTGTGCAGTGAGGGCAGTGATGGGAGCAGGGCAGCAGGCTGTGCAGTTATAGCAGTGATGGGAGCAGGGCAGCAGTGAGGGCAGTGATGGGAGCAGGGCAGCAGTGAGGGCAGTGATGGGAGCAGGGCAGCAGGCTGTGCAGTGATAGCAGTGATGGGAGCAGGGCAGCAGTGATGGGAGCAGGGCAGCAGTGAGGGCAGTGATGGGAGCAGGGCAGCAGGCTGTGCAGTGATAGCAGTGATGGGAGCAGGGCAGCAGTGAGGGCAGTGATGGGAGCAGGACAGCAGGCTGTGCAGTGATAGCAGTGATGGGAGCAGGGCAGCAGTGATGGGAGCAGGGCAGCAGTGAGGGCAGTGATGGGAGCAGGGCAGCAGGCTGTGCAGTTATAGCAGTGATGGGAGCAGGGCAGCAGTGAGGGCAGTGATGGGAGCAGGACAGCAGGCTGTGCAGTGAGGGCAGTGATGGGAGCAGGGCAGCAGGCTGTGCAGTTATAGCAGTGATGGGAGCAGGGCAGCAGTGAGGGCAGTGATGGGAGCAGGGCAGCAGTGAGGGCAGTGATGGGAGCAGGGCAGCAGTGAGGGCAGTGATGGGAGCAGGGCAGCAGGCTGTGCAGTTATAGCAGTGATGGGAGCAGGGCAGCAGTGAGAGCAGTGATGGGAGCAGGGCAGCAGTGAGGGCAGTGATGGGAGCAGGGCAGCAGTGAGGGCAGTGATGGGAGCAGGGCAGCAGTGAGGGCAGTGATGGGAGCAGGGCAGCAGGCTGTGCAGTGATAGCAGTGATGGGAGCAGGGCAGCAGTGAGGGCAGTGATGGGAGCAGGGCAGCAGGCTGTGCAGTTATAGCAGTGATGGGAGCAGGGCAGCAGGCTGTGCAGTGAGGGCAGTGATGGGAGCAGGGCAGCAGGGTGTGCAGTGATAGCAGTGATGGGAGCAGGGCAGCAGTGAGGGCAGTGATGGGAGCAGGACAGCAGGCTGTGCAGTGATAGCAGTGATGGGAGCAGGGCAGCAGTGATGGGAGCAGGGCAGCAGTGAGGGCAGTGATGGGAGCAGGGCAGCAGGCTGTGCAGTGATAGCAGTGATGGGAGCAGGGCAGCAGTGAGGGCAGTGATGGGAGCAGGGCAGCAGTGATGGCAGTGATGGGAGCAGGGCAGCAGTGAGGGCAGTGATGGGAGCAGGGCAGCAGGCTGTGCAGTTATAGCAGTGATGGGAGCAGGGCAGCAGGCTGTGCAGTGAGGGTAGTGATGGGAGCAGGGCAGCAGGCTGTGCAGTGAGGGCAGTGATGGGAGCAGGGCAGCAGGCTGTGCAGTGAGGGCAGTGATGGGAGCAGGGCAGCAGGCTGTGCAGTGATAGCAGTGATGGGAGCAGGGCAGCAGTGAGGGCAGTGATGGGAGCAGGACAGCAGTGAGGGCAGTGATGGGAGCAGGGCAGCAGGCTGTGCAGTTATAGCAGTGATGGGAGCAGGGCAGCAGTGAGGGCAGTGATGGGAGCAGGGCAGCAGTGAGGGCAGTGATGGGAGCAGGACAGCAGGCTGTGCAGTGATAGCAGTGATGGGAGCAGGGCAGCAGTGAGGGCAGTGATGGGAGCAGGACAGAAGGCTGTGCAGTGAGGGCAGTGATGGGAGCAGGGCAGCAGGCTGTGCAGTTATAGCAGTGATGGGAGCAGGGCAGCAGTGAGGGCAGTGATGGGAGCAGGGCAGCAGGCTGTGCAGTGAGGGCAGTGATGGGAACAGGGCAGCAGTGAGGGCAGTGATGGGAGCAGGGCAGCAGTGAGGGCAGTGATGGGAGCAGGGCAGCAGGCTGTGCAGTGAGGGCAGTGATGGGAGCAGGGCAGCAGGCTGTGCAGTGAGGGCAGTGATGGGAGCAGGGCAGCAGGCTGTGCAGTGAGGGCAGTGATGGGAGCAGGGCAGCAGGCTGTGCAGTGATAGCAGTGATGGGAGCAGGGCAGCAGTGAGGGCAGTGATGGGAGCAGGGCAGCAGGCTGTGCAGTGATAGCAGTGATGGGAGCAGGGCAGCAGTGAGGGCAGTGATGGGAGCAGGGCAGCAGTGAGGGCAGTGATGGGAGCAGGGCAGCAGGCTGTGCAGTGAGGGCAGTGATGGGAACAGGGCAGCAGTGAGGGCAGTGATGGGAGCAGGGCAGCAGTGAGGGCAGTGATAGGAGCAGGGCAGCAGGCTGTGCAGTGATAGCAGTGATGGGAGCAGGGCAGCAGTGAGGGCAGTGATGGGAGCAGGGCAGCAGTGAGGGCAGTGATGGGAGCAGGGCAGCAGGCTGTGCAGTGAGGGCAGTGATGGGAGCAGGGCAGCAGGCTGTGCAGTGATAGCAGTGATGGGAGCAGGGCAGCAGTGAGGGCAGTGATGGGAGCAGGGCAGCAGGCTGTGCAGTGATAGCAGTGATGGGAGCAGGGCAGCAGTGATGGGAGCAGGGCAGCAGTGAGGGCAGTGATGGGAGCAGGGCAGCAGGCTGTGCAGTTATAGCAGTGATGGGAGCAGGGCAGCAGGCTGTGCAGTGAGGGCAGTGATGGGAGCAGGGCAGCAGGGTGTGCAGTGATAGCAGTGATGGGAGCAGGGCAGCAGTGAGGGCAGTGATGGGAGCAGGACAGCAGGCTGTGCAGTGATAGCAGTGATGGGAGCAGGGCAGCAGTGATGGGAGCAGGGCAGCAGTGAGGGCAGTGATGGGAGCAGGGCAGCAGGCTGTGCAGTGATAGCAGTGATGGGAGCAGGGCAGCAGTGAGGGCAGTGATGGGAGCAGGGCAGCAGTGATGGCAGTGATGGGAGCAGGGCAGCAGTGAGGGCAGTGATGGGAGCAGGGCAGCAGGCTGTGCAGTTATAGCAGTGATGGGAGCAGGGCAGCAGTGATGGGAGCAGGGCAGCAGTGAGGGCAGTGATGGGAGCAGGGCAGCAGGCTGTGCAGTGATAGCAGTGATGGGAGCAGGGCAGCAGTGATAACAGTGATGGGAGCAGGGCAGCAGGCTGTGCAGTGATGGCAGTGATGGGAGCAGGGCAGCAGGCTGTGCAGTGATGGCAGTGATGGGAGCAGGGAAGCAGTGATGGCAGTGATGGGAGCAGGGCAGCAGGCTGTGCAGTGATAGCAGTGATGGGAGCAGGGCAGCAGTGAGGGCAGTGATGGGAGCAGGGCAGCAGGCTGTGCAGTGATGGGAGCAGGGCAGCAGTGATGGCAGTGATGGGAGCAGGGCAGCAGTGAGGGCAGTAATGGGAGCAGGGCAGCAGGGAGCCTTCTCTTCTCCAAGCTGAACACCGCCAGCTCTCTCAGCTTTTCCACACATGGCAGGGCTGCCAACCATCTGATCATTCTCCTGACCCTTCTCTGGACACCTCTCTTTTGTTCAGTGGGGACACTGCAGGCAATGCTCCAGGTGTGGTCTGACCAGCACTGAGCAGTGTGGGACAACGATTTCTTTATCTCTGCTGGTGATGCCCTTGGTGATGCAGCTCAGCATCCTGTTGGCTTTTTTTACCACTGCAGGTCATTGTCCACTCCTGCTCAGCTTGGTGTCCACCAGGACTCCCAGGCCCCTTTCTGGAGGGCCAGTTGAATCCCAGCCTGAGCTGCACTCCAGGGTTATATATACACTGAGGTGGGCTTCATCCAGGAGATCTGTCTGGGTGAGGGGCATTGAGGGCTGCCCACATCTGCAGGCCTGACCCTGACCATGGGCTGGGCCTGCAGAGCTGAGCTGAGCACTTACACGCACTTACATCCTGCCAAGGATAGGTCCTACTAGGACACATCCTACTTTGACATCTTGCTCAGCCAGGTAACAGCAGCCCATCAGCTGCTCTTGTGAGGCAGTACCAGAACTCACCTGGGTGGGCATCTTAGGATGGACTGGAACCTGCCCCCCAGAGCCCTATGACCCCTGGCAGCTACTGGCCTTGGAGGCTGCAGGAGCCTGGCAATTCTGGGGCACGGGGCTCAAGCAGAGCAGGGAGCCCCCTTGCCTAACTCCACTCCTGCCTCCACTTAGTTTTAGGGATACTGGATCCAGACAAGAGATGCTCCAGCAGAGCTGAGCAGGAATCCACTGCTGCCCCATCTGGAAGACTCCAGACCTGGGGGCATGCAGAGTGAGCTGCAGAGACAGGGAGAAGCATGCTGATGTGTCACTTTATTGAGGAGAGCTGGCACTGGGGAGCAAGGGCATGTTTCCTTCAGCCGGGCAGGGGTGCGTGGTCTCTGGTCTCTCCTCCCAGAGCTGGGCTCCGAGGCAGGTGTTTCATCCCGGGGTACCTAACCTGGGGGAGGATGGCTGGCATCCTGCACTACTGGGCTCTGGTACAGGGACAGCTGAGGGTAATGGTGGTGAGAGGGGAAGGGACCTGTGGTTGGATCCTCATCCAGCCAGTGTGTGTGCAGTGGGGGCTGCCATGCCTCGCGGCTGGGGACTGCGGAGGAGCTGGGGGCAGGCTATCAGGGTGAGGAATGACCCTGCGTGGGGGAGCCGAAGAAGAGGTTTTGAGTCACTTTCTGTGTTTGCCGAGCTGCAGTCCTCACCTCTATGTCCCCTGCTCTTCCTGCTCTGGCTTGGGTTGCAGTGCTGTAGCGTTTCCTGCCAGCGTCTGAGGGAGGCAGTGGAGTCCCTCTGTTTGCCAGCTGCCTGCAGCCAGGCACTGAGGGAGGCGCTGGGCTACCGTGCCCGGCCCCCGCCCTCCCGTCGCAGAGCTGCTCACAGGCTGCTGCGGCGGCAGCGCCCGAGGGCATCTCGCAGGGCCCGCAGCAGACGGTCCACATTGCAGCTGGTCGAGTTGCAGCCCATGAGGCCGATTCGCAGGACCTGGGAGGAGAAGGATGTCTACAGCGCCGACTCGTGGGGCGACCCCCCTGCCAGCGGAGCGGCCAGCGGCAGAGCGCAGGCTCCCTTGCGGAACGGGGGACACAGGAGCGGCCATGTGCATGGGTGGGCACGAGCGAATGCGCACAGCTCTCCGATCGCTCCTACCTAACGCTTGCTTCCTCCGAGGACGTGTCACCCTGCTCGTGACACTAGTGACACGCGTGCAGGGTTATGCAGTTACCTGCTGCAGTTGTGCAGGGTTAGGAGCCCCTGTGTATTGCTGGAGGTGTGTGTGGGGGGTGTATTTAGGAGCCCCTCTGCATTGCTGGAGGCCATGTGATGCATCCAGCCCTGTGCTTGGCATTTTCACCAGCCAGCAGCAGCTACTTGTGGGGTGTGCTGCTGATAGATGTGGCCACAGCTGGGTTCAGTGCCTGGCTGTGGTCAGTGGGAGGGGACAATGCTGCCCACCTTGCCCAGAGAAGGACCCAGGCCCCCAGCAATCTCGATGGCGTGGTTGTCCATGAGAAAGGCTACTATGTCCTTCCAGTTGTAGCCCTCAGGCACCCTGACGGTGGTGATGGTGGGAAGTCTTGCCTTCTGGGGAAGAGAGAAGCTGGGTTAAACCTGCAGCTTCAGGCTGTGGACCTGGCCCCCAGGAAGTCTATGGCCTGCCAGGAGAGAGCATTGCAGGTGGAAGATTTTTTCCTCCAGCATTAAAACCTGCCCAGGCACATCTCCATCCACTCAAGACCATGCCTTCCTCACCCTGCCTCTGCACCATGGGGTTGGGCTTGCCCCATACCCACCTCCTCCTTCACAAAGAGCTCAAGACCCAGATCATGCAGGCCCTGACACAGTTGAACACAGTTAGCCTGGTGCTGCTCCCATGAGCTCTCCAGACCCTGTGGGCAGAGAGGAGGGAGAAGGTCATTGCTGCTGGGGCGGACCTCCTGGCACCCACCCCTCCCCCAAGCACTGCCAGTGCTCCCCTGCCTGCCCAGTGCTGCTCACCAGCTCTGCCAGCATGGCTAAGCCTTCTCGTAGGCTAAAGAAACTGTTGATGGGTGCTGTGTGGTGGTACCTGCAAAACCCAAGGGGCACCCAGGTGGGCTCAGTCCAGCCTGCGGCAGAGCAGGCTCCAGCTTGTGATGGGGGGAGCTGGGGCACAGCATCCTTCCTCCTCTTCAACCAGCACAGAGGGGATGCAAATCTTGCAGGACCACTTTGTGACCAGCAAGACAGGGTGATGGGGAGACAGGGCATGAGCCCTGCAGGGCAGGCAGCCCCAGGCTGGGGCAAAGGCTGTGGGTGCAGGTGACCATGGCCCTCTGCACTGGCACTGCCTGCTCTCACCTCCGTGGCTCCCTGTCACAGCCCCAGTAGTTTGCCAGCCAGCCCATGTCCAGGTAGAAGGACAAGGGCTTCGTCTTCCTCCTTAGCATCTTCTCCCTGGCAAAGCAGAATGCTGGATAGAAGCTGGACCTTGACCTCACCAGCTCTAGAGTGGGGTCACTCCTGTAGGAGTGCCCATCACTGCCCAGGGATAGGTTGAGCTCTGACCCCGCAGAGCTGCTGCTGGGTATGTGGGGCTGGAGCTGAAGGCTGGCACAGCAAGGAGGGTTACAGCCTCTCCCCAGCCCCACTGCGTTTCCCTCTGGTGGGACAGGGTTGCTCTCACCTGGCTCGCTCGCTGAAGGAGATGAGGGCACTGCCTGGGGGGACATTGAGGACTTTCTGAGACCCTGAGTACAGAGCATCAATCTCTGTTTGAGAGAGGAAGCAGCTGCTGAGGGAACTGGGAGTGCTGTTGGGAGCACACCCCCTGCCTGGCTGCAAGTGGTGAATGGGAAGCACAGGGTGGCACACACTGCAGGTCCTGTTGTGTTTGGCCTGCTTTGAGGGACACCCTGGCATTGCTGATGGTCCTCCAGAGTGTCTGTAGCTGCAGATGAACCAGTTTCTAGCGCTGCTAGCCTGAAATATGGTTGTGGAGCTGATCCCACTGCCTACCCTGCCTTGCCCAGGAGTGAGCTCTCTTGCTCCCCGAGTGCCTCTGATGCAGTGTCTCTTACCCTGCCGGTCCATGAAGATGGGGGCTCCCCCGAGTGATGCCACCGCATCCACGATTAGCAGACAGCCATGCCTGTAGGAGTACAAAGCTTGGCTTGATGTCCCTGCCACCTCCTCTTGCCACTCCTATTAGCCCAGGCCCCAGGTCCTGGTTCCCCTGATGCTGTTTCACTGAAGTCATCTGCTTCCAGCACAGCAGAACCAGAGGAGAGCTCAGGGCATGAAAATCCCTGTGCCCCAATCCCCAGTGGCAACCTTGGCATGCTGCCAGCCCCTGTAGGTGTCCACCACACACTGACCGGTGGCACAGCTCGCCCAGCCCCTCCAGCGGCTGCAGCACCCCAGTGGAGGACTCGCCATGGGTGATGAAGAGCACTGAGGGCTTGTGGTGCACCAGGCCCTGCATGAAATACAGAAGAAGGTGACTGCCCCCAGGGCTAGTTCATCCTCACCACCCACACGCTGTGGCTGGCACTCACCTCCTCTATGTCCCACGGGGTGAAGTACTCCCCCAGTGGCTTCAGCAGCTCATGGACATTGGCTCCTGGGAAGGGTTTAGGAAAAGGGTGGTGAGCTTTGGGCATACCTCCCCCTGGGCAGCAACCTGTACTACAAGGGAGCTGATTGTATGTGAACCAGGAGCACAGCTGCCCGCCAGGGTCTGACCTCCTGCAGATTTGCCCAGTGGGAAAGCCATAACCACCATCAATGGAGGGACATCACCTTGGAAAGGAGCCTGCAGCGCTGCCTGGCTGCGGAAGCCATGCCACTCATCACTGCTGCTGGGACTGCAAGCCAGGGGTCACATTCTGGCATCCTACCTGTAAACCCAGTCCCCTGAGCCCCATCAGCACCATCCAGCTGTCTCAGCCTACCTAATCTCCGGGCGATGTCGGCGGCGCGTTGTCCCCAGATGCCGTTGATGGCCACCAGCGCGGTGTCACCGTGCTCCAGCAGGTTGAGGAGGGCAGCCTCCATGGCACAGTGGCCAGTGCCACTGATGGCCAAGGTCAACTGGTTCTGTGTCTGGAAGGCATACTGGATGCCTGCCTTGATCTCATCCATCACCTGTGGCAGCAGGGGACTCGCTGACACCACTGCTGCCCTCCTCATCCCAGCAGAGCGCTTGGAAGGGTGAGGGAGAGAAGGGGAGGAAGGCTGGGCTGAGTCAGCTCACCTGCAGCACCTCGGGGTGCATATGGCCTAGGAGCTGTCGGCCCCCTGCAGCCAGTATGCGGGGGGGCACATTGCTGGGCCCCGGACCCAGCAGCAACCTCTCTGGCACAGCCAAGGGCCGGAGCAGCGCCTGGGGTGGGGGAACGCGGAGCAGGCTGGTGGCCATCCCCAGGAGCCGAGCCCAGAGCAGAGGAGCAGTGGAGGCTGCCCTCACAGCGGACAGCACTGCGCCACAGCACATTCTCTACCAGCAGTCCCCAGCACCACCGTGGACCCTGACCCTGGGTCTTGGTGCCCCCCCGCCAGGGGCCTGGACTCTGCCCCTGGCCAACTCCTCATCCAGTTAATGTGCCACCAGCACTGCCCCTGCTGTCTCAGCCCCCTCAGTTTGGGGGTTCCCCCCTTGCTAGTGCTGCAGGGGGGTTGCTCCCCAGGCATGCCAGCCTCTGGGACTGGAAAGCATTCCCATAGACACCATTCTCATGGTGGGTCCCCGGCCACAGGTGCCACTCAGTGAGCAAAACTTTGGTCTCAAAATGACAATTATGAGGTGGAAAGTCCTTCCCAGCAGAACTAGTGCTCATGGCTCGTGCTGAAGACAACCTGAAGAGGCATGTCATGCTGGCAATGGTGCCAGGCAAGAGCACTTCTGCCCAGGCAGCCAGATGGTCTGAGAGGAGCTGGGAGCCAGTGTGTCCGACACCACATATGGATGATGGAAACCATGGTTAGGCTGGGGTCCTCTGCCCAGTCGTCTTTTACTAAAGTGAAGATCAGAAGTCCTGATGTCCTAAGAGGTTCCAAGCCAGCCCCTTCCTGTTCCTCTGTCTGGGAGGACTCCCCCTGCTGGGGTGGCTGCCAGATGCTCATGGTGTCACTGAAAACGGTCCCTAAGGTACTGGCAGGAAAGACCTGCTGGACACACACCGCCACTGCGGGTGGATGGATGAAGACCTCTCGGCTGCCTGCCTTCCAAGGAGGCTTGTGGAAAGGCTGGGGCAGGGAGAGGACATGTGACCTCACGGCTGGCCTGGAGGGGCGAGGGTGGATGCGCTGCTGGAAACATCTGGCAGCAAAGGCGTAATCTGCTTTCCGCGATGGGCCTCAATTCCCCAGCGCAGATGGATGGGAGCCTGCCGTGTCCTCCCGGGGCTGCGGGGCGGGGTGCTCACCGGGCCGGGATCTGAAGCAGCTCCACACCAGGGACGGGTGCTGGCAGACGAGGGCTGCCGGAGTCTGGGGGCCCAGGACTGGCTCCGGAGCGGGGACCACGGTGCTGGTGGGAGGCCCAGGGGAGACAGTTCCCGAGGCAGGGTGCTGGCGGGACCGGGGTACCGCGCCCGGGGAAGCCGGGCCGGGGGGAGAGCGGTTGCCAGGCGACGGTTGCCAGGTGACCTGGGGGCCCCGCCCCTGCCCGAGCCCTTAGAGCCGGTTCCGCAGCGCAGACCAGGGATGGGGGGTGGGATGCGCTGACGTCACCGCTCCATCCCCAGCTCGCGATCTCCCGGTGCCCCCTCTGCCCCGGGCGGCGGCGGCGGCCAACCAGCGCGCGGGGCGGGGCGGGCGGGGACCGCAGGGGCGGGGCTGCCTCCATCCGCACCGGCACCGCACCGGCACCGGCATCGCATCGCATCGCACCGCACGGCGCGGCTCGGCTTCATGCCCGCGCCCTCCAGCCGCGGCTGAGCGCTGTGCTCCGCCGCACAGGGCACGGGGACGAGCACGGGCACAGACAGAGGTAGGGGCGGACGGCACGGTGCAAGACTGGGCAGCTCCGCCACGCCTGACGCTGGCTGAGGAGGGGTCCCGGTGCTGCCGCCCCGGGAGGGCGCTGCCGCCCCTCTCGGCCCCGACAGCGGCGAGGCGTGGCGTGGGGGGGAGCGAGACCCCCCGCCGAGGGTCCGGCGGGCTGGGGGCCTGCTGCTGGCAGCCATTTTGCGGGGAGCCCCGAGGCGCGGGGGAGGGCGGCCGGGCTGGAGAGGTCTTCCCGCGGGTCCCCGTCGCGGCCTCCGGTGGGTGCCGCCCCGGCTTCCAGAAGGATCTCGCCGCCGGGATGGTGGTGGTGGGGCTTGCTGGGGACGGGGTGACGCCTCTGCAGCCCCTCTACCAGCCTGGGGCGGGAGAGAATGCCGACCCTGCAGCCCGTGAGAGGCGACACACGGAGCCCTCGTCACCCCCGAGGCAGCTCCGCTATCCCTTGGGGGCAGGTGTCGCTGTCTGTGAAGCCGAGACATCCTTAACGGTGCTGAGCGGCATCATGATGCTGGAAGGAGCCGCGGGCGCCCCTGGGGCTGTCACGGGGTGGGGGTGGGCTTACAAAACCGCGGCCAAGCCGCGGCTCTTGCTTGCTGCTGCTGAGCTTGCACTTGAGGGCAGCTAGGCAAGGGCTGCCATGTCACCGTGGGCAGCGCTGATGGCTTCTCGTTGGCGGATGAGGGTGGAGGGGCAGGTGCAGAGCCCTGCGCTTGGGCACCCTGGCTCCCAGGGAGCAGGCTCGCGCCTGCCCCATTGCTTTCTTCCTCTGCTCTTCCTCCTTCCACATGGGTCAGCATCTCCTCTCCTGGCCCTCACAGACCTCCTGTGTGTGGGAGTCTCCTGTCTGCTTAGGTCCTACGCCCTCAGTGCAGGTCTTGGGGAGGACAGGGAACCAGCTGAGCATCAACCTCGTCACCCCGTGGCCATTCTTCCACATGCCAGTTCCCAGAGCAGCCCCTCAGGTCAGGTGGTGGCTTTGGTGGTACAGAGAAGCAGGGGGAGGGACAGTAGACTTCCTTCCAGGCTACAGTCAGGGATGTGGTAGTCTCTGTCATCCCCACATGCTGCTGTTGACCTCCATTTTGAATGGGAGGTTGCAGCTGCCGCTGGCACAGATGCCACCACCACACCCTTGCCTCCCTGTGTGTGGCCAGAGCTGTAGCTGCCAAACCCCTGGGGAGTGTTGGGATCCGTGTTCCAGCCCCCACCCCTGGCTGCCCATCCCTCTCTGTATCCAGCCATGCTGGCAGCCTGCCAGAGCTCACTGCCTTTTCCATGCAGCTTTTCCCTGCCATGGGTTTTAGCATGCAGAAGAGAGGATGGAGAGGACAAGCGACAGAGTGAGTGGCCTTGCCTTTGTAGCAGGGACAAGGAGCTGGCTGGCAGCAAGTAGAACCAACTTCCTTAAATCTGCTACCTGCAAATTTAATCCACATCGAAACTCTCAACAAGCTTCAAACGCTGCCCTGAAGCCATGTTCCCCATTGGGGTGGAAGTGAGGTGAGGAGGCACAGGGCAGACAGGCATGATGGCGTCACGGATGCAGAGGGGACAAATTTCAGCTGGGGATGGCTGGGCTCCTGATCCTGCCCCTGCCCTGGGCTGTCCTCCAGGCTGCTTCCTCAGCTGCAGGTGCTGTTCCAGGGAAAACTGCACTGTCACGGTCCCTTGCACTGTGCAAGGCAGGACACAAGTGAAGGGCTGCCACCAGGATTTGCTGTCAGGCACAGATGGTGCCTCTTCATCTGGGCCAGCTGCCTCCAATGTCCCTCACTGTCCTTGCTGTCCCCAGACAGCAGGCAGGGTCCCACAGTCCCAGATGGAGCTGGATGGGCTCTGACGAGGAGTGCAGGTGAAGGGCTCATTAAAACAAAGCTTACCAGCAGCTGAGGGCACTGCAGCTCGGGAGGCCACTGAGATCTGGGGGTGCTCTCAGACAAAAGAAGAAACTCAGCCCTTGGTCTGCCAGAACTGCCTGCAGCCGCAGCGAGGTGGCCCCTGCCCCATGCTGTATGTGGGGACTGCAGTGACCTGCCTGTGCCGCCCCACGTTAGCATGCTCCAGCCCTGCAGCAGAGCGCAGGCTGCATGGCGTGTCCCTGCAGAATCCTTAGGGAAAGAATTGGCTGCAGGTGGCACCTGGGGACAATGCTTCCTGTCCTACTGGCCACCTCATAGCCATGGCAGGGGAGGCTGTCAGTAAACTCTCTAGCTAATCTCTGCCTGGTTGATCTCAGTTGATCCAGTTAATCGTTGCTCTCTTTCGCTGGGGCTGGTGGGTGTGTCAGTAGGGACGGGCAGAGCACAGTGGGCTGCACAGAACGTGCAGAAAGAGATGGCCTGCAGAACTGGGGACAGGCCTGGATGTGCCCCTGGCACCATAGCCCCAGGGACTCTACTGCCCTCCTCATCTGTCTATTTCGTGGATGGGAGTGGCCCAGGGAGGAGACAGAGAGGGAGCAGGGAGCGTGGCAGTGCTGCTGGCTTGCTCCCAGTGGAAGGCTGATAGCAGCCTATTGAATTTCTCTCGATGGCAGATTAAGCAGGCAGTGGCTGGCTGTCCCCAGGCAGAATGAGTTGGCTGGGCTTGAGCCACCTCCTTACCCCTGCCCTGCCTGTCCACAGCTTGCCTGCAGTGTTCCCTCTCTCGGTTGGATGGTGGTGTGGGTGCTGGCCCCAGCTGGTGGTGCTGCCATGTCAGTGTGGGTGCAGGTCCAATTCCTGACCAAGACAGGAAAGTGAGAGCTGGAGGGAGGAGAGCTGAGCTCGGGGCTGGGTGCTGCCTGGAGTCTTTGCACTGCTGTGGCAGAGGTGGGCCAAGAGAGCTGCAGGTGAGCAGGAGGGAAGCAGTGTGGTGCTGGCAGAGGGAGATGGAGGAAATGGATGGAGACAGAAAATGGAGCTTGCAGCTCTGCAGCAGGCAATGTGGGCAGGGAGAGCAGCCCATGGTGCCGAGCTAGGTGAGCCAGATGGCTTGCTGGGAATGCACTGGGATGTGGGCAGCAGGATGGCCGGCAGAGAGGAAAGGTTCAGCTGATGAAGAGGGGGCTTCTCACAGCCAGTGAGGGTGGGCTGGGGGTGGCACTGGTGTAGGGCTGAGCAGGCCCGCCTGGCAGCAGGGGGCAAGCAGCTACTGATGGAGGGCATGCAGCAAGACGTGATGCCTGGAAAAGTGGGATGAAGGAGAAATTGGAGCTTCTTTGTGAGAAGTGCTAGGGGGGTTCGTGGTGGGAACGGCACAAGGGCAGCAGTCAGGCCTGGAGGGGGTGGGGTTGCCGAGGGATGTGCCGGCCTGGTGGCAGTGCCTCTCGCCGAGGGCTGTGCTGCCAGGTGGGAGCCCAGGGACCTGACCCACCCACTTTGCATCCCTTTGATCTGGAGAAACTGCAGCGCTGTCTGGGGGAGGAGAGGGAAGCATTTGACTTGGGCAGTTTTCAGGTGCTGCATGGGATTTAGCCTGACAACAGAGCTATTGTTCCTGAGCGCCAGCAGTGCCTCAGGGTGGGGCAGCTGGAGCTGGCTGCCTTGTTAGGATGCAGCCCTTCCACCCAGGAATATATCCCATCGTTTCATGGGAAAGCCAACTTGATCATTCCCCTTTGGCATGGAGTCCTGTCTAATTTCCCTTTCTCCCCTATCTGAGAAAGCAGCAGAGCCTGCTCGCTGGCTCAGGGACTCCATGCCGGTGTCAAGCACCCACTGAATGCACGCTCAGGAAAACCTGAGAGCGAGTGCTTGGGCTGGTGGGAGTTAAGGGTGGGACTGCTGGCTGAGCAGCAGCAGTGATATTTCAGCCGGGCAGTGGGGGGAGGGTTTGGGAATGGTGGGAGGAGATGTGTCCTCCTCTTGCTGTCAGGGATGCAGCCTTGCTTTGAAACCAGGTGAAGCATTTTTGAGCTTTTAGTACTTTCTAGCTGCAAAGTTTTCCACTGCCGTGAACATACCTGCCTTTTTGCAGAGCATACATTAATTTGCTTTCCACCTCCTTGGATGTCAAACCAGAGCTGTCAAACCTCCGTTAGATTTAAGGCCCCCCCTTCTCTTGGGACACGTTCTGTTCTGTGGATTTGTGTTTGTTGGGGTTTTTTTTCCCCTCCTTTGCCACAAATTCATCCATAGGAAAACCTGCCTTTTGTTGAGGACTTGCTGCTCCACTTCCTTGTCAGGTCATTGTCTGTGTAACCAGAGCTGTGCCTGATCTCCTCCACATATAGGAGAGAGCATCCTGCTGGCAAAGACCCATCTCAGAAAGGCACAGGGCATTTGCAAGCAGCCTTGCAGGAGTCCTGCTGGCAGGGATGCCGGAGGAGCTGATGACTGCCCATGCTGTGGGGTGTGGAGCTCCTGTTCTGCTGGCAGGAGCCAGGGAGCAGGGGATGGGCAGGAGAGGGGATGGATTCTAGAAGCCAGCAATCCATTTGTTCAGGGCTGATGCCAAAGGACCCAGTGGTCAATGGAAGGACCCAGTGTCTTTTTCAGTGCTTGTGAGGCTTAACTGCGGCTTGGGAAAGGTGGGAGTGGCTGCAGAAAGCCTGCACAGGACTGCTGGCTCTGAGAGGTGCTAAGGAGCAGTTGTGAGCTTGTGATTAATGATTTAAAAAGGAGTGGAAAAACGCTGGTGACCTGGGAGCTGCAGTGGGGTGCCATTGGCTGTGTGCAGCAGCTGCCTCCTTTCTCACATGGATGCCATAGTTTTCCTGCCCCTCCTCCACACAGTCCTGCTGCCTGGACCCCGCTCTGCTGAGGCTGGAGCAGAGGCAGGAGGCTAGGGTGATGGACAGGGGCTTCTGGGCTTGCTTTCAGGTGAGGGTCTGCTTTCTGAATACTGCTAACACTCTGGGATGCAAACACTGCTCGTTGGGGTCATGCCGGTGCTGACAGTGCCAGCATGTCCCTCTCACCTGCTGTGGGCAGCTACAGGTGATGCTGCAGGGTAGTGGAAGCTGTGGATGCAGCCCTAGGGTAAGGGCAGGGATGTCCCCTGGGACTGATCAGGGAGTCCTGACCTGAGATACGAGGGGTTAAGTGGGAGAAGCCAAATGCAGGCAGACTGAGGGACAAAGCACCTTTCTTACAGAGCAGGGGAGGTGGTGTTGCACAGACTCTCGGTGTGTCCAGTGCAGCTATGAGGTGTGGACTGGGGGGTGAGCTTCCCTAACCTTGTCCTCTCCCCTTGCAGCACAGGCACTGCTCCCAGACAGCAGGACCCCCCAGCTGGAGCGATGGCAGGGGCGTCAGTGAAGGTAGCGGTGCGCGTCCGGCCCTTCAACTCCCGGGAGATGAGCCGGGAGTCCAAGTGCATCATCCAGATGTCAGGAAGCACCACCAGTGAGTGCCGCTCTTGGGGGCTGGGGGCTCGGAAGGGCTTTGGCTGCTGCCTGGGGAGGATTGCTCCTGGTCTGGCCTCAGCAGCAAGCACTGGGCTGCTGGCATCTCGGCTGTTGTTTGGAGGAGGGCATCTAGGGGTGGATGCCACCTTTCCCACCGGGAAATGTAGTCCTGCTGAAACAGCAGCGACGGTGTCTGTGTGGCACCGAGCCCTTGGGCTTTGGTGATACTGAATGGGGCAACATCCCAGGGCAGGCAACAGAGGAAGAGGAATGAGAAGAACTTGAGAATTCTGGTGTGTGGATGTGGGTTTCGGAGTGCCTGGCCCATAGTTGCCTGCCCAAGTGTGGAAGCTGTGCACTGGCCAGTGAGTGTCTGCTGACAGCACTAATTGGCTGGGTGCCACACAGTGTGGCTTGCTGGGACCCATTCCTGCTTCCATGGGGCCTGGAGCTTCAACACAAGTGGGATGGAGGGGTGGGAGCACGGTTTGCCAAGGGATCAGTGTGCTTGAGGAGTGGGGATGTGGCATGGAGTCTTGTGGCCAATGCCCTGCCGGGAGCCTGTCTGGCATTTGCCCCTCTTTTAATAATGGCTGTTGGAAGTACAGGGTGGGAAAGGCACTCAAATCCCTCCTCTTTGGCTCTGGAAGCCTCCAGATGGGGCAGTGTCTAAAATAGCTCCCTCCCTGCCTGTCTGCCTGGGGCTTGCTGCGTCACTGGCGCTGGTGGGTGAAACACCGGCGCCAGCCACCCCCGCAGTGCGCACTGCCGGGCTGCCATGACAACCCCTGTGGGGAGGGAGAGGAGGGCACCCAAGCATCCAGTGCAGCTCTTTGACCCCACTGGGTCCCACACTCACCCTGGGCCTGGGGGAGCAGGAATGGGGGGATCTGAGAGGCAATGTCTGCTGGTTTCTGGCATCCCAGGGGAGCTCTCCCTGCCTGGTTGTGCAGGGACACTCCATCTGCCTGGGGTGTAGCAGGGAAAGCTTTCTGGCCCCGGGCAGGCAGGGCAGACATCCCTTCTGGCCCTGACTTGCAGGGGAACCTACCATGCCCCAGGCCCAGTCCAGAGCATTGGGCATCCCCCACCTGCACTGTGGCTGTGTTTTGTTAGAGTGATCTGCTCCAGCCCCAGACTTGCTCTGCAGCCCCCACAGAGGGCTGGCAGGGCTGTGGGCAGAGGCAGTGTCCTGGCCAGCCCTTTGCTGACAGCAAGGTTTTTCATCTCTGAATGGATGAGCTGACAGCTAATCCCCTCAGCTGGGGGGTGGGTGCCAGGGGGGCTTCGGTGCCTGGTTCCTCTGCAGCCAGGGGGAGGATGCCAGTAGTGTTGCCTGCTCCCCTTGCAAAGCAGCACTCCCTCAGCCTCCAGCTTCTTGCAGAGAGGCCAAAAATACATTTTTTTGGGGGGTGAGAGCAAGTTTCCTCCTTCTTGGGTTGATTTGCAGATTGCCCTGCACATATCAAGGCAGGGGACAAGCTTTGTGGTGGACAGCAGGAGCTGGGAACCAGGGCAGGCAGGGATCAGCCCATCTCTGCCCTCCTTTTCTCCTCTCATATAGAGCTGCCACCTCCTCAGCTCACTGTGCCACAGCTGGCTGCCTGCCTGCCAACACTGCTGCTTTGTTCTCCTGGTCCCCCCTCCCTGGGGACCGGCCTGGGCACCAACACCCGGGCCCCTCTCCTGGCAGATCTCATCAGGATGGCGAGGAAGGCACAGTGGCTTTCATCCCAGGAGGCCACTCACGTGCTCTGGCCAGAGCCAGGCCTCCGCAGGCTTCAGAGCGTGGTGAATGTTTTCTGTCCCATGCATCTTGGGCTGGATCCTTCTCGGTGCTTGCCCACTCTGCTGGCTCTTTAGGGCAAAGACCAGGGCCATCTCCAGACGTTTTTCTCCTCCCCTTCTTGCCTGTATGTCTGTCTCCCCTTCCCCCTCCCTTTTTTCCCCTTTTTAATCCCCTCTGCCCAGGGCATGACTCTTTTGCAGCAGCTTTGCAGAAGCCCTGAGATGCCTGGTGACCAGAGAGGAAAAATCCCACCGGCAGCAGCTTGGGGATGGGAATGCTGCTGGTCTCAGCATGCTCCCTTCTCCCCTGTTCCACATTTTCATGGCCTGCTGGGACATCTGCACAGCTGTAGCCAAGATGCCCAGAGCTGTCCTCAACGGATCCTCTGCCCTGTGCCTGGCATAGGCTGGCACTGGGATGCAGAACAGCTGCCTTGTGCAGCCCCATCCTGCCTGCTCCTGGTTTTGCCTTTTTTTGGGTGGTGATGCTCCTGTTCACTCTAATGAGTGTCACCTTTGCAGGACAGAGAAAGACCTGAGCTGGGGGGCTGCATGGCATGGCAGAGCTGCCAGATGAACCCCGGGAACCATTGGAGATATTCCACCTGACTTCTTCCGTGGCCTCTGCAAGGCAGAACTGCCAGGTGAACCCCACCAGATGCTGGAGATACTCCACCTGACTTCTTCCATAGCCCCTGCACCTGATTCTCTTTGGTACAGCCACTCACGCGCCCTCAACACCCCAACCAGGCACCCGCAGGGATGGGTAGCCCCTGGGTCTCTGGTGCAGACAGGCCAGGTGCCCTTTCAGTCTGGATCTCAGCAGGGATCTCCCTGCTGGCATCTGCAGGATGGGCAGTTCCTGCAGAGGTATCACTTCCCAGCCCTTTCTCCTGAGGCAGCAGCTCTGGCTGTGGTAATGATTCTGCCCTGGATGCAGGAGGCATCTGGAACATCAAAGTTGCACTGCCTCTAGGGGCCAGGCAGGCATGGAGCCAGTGCCCAGGTCCTCTTTGGTACTGGAGCTGGCTCCTGCCCTCAGCAAGGGGCATCCAAGCAGCACCATGCTGTGGTTTTGTAATCAGGGCTGGACCTTGACCCCACTTCCCACCCTCTCTGCCTCTCTTGCTGTGTTTGCAGGCAGGGATAGGCAGGTCTCAGGCCAGAAGTGGTGCCTCGCTCCCAGGGAAGAATCTGTCAGAATTGTCTGGGTTGCAAAAGCCTTCTGAGATCATGAGTCCAGCTGTCAGCTCACTAACCATGGCCACAAGAGCCATGGCCACAGCTTCTTGAACACCTCCAGGGATGGGGACTCCACCACCTTCCTGGGCAGCCTGTGCCACTCCCTGACCACTCTGGCAGCAAAGACATTTTTCCTCCTCTCCAACCTAAGCCTCTCCCGGCACAATTTCAGGCCATTGCCTCTCCTTCTATCACCTGAGACTGGGGAGCAGAGCCTAACCCCCACCTGGCTCCAACCTCCTCTCAGGGAGCTGCACAGAGCACTGAGGTCTCCCTCAGCCTCCTCTTCTCCAGGCTGAACACCCCCAGCTCCCTCAGCTGCTCCTCCCCAGCCCTGCTCTCCAGACCCTTCCCCAGCTCTGCTGCCCTTCTCTGGCCCTGCTCCAGCACCTCAGTGTCCTTGGAGTGAGAGCCCCAAAACTGAACCCAGTGTGGCCTCACCAGTGCCCAGTACAAGGGCACAATCCCTGCCCTGCCCCTGATGGCCACACCAGGCCAGGATGCTGGTGGCCTTCTTGGCTGCCTGGGCACATGCTGACTCATGTTCAGCTGCTGTCAACCAGCACTGCTAGGTGCTGTTCTGCCAGGCAGTGCTGGCAGTGGAGGAGGACTTTGGAGCAGACAGCATCTCTATGTGTAATGCCATACACCAGGGCAACTGGCTTCACAGGGAGTGGGCTGCACTATGCCTGGAGCTGTTTGGGAAAGTCCCAGCTTGGATCCAGAGCAGATGCAAAACCTGGCCAAGCAGCAGATCTGAGGCAGGGCAGGGTTGGGGCTTCAGGGAATGGAGCTCTGTTGGCCTCCTCATCCCTGGCTGTGGCAGGGAGCATCTGGAGGCTGTGGGCACAGGAGCTGCACTGTGCCAGACTGCAAGGTCATTCCAATGTCACCTGACATGGCTGGTGGCTGGATCTCGTGATCACCCCTCTGGTTTGGGTTTCTCCTGATGCATCTGTTCTTGCAGAAAAAAGCCACACTGCAAACACTCTACAGGAGGGGACAAAAAAGGCAGCAAATGAGAAAGAGAAATGATGCAGTCTCCAATTTCCATGGCAACGTCCTTTTCACCAGAGGATGGGAAAAAGCAGGCTCTTGTTTCCACTGCTGAGAGCCCTTAATCACCCTGCTGGGGCTAGATACTGAAAAGGAGGCTCAGGGAAGGCAAGGCAGGAGCTGGAGAGGGCCTGGGGAGCCCTGGTGGGGCTGCACCCGCTCCCACCCCACAGTGCAAGGATGTCTGGCTTTGGGTATGTGTCCTCCAGCTGTGGGATGGAAGAAGGCTGTGATCCTTCTGTGCAGGTCTGGGCTCTCACAGGCAGCTGCTGAAGCAAGAAGGAGCCTGAGGGATGGAGCCATCTCCTCTACACCGTGCCCAGCAGGATGTCTGGGCCAGGCTCTGCCCTGCTCTTTCACTGGTGCAGGCTCTGCTGGACGTGGTACCCAGCATTTCTCCTAGGACTGTTGGACTTTGGTGTCTCTGGGCCCATCTGTGGGGCTACAGGGTCTTGGTCCCACTCTCCAGGACTGCTTTGTGTTGAACTCCACCACCCTTCCCTTCTCCTGAGTGGGACATGGGTGGCCTCATTCTTCCATCTGCTTGCCCCTAGCTATCCTGAACCCGAAGCAGCCCAAAGAGACACCAAAAAGCTTCAGCTTTGACTATTCCTACTGGTCCCACACCACGGTAAGTGGGGGGAGGTCTGAGCCCACTCAGAGTGCTCTGGGGAGAGGCAGGAGGAGCCCACTGCCACATTTCTCCTTGCCCTCCTCCTCTCTGCAGCCTGCAGACATCAACTATGCATCTCAGAAGCAAGTGTACCGGGACATTGGCGAGGAGATGCTGCAACATGCCTTTGAGGGCTACAACGTCTGCATCTTTGCCTACGGGCAGACAGGGGCTGGAAAATCCTACACCATGATGGGGAAGCAGGAAAAAGACCAGCAAGGCATCATCCCACAGGTACCACCTGGTCCCAGCAGGATGCTCAATGGACAAGTGGCATGAGGAGTGAAGAGGGGAGCGGGGTGGGAGTGGGGCCAGGTGTACCACAGCCCTGCCATGGCAGTGACCTAACACGGCTCTGCTGGAGGGTGGAGGGACAGGGAGGGGCACACTGGGCTGCTCTGAGCCAGGGTGATTTACAGCCTGGCAGCACAAGGCCAGCATCTGTGGGCAGCAGGAGTCCCAGCACTGAGCTGCCGCTGCTGGGTGCTGGCTCAGCTGGGTGGCAAGCCAAGACCTCTGGGCATGCTGAACACCTGTATCAGCAGCGAGGGTGCTGCCAGCTCCCCAGAAGCCATTCTGGCACTCAGGGCTCTGACTTTTGGGGTAAGAATGTATAAGTTCCTGTGAGCTGAGTCCCCCAGGCAGGAGCAGCCTGGCAGGAAGCTGAGCAGCCTTGGCTCTTCTCTCCACAGCTGTGTGAGGATCTCTTCTCCCGCATCAACGACACGACCAATGACAACATGTCTTACTCTGTGGAGGTAGGCACTCCATTGCCTGCTAGTCTGGCTCCAGCCTCCCCCCCTGGCTCTGCAAGCCATGCTGCTGTGCAGGCCTCTCTTTTGGGGGGGTTCCAGCCTTGGGTGTGGGGTAGGTGAGCAGGACCTGATTCTGCCTGTCTGCTGCCAGCCACTAGCCCTGCCCATGCCCTCTGCTCTAGGTGAGCTACATGGAGATATACTGTGAGCGTGTGAGGGACCTCCTGAACCCCAAGAACAAGGGGAACCTGAGGGTGAGGGAGCATCCCCTTATGGGGCCATATGTTGAGGACCTTTCCAAGCTGGCTGTGACCTCCTACAATGACATCCAGGACCTGATGGACTCTGGGAACAAGGCCCGGTGAGTTGTGACAGTGGGAGATGGCCAGGACTGGAGAGCCTGCAAGACATTTCCAGAAGGTCCTGGCTAACTTCCTTGCTTTGCCAGCCTGGCTGCTCTCAAGGTGGGAGTCTCCTCCTATCTGGGCACCGGGTACCAACTCCTTATTTGCACATCACCTTAAAATGCCCTGGAGGCAGCAGGAGAAGCCTGGACTTCTGCACATCTCTTCCCAGATGTCCTCTGGGAGGAGATGTGCAGAAGTCCTCTCCAGTTCTGCAGACTTGCCTTCCCATCATTCACTCTCTCCTGAAATGAGCCCTGGTGTCACTGCCAGCCACTCCAGTGTCTCCTGCAGAGTGTTAGACCTCCCTGTCCTCCTCTTCCCACAGCACGGTGGCTGCCACCAACATGAATGAGACCAGCAGCCGCTCCCACGCCGTGTTCAACATCATCTTCACGCAGAAGCGGCATGATGCCGAAACAGACATCACCACTGAGAAGGTGAGAGCAGGGCCTGAGGGACTGGGATAACCTGCATGGACCTGGTAAGGGCTTTATGTCCTATTGACAGCACTTGGGATGAGATGGTGCAGCCTGATGGAGGGTGGGAACAGGATGGAGATAAGTCCCACGTGCACTCTGGGCCCATGATCCTTCACGGGACTGGCCCGTGGACAGGATGCTTGGCAGATTTTGCCCTCCCACCATGCCTGCAAGGATGTTATTCCTGCTCCTGGCCAAATCTCACTGCCTTCAAAGCAGTGTCACCTGGCAAGAGAGCTTTGTCCCCTCCTTGGCTCCATGCTGACACCTGGTGTGCTGTGCCTGCTGGTGCTGACAGCCTCCTCTCTTCCTGCAGGTCAGCAAGATCAGCTTGGTGGACCTGGCAGGGAGTGAGCGAGCTGACTCCACTGGTGCAAAGGGCACGAGACTAAAGGTGAGAGCTGGCAGGAGGCCCTCTTCTGCTGGTGGGGATGTTGTGTCCTACCCCCTTGTCCTCAGCTGTGACATTTCCTTTGTCTGCTTCCTTGCCCACCGTGCTGCTAAAATCCTTTGCATTGGTTTGAAGCTGAAGGAAAATAGGTTTAGACTGGATCTTAGGAAGAAGGTCTTCAGTACAAGGGTGGTGAGACTCTGGAACTGGTTGCCCAGGTTGTGGATGCCCCCTCCCTGGAGACGTTCAAGACCAGGCTGGATGAGGCCTTGAGCAGCCAAGTCTAGTTGAGAGGTGTCCCTGCCCATGGCAGGGGGTTGGAGCAGATGATCCTTAAGGGCCCTTGCAACCTGAGCCATTCCAGGCTTCTGTGACCTGGTTTTGTTTGAAAGCTGCCCACTGCCAGTTCTACCAGGGTCCAGGAGTCTCTGCTGGGAGGTGCTGGCTATCCAGGAGAGCTTTTTGCCCACCCTATATTGCCCCCATCCTCCTGGTACTCTGGGCTATAGTGTCTCTCTGAAATGGAGCCTGAGCATCTGGGCCTTTCCTCTTTCCACCAGGAAGGAGCAAACATCAACAAGTCGTTGACCACACTGGGGAAAGTCATCTCTGCCCTGGCTGAAATGGTAGGTAGCTGGGGCACAGACTAGCAACAATGCCATGGGGAAATGGGCTCAGCTCAGCAGAGGTGGGCTCAGCTCCCAGGGATGGAGCATCCCAGCTCTGAGGGATGGGCAGATACATCCCAAGCTGTCTCAGGGCTGGGGAGGCTGCTGACTCCCAAGGGCCCTGTTCCCACTGCTGTCTTGGGACACAGGGAGCTGTGGTGGGTGCTGAGGAGGGGAGCAGCTCACTCAGTCTCTCCTCTTTCTTTACAGGACTCAGGGCCAAACAAGGTAGGTGTCCTGGCCAGGCTGGGTGAGGCAAGGCTTTGTTCTTTTAGCACAGTTGGGTGGGAGTGTGTCACAGGGTGGTTTTGGGGTGAAGCTTTACCTGCACCTAAGCCATGCTTCTCCTAGAGACTGGCAGAGACCTCAGCATCCCTATCACCCTCCTCACCCTGTGGCTCACGGTGCCTGGTGTTAAACACCCACCCTGGCCCAGGCAGGGCCCATGGGACTGACCAGAGCTGACTGAGGTTGCCATGGCCCGGCAAAGCTATCCTCCTCCGAGTCCCCATGGCTTGGGACCATCTGTCACCTGCCCTTAAAAGAGAGCAGGCAGTCTGACAGCTCTTCTCTCTGCTCTCCATGCCCCAGAACAAAAAGAAGAAGAAGACTGATTTCATCCCTTACCGTGACTCAGTACTCACCTGGCTGCTGCGGGAGAACCTGGGTGAGGACATGGGTGGGGGTATGGGCTCTGTGGCAGGCATGGTTGCTGGGCAGTGGGTGATGGCTGGCACTGGAACCAGCCTCTCCCTGAGGTGAATGCATCTGTCTGGGCAGGGGGCAACTCCAGGACAGCTATGGTTGCTGCTCTCAGCCCTGCTGACATCAACTACGATGAGACCCTCAGCACCCTCAGGTAGGAAGCAGTCCCCTGGTCTCCCAACAGTGGGCAGGGGCGGAGGGTGTCTCTGAAACACCGGCACTGCCACGTGCTCTCCTCACCTCTGCAGCAGCACTGGCTGGGGGTGCAATCTCAGACAAGAGATTGTCCTGGTGCTGGGATCCTCCAAAGGACTGTTTGCAGGAGGGGGTCATGGCACTCCTCCTTGCCCAGCAGCTGGGGATTTGCCCCTCTGCCACTGCTCAGGACCCTGCCCTTCCCCAGGTACGCTGACCGTGCCAAGCAGATCCGTTGCAATGCGGTCATCAATGAGGACCCCAACAACAAACTGATCCGGGAGCTGAAGGACGAGGTGGCACGGCTGCGTGACCTGCTCTACGCCCAGGGCCTGGGGGACATCATTGACAGTAGGTACCCCCCGGGGCCCTCGGGCAATGGCTCCAGGCAGAAGCCAGCTGGAGTCCCCTCTGTGGGAGGACCGCAGCTGCCCTGCATCCTGCTCTGCCAGCCCTGCGGCAGCGCTGTACTGCCCACGCGTGGCTGGGATGCCTCTGGCAAGCCCCTGTGCACGCATTCATGACCTGCAGCCCACTCCCGTGGGCAAGAGGAGCTGCTTTGTACCCAGCAGACCTCCCCTTCTCCCTCTCTACCTCCCATCTTCAGCATCCTTTGTCCAGTAGAATTGCCAGGAAGAACTTTCTGGGGCTACAGCCAGCCATGGCCTCCCTTCTGTGCTGTTGGATGCCCTGCTGAGATGAAGCCACTCTTGTTCTGTTCTCTCTGTCTTACCCTTGCTCCTTGCCCTCTCTCTCTCTCTCTTAGCCCATCCTGCTGCAGGAGGATCCAAATGTGTGTATTCCCCATCACTGGTACTCTCTGTTGCTTTACAGCTTTGGGAGGGGCACCTGTGCAGCATAGGGAAGGGCTCCCATAGCCAGCCCCAGCTGTTGCAGAGTGCTTGCCCACAGGCTGGCTGTCTCCAGGGAGCTGGCACAGGGGGTGCTGGCAGAGTTGCAGTTAGCGCATGGGCTTGGGATAGGACTCAGAGGGACCAGTGCCCTCCCCATCTGCTGTGCCAAGGGCCCAGTCCCCAAAAGGACTTCTTCCTCCATGCTGTCATGATGTTTCCTGTCACTGCTGCTGCTTCTGCTTCTGCTGTGCTGAGGCTTGTCAGGACTGGAGCCCGGCACGACACTTGTGCAGGCTGGTATGGTGCACTCCTGATGGAGAGGTGTCATAAGGACCAGGAGGGTTTTGTCTGTGTTTAAACACTATTGCCCCATCCTACCCTGGGCCAGGCAGTGCAGCCAGGCTGCAGTGAGCCCCCTGAGGAGCTGGGGACCTGGCCTGTTCCCTCCTGGCTTGGCTTCCCTGAATGCAGGCTGATGGAGGTGGGCGACTTATGCTGCACCTGCTGACCTGTGCCTTGCCTGCCTCCAGCACAGTGTTCCCTGCTCCTGTGACTTCTCAGGGCTGGAGGAGAATCTCTGATACCAAGGTCCCTCTGCTGTAGGGTTTGGTGGCAGCTGATGCTTGGGGTGCTGGCAGGCAAGGGCCACTGCCCGTAACTGGGCATGTTGTCCCCCTGCTCTCTGCTTTTTCTGGCTGCTTGGCTAAGGTGCTGCTCCAGTGGGTCAGAGGCTTAGGCTCTATCAGCAGGGGGATCCCACAGCCCCTTCTACTCTTGCCCCCTACCCCTTTGTAGGATGGAGGGCCACTGCCTCTCCTCCCCTTCCTTTCTTGTTCCCTGCTCCTAGATCCAGCTAGTCTGCACAGCCACTCAGGCTGCGTCTGTGGGAGGATGATGGCAGGGGCAATGGCATGCTCCTGGGGACAGTTTATTCCAGGCTGCAGGATCTGGTGTTGCAAAAAAAGAAAGAAAAAAAGCATGCCCCGGAGCCTGGGAAGGCTCCAGGGCTGTTCTGGTAGCTGCTTCCCAAAACAGCCCCATGCTGCTTGGGGGCTGCCAGCGATGCGGGGGGGGGAGATGCCTGTGCCCGTGCCCTGCTGCTGCCTGTGCCGCTGTGCTGCCACCCATGCCTTCCCCATTGACTTCTTGGCTTTCTTCTCTTCACATCTGGCCACTTGTTGGGGTTTTCCTTTCCCCAACAGCTTTTCTTGTCCGTGTCTTTCTCTTTCTCTCTCACTTCCTCTCTGTGTGTCTTTCCCTGGCCCGTCCATAGATGTGTCCGACCTTGAGAACAATAACGATGCCCCTGGGGCAGAGCTGAGTTACTGCCGTGACAATCTCTCCACAGTGACCAATGCCATGGCGGGGATCAGTCCCTCCTCCTCCCTGTCGGCCCTGTCCAGCCGCGCTGCCTCTGTTGCCAGCCTCCACGAGCGCATCATGTTTGCTCCGGGCAGCGAGGAGGCCATCGAACGGCTCAAGGTGGGACGCCAGCAGCTGGCAGAGGAAGGGCTCAGCTCGGTGCTCTTGCTCTGGGGCTTGTGCAGCAGACTCGGTGTTTTCTGGAAACCCCTTACGGGTGATGCTGGTGGGAATCATGGAGCAGGCTGGGTTGGAAGGGACCTGGAAGCTCATCCATCTCCAGCACACTGCCACAGGCAGAGACCCCTCCCACCAGCCCAGGTTGCTCAAGGCCTCATCCAGCCTGTCCTTGAACACCTCTCGGGGGGGTTAACACAATGCTGGAGGCACGACAGACCCAGAGCTACCCAGTGCTCTGGACTGCTGGACAGGACAGAGTCTGGCATGGTGATGTCTCCCTGCTGCTGCCCCCCTGCCCGTGGGATGACTGCTGCCATCCAAGCAGTCCTGACTCAGGAAGGCTGCTTCCAGCTCAGTGCAGCGCAGGAGCAGGCTGGCAGCAAGGGGTTGGAGAGGCTGCTCAGTGTGCCCTGCTCTTTGAAGATGGGGATGATGGAAAGATGCAGGTGAAAGGAGTCAGCACGCTGGGCAGTGCCAGGCGGAGCAGGCAGGCGTGCTGGGCAGAACCTGGCGGAGCAGGCAGGCCTGCTGGGCAGAGCTTGGCGGAGCAGGCAGGCGTGCTGGGCAGAGCCTGGCGGAGCAGGCAGGCGTGCTGGGCAGAGCCTGGCAGAGCAGGCAGGCGTGCTGGGCAGAGCAGGCAGGTGTGCTGGGCAGTGCCTGGCGGAGCAGGCAGGTGTGCTGGGCAGAACCTGGCGGAGCAGGCAGGTGTGCTGGGCAGAGCCTGGCGGAGCAGGCAGGCGTGCTGCTGGGCAGTGCCAGGCGGAGCAGGCAGGCGTGCTGGGCAGAGCTTGGCGGAGCAGGCAGGCGTGCTGGGCAGTGCCAGGCGGAGCAGGCAGGCGTGCTGGGCAGTGCCAGGCGGAGCAGGCAGGTGTGCTGGGCAGTGCCAGGCGGAGCAGGCAGGCGTGCTGGGCAGAGCCTGGCGGAGCAGGCAGGCGTGCTGGGCAGTGCCAGGCGGAGCAGGCAGGCGTGCTGGGCAGAGCCTGGCAGAGCAGGCAGGCGTGCTGGGCAGAGCAGGCAGGCCTGCTGGGCAGTGCCAGGCAGAGCAGGCAGGCCTGCTGGGCAGAGCCTGGTGGAGCAGGCAGGCATGCTGGGCAGTGCCAGATGGAGCAGGCAGGCCTGCTGGGCAGAGCCTGGCAGAGCAGGCAGGCGTGCTGGGCAGAGCCTGGCAGAGCAGGCAGGCGTGCTGGGCAGAGCAGGCAGGCGTGCTGGGCAGTGCCAGGCGGAGCAGGCAGGCGTGCTGGGCAGTGCCAGGCGGAGCAGGCAGGCGTGCTGGGCAGAGCCTGGCAGAGCAGGCAGGCGTGCTGGGCAGTGCCAGGCGGAGCAGGCAGGCGTGCTGGGCAGAGCCTGGCAGAGCAGGCAGGCGTGCTGGGCAGTGCTAGGCGGAGCAGGCAGGCGTGCTGGGCAGAGCCTGGCGGAGCAGGCAGGCGTGCTGGGCAGTGCTAGGCGGAGCAGGCAGGCGTGCTGGGCAGAGCCTGGTGGAGCAGGCAGGCATGCTGGGCAGAGCCTGGCAGAGCAGGCAGGCGTGCTGGGCAGAGCAGGCAGGCGTGCTGGGCAGTGCCAGGCGGAGCAGGCAGGCGTGCTGGGCAGAGCCTGGTGGAGCAGGCAGGCGTGCTGGGCAGAGCAGGCAGGCGTGCTGGGCAGAGCCTGGCAGAGCAGGCAGGCGTGCTGGGCAGAGCCTGGCAGAGCAGGCAGGCGTGCTGGGCAGTGCCAGGCGGAGCAGGCAGGCGTGCTGGGCAGAGCAGGCAGGCCTGCTGCCCGTGAGATCTGCTCACCCCCTGCTAACTCCTCGCTTGCCAGGAAACAGAGAAGATCATCGCGGAGCTGAATGAGACATGGGAGGAAAAGCTGCGGAGAACGGAAGCGATCCGGATGGAGAGGTGGGTGGGTTGGGGTAAAGAGGGGATGTAACAGGATGGGGTTCCCCAGGCATCTCCCTTCCTCCTGCCATCCAGCTGTACCTTGGCTGTCCCCTAGACACCCCAGTCCCCACCATGTTAGCTTGCACCGATGTGGTCTGCTCTGGAGAGTCTGGCACAGGGCTAAGAAGGTGCTGAGGGGACTGGAGCAGCTCTCACAGGAGGAGAGGCTGTGAGGCCTGGGGCTGTTTAGCCTGGAGAAGAGCAGCCTGACGGGGGAATCTTATCAAAGCATGCAAATATCTAAAGGGTGGAGGTCATGGAGATGGGGCTGGACTCTTCAGTGGTGCCAGTGGTAGAACAAGGGCCAACAGGTACAGACCAGAACCCAGGAGGTTTCACTTGAACTTAAAGACAAGCCTCTCTCCTTCGAGGGTGACAGAGCACAGGAGCAGGCTGCCCAGGGAGGTCTTGGAGTCTTCTCCTGTGGAGACTCCCAAAATCCACCTGGACACGTTCCTGTGCAACCTGCTCTGGGCGACTCTGCTTTAACAGGGGGGTTGACCTAGGTGCTCTCCAGAGGTCCGTTCCAACACCCACCATTCTGTGAGAAACACTGCTGAGGCACAGAGCTGAAGCAAGTCCTATGGCTATGGTCTGTGGGGCAAACCAGAGGCTTTGACAAGCTCTTCTTTCCCTTGCTCCTTCAGGGAGGCATTGCTGGCTGAAATGGGGGTGGCCATGAGGGAGGACGGAGGCACCTTGGGTGTTTTCTCTCCTAAAAAGGTAGGATCATCTTATTCTCTTCTTCCTGGCAAAGGAAGGCTGGTTTGTACCCCTGCAGCACCCTTCTCACTTGCCCTTCCACTCCTGGCCAGCCCCAAACATTTCATTTGCTCTTCTTGGCTCTGAAACCTACAGTGAAATCCTGGTGTTGACCCTGCTGGGCACAAACATCAGGGGAAATGCGTCTAAATATCCAGTCCCTGTTGCCTGTGTGCTGCCCCTGTTCAGGTTAGGCTTTGCTGACAGTCATTGTGCTGGGCTTCAGGATCAGCTTATCAAAATCCACTCTTTGGGGTGTTTGACATGGCTGCCCCTGGAATCACAAGTCCCTTGCTGAGAAATGTGAGTGTGGAGACATTCCATACCTTTCATCGCTTCCAGCATCCTGGAAGGTGCTTCCTAAGCAAATACTGGCCATGCCCCGAAGAGTTTGTGTGCCAGAGAACCCTGCCAAGCACCGGTTACAGCACATTGCTGCCCCTCCCTGGGCTGTACAACCACCACGCTGGGGATGTGCAGTTTTCCACCCCCTGTGGATCCTTTAGAGCAGCACGGGCAGGCAGGAGCAAGTGCTCATCTCTGCTGCCCCGAGGGTGCTCCGAGAGCGCCCTGGCAGCTGATGCTGGTTGGCTTGGCCATATGTCTTAGCAGTCGCCTGTGTCCCTAGCTGAGGTGTTTCCACCCAGGGATGAAGGCTCTGGGACCTCTGCCCTGTGTGCCCTAGCATGGCTCTTAGGACATCATTTTTGTCTCTCCTTCTTGTCTCAGCTGCTGCCTTTTAGGACCCCAGACCTTTGTGTAGAAAGTGTGGGGCTTTATTCCCCAAAGCAGGTTGGTTCTAGTGGTGGGGCATTGCTGTGGTGCTTTTGGTGCCTCCTTGCTCTTCAGTTGTCCTATGGGTGGAAAATCCTCTGACTTAGGCAGTGGCTGGCAAGGAAGGCTGGCATGGACAGCCTGCAAACTTCCATTTCATAAGGGCAAAGCAGGGCAGGACTTTATTGTCCTGTTGCTGGGGTGGTTACATCTCCAAGGAGCTCAGTGGAAGGTAGAGCATCTGCCTTCTATTAGCCAGCCTTGCAGACCTTGAGAAAACCTTCAGGCTGCAGTCTGGGGCCCGAGGCTAAACTTTATGGCTGAATTCTTCCTGCCAGCCACTGTGGAGGAGAATCTTTGTTCCTCTTGATCTCCAGCTCTCCCCAACTCCTTGGAGTGAGTGTCTCCTGACAGCGAGGGTTTGTAGCGTTGGTGTGACAGGGAGATTCCTGCATGCTGGGCTGAGAAGACATTTCTCGTGGTCTCTGCTCTTATTTCTGGGAAACTCAGAACTCTACCTGCTGATACTTCCAGGGCTTTGCCTGTTGCCTGAGGGTGCAAACACAGCAGCCTAAGATAGGCTGAGATAAGCTAGTTGCAGCTGGTCTGTGGCCATGGGTGAAACTCCTCTCTCATCAAGATCTAAGTGGTTTGTGACCCAGGAGAAGAAAGTGATGGGAGGGAATGGTTAGGAAGGAGACCAAGGGGTGAAATTCAACCTGGAGATATGGCTTCAGGTCTCAACTACTTTTCATTGAACCTCTGCTCTGGGACCTGCTCTTTTGAGTGCTTCACCTGTCCTTGTGCTGTTAGTGAAGGAAAACTGGCACTTGGAGTTCCTTTTATCCTGAACCAGCCACTACAGGTGACACGTCTCTGCCTCATCTACGCTGCCCACAGTGGAGCTGGAGGTTGTGGTGAGGCAAGGACCTGTGGACACACAGTACAAGTGAGCAGACTCCTGCCCAAGGAGATACTAAACCTTATCAGGGATTCTCCACGGGAGGTGTTTGGCTCCATGGTGGGCCTGTTTGCAGTGCAATTTTTCCAAGGCAGCCCCAGGAAGGGTGCACAGGACTTGGCTCCTTGAGGAGGACAGCAAGGAGGTGTGTGGAGGCAGGTAATGCCCATCTTGGCTGCTCAGTTCTCTGCAGTGCCCCCTGAAAAGTACCTGCCTGGGCATGTTGTCCTGGAGCTACAGAGGGCAGGAGAGCCTCTCCATGTGCAGTGAGGTGTTGCTGAGTTCCCACCTCCCTTGGGAGATTCTTCAGTGCCTGGGAACATGGGATGCACCAGAGTGACTCCTTGTTTGTCTTTCCCAGACACCTCACTTGGTCAACCTCAATGAGGACCCACTCATGTCTGAATGTCTTCTCTACTACATCAAGGATGGGATAACAAGGTGAGGGCCATGTCCTGGGGAGCAGCGGGAGCCTGGCTTATATCTCAGTGCCTGACACATCTGGGAGGGCAGCAGGGTGACAGGCTGAGCACTGTTCCCAGGGCATCCCCATAGGGCCATAGCCATGCAAGCAGGATGTGTTCTGTTGGTCACCTTGTTGGGGACGTTGGTCCTGCTGTGCATCCAGGCTGGCTCCTGTCAGTGCCGTGGATGGCTCTGGGAGAGGCTCAGGGAGGGGCTGCTTAGAGGAAGCACTGAGCTGAGTTTCCTTGCGGCAGGGTTGGGCGAGAAGATGCGGAGAAGAGGCAGGACATCGTTCTCAGTGGGCACTTCATCAAGGAGGAGCACTGCCTTTTCCGCAGCGACACCAGAACCGGGGGCGAAGGTATTCATTGTCTGGAGGGGCTCCGCCTCCCCCGGGACCCTGCTTCTTCCCCAGCACCTGCCCCAGCCTGAGGTCCTGACCTCCTCAGGCTCGTGGGGCTCTCCTGCAGGGCTGTGGTGTCCACCTTGCTTCCAGAGCGAAATGCAGCCCTCAGCTGGCTGGAGGGGAGTCTGTGTAAGGCTGCCATGGTGAGACAACCCAGAGAGATAGGGCAGGATGGAAGAGTAGGCCATAGATGAATCACTCACCCAAGATGCAGAACACAGCCCACCCCTGAAACTGGCAGGACCCTAGGGGTGAAAGGGCTGTGGGAGATGAGACTGGGAGATTGGATATGCCTGCTGGAAGCCCTGATCTCCTCTCACATTCCAGTGTCCAGCCATTCTCAATCCTTGGCACTGCCCTGATTAACATGAGGTTGGCTGAGTTTGGTTGCTCTGGGTGTGGATGCTGCTGGAGGGTACCTTGGTTGTCCATCTCTCCACATCTGGAGTGCCAGCTGGGGCAGCTCTCCCTTTCTGAGGCTGCAGGAGCAACAGGGCAGGAGATGCAGGATTTATCCCTCTGCTTCCACCTTCCCTTCCCTCCCTCTCTCCCCACACTGCAGTGATTGTGACCCTGGAGCCCTGCGAAGGTGCTGACACCTATGTGAACGGCAAAAAGGTGACAGAGCCCAGTGTCCTGCGCTCAGGTGGGTCCCTGGAGCTGGCACACCAGCCCCGGTCCGTCCCACAGGGCCCTGCCTGCTGGCCTGCGCTGAAGCTGCTTTCCCCCGCAGGGAACCGCATCATCATGGGCAAGAGCCACGTGTTCCGCTTCAACCACCCCGAGCAGGCTCGGCAGGAGCGGGAGCGGACGCCCTGCGCAGAGACCCCCGCCGAGCCCGTGGACTGGGCCTTTGCCCAGAGAGAGCTGCTGGAGAAACAGGGCATTGACATGAAGCAGGAGATGGAGCAGCGGTGAGGGCATGGGCTATGGCAATGGGGAGCTGGGTGTCTACCCCCAGGGTGGTCATTCTCTCCTTTCCTATTCCTCCCAGGCTCCAGGAACTGGAGGACCAGTACCGGAGGGAGCGAGAGGAGGCGAATTACCTTCTTGAGCAGCAAAGACTGGTAGGTGGCCAGGACCTGATGCCTTCTCAAACTTCCCAGGCTTGACTGAGCCCTGGCAGAATTTTGCATGGCATGGCTCTGTGTGTCCTAAAATGAAGGGCAAACCTGTTGTCCCTGAGGCTGTCCCCATAATGTGGATCAAGAGAAGGGAGAAGGCTGGGCTCCTGCATGGGGGCAGGGAGAAGGACTATGTGGCAGCAAGGTCACATCATGTGGATAGCATCATCTCTCTCCATGCTTCCCCCAGGACTATGAGAGCAAATTGGAGGCTTTGCAGAAGCAGATGGACTCTAGATATTACCCTGAGGCAAATGAGGAAGAGGAAGAACCCGAGGATGAAGGTGAGGGCTGAATGTCACCACCAGATTTTGAAGCTCTCTGTGGGAGGAAGAAGAGTGGACCCACGGGTCCCCTGGGCAGTGATGTTTTCCCTCCTGGCAGCGGAGTGACTGTCCCTTCATGTCCCCACAGTGCAGTGGACGGAGCGGGAGTTCGAGCTGGCCCTCTGGGCCTTTAGGAAGTGGAAGTGGTACCAATTCACTTCGCTTCGGGACCTGCTCTGGGGCAATGCCATCTTCCTCAAGGAAGCCAATGCCATCAGTGTGGAGCTGAAGAAGAAGGTGGGGGCCTGTGCCTCCCCTCTGGCTTGCTGTGGCACCCACATCAGAGGCCACAAGCTTGGGCATCTGGGGAAGCGTTGAGGAGGGGATTGCTGAAGGCACCACTTGGAGCCTGCTGTCCTTCTGGGTGGCTCACTGTCCCCCTCCGCCCTTCTCCAGGTCCAGTTCCAGTTTGTGCTCCTCACAGACACGCTGTACTCACCTCTCCCTCCTGACCTGCTGCCTCCTGATGCTGCCAAGGACCGGGAGAAGAGGCCATTCCCCCGGACCATTGTGGCTGTGGAGGTGCAGGACCAGAAGAATGGGGCAACACATTACTGGACTCTGGAGAAGCTGAGGTGGGCAAATGATGCCCATGCTGGGAAGGGCTTGCCCAGCCTCAGTCCAGTTTCTCACCGCTACCTATGGCACCTGGCTCTGCCCGCAGGCAACGCCTGGACCTGATGCGTGAGATGTATGACCGAGCGGCAGAGGTGCCCTCCAGCGTCATGGAAGACTGTGACAACGTGGTGACCGGTGGGGACCCCTTCTACGACCGTTTCCCCTGGTTCAGGCTGGTGGGCAGGTGAGCGCCGCGGCTCCTTCTAGGCATGGCTGGGCCCCACCCACAGCCTGCAGGCTGCCTGCGCTGCCGGCAGGACCTGCAGCTGCCCGTGGCCACCAGGGAGGATGCGCTGCCCTCCCCGTGCCATTCAGGGTCTGTTTTGCCTGCCATGGCTCTCCTCCATGTTGGCTGCTGGGACCCTGAGGGACCCCTGAGCCATCCTCCTGGCGCCTGCCTTAACACCATGCTGCGAGGCAGGGGCTCTTGTCTGGCTGCAGTGGGGGACAGGGGGCTGGGGCTGTCCATGGGTGGAGAACCTGTGCCGTCACCACGTCTGCCCCGGTGGGCATGTGTCCCTGTGCACGTGGCGGTGTCCGAGCATCCGTATCCGTCTGTCTGGTGTGTGCCACGCGTCTCTGTGCGCTTCCCGCATGCCAGCTGGAAGGGTGCAGTGCTGGAGACAAGGCTGGGCCGCCTTGGAGAGGGTTCTGCCCTGGCAGGCATGGGGAGCAGGAGTCTGAGCCACATGGCCCAATGAACAGCACCGGCCGTGGAGGCATCATCCCTGTGTCACGGCACACGGAGAGCTTCCCTTCGGCGGCAGGGTGGCAGCGAGCCCTGTGCCACCTGCTCTGTCCCCATGTAGCCTGCAAAGCCAACGAGGCGAGTCCCCACTGTTTGTACCATTCCTTGGGTCACTCTTTTCTCCGCCCTTTATAGGCAACAGCCATTTGTAGCTTCCTTTAGAGCTGCACTTGATGAGCAGGTCTTTATTTCCCAATATCCCTTGGTTTAAGTGGAAAAAATCCCACCCAAAAACCCAACCAATAAGAAAAAGCAGAAAAACCCAACCAAAAGCACAATTCCTGTTCTCAGTCTCTGTTTGGACCAGCTGGTGTTAACCTGTCTTCTATCTTGTTGTACTAACCTTAGTTCAGATATCTCTGGCTGCAACAGCTCTCCTCTTTTCAACACATGCATGAGCGAGCGCATGGCTGATCTCACCCCCTCCCCTACCTTCTCGAACCCCGACTCCGACATCACCGAGCCTGCTGACGAGCAGCACCAGGGGCAGGAGGAGGAGGAGGAGGCAGAGGACCTGGAGGAAGACATCTTTCCGGAGTGCCCGCTGTGCGATGGCCGGGATCCGTTTTACGACCGCTCCCCCCTGTTCAGTTTAGTAGGAAGGTTGGTGAGGTCTCAGGAGAGCATGCTGGGAAGGAACTTAGCTCTTTCACCTGAGGGGCCTGCTTCCGGACACCACCTCCCAGCGTCCCGGAGGCACAGGGGGTGGCTGGCCCGCCAGGATTGCTGCTGAGCCCAGGGCACTCAGTGAGGTGCCCACCGAGGTAGGCGGCAGCAGGGGAGAGCAGGGAAGGTGGACAGCGCCAGCTGTGCTGGAGCCTGTTCAGGCAGGTCCCTCTTCGTGGTGGCCCCTAAAAGGGGAGATTTGCTGCCTCTCCAGTACCAAATGAGACACGTGGCTGTCTTGGTCATGGGCATTGCTGCCCCAGGGAGAGCTTCTACCCAGATTGAGGCGGCCCCCACTGGCTGGAGACATGCAGATCTTTCGAAGCCATGCATGCCTCTGGCACCAGCTTTGCTGTCCTGGCTGTGTTGGTCAGTGTGGGAACCTCCAGACCTGGTGGCTTGGATGTCCCTAGTGGTCGGGGGGGACAGAGCTGAGTTGAGTGTGGGAAGAGCTGAGTTCAGGGGGGAGAGGAGGCCTCTGCAAAAAGTGACATGTTATCTTGCCATTCATGTCCAGTGCTTGGCTTGGAGCCACCCCTGCTGGCTTGGCATGGGAGCTGGTCAGGGAGGTTGTGGGGTGCAGGCTCCAACTCCACCTTGGCTCTGGCCAAGGACAAACAGCTTTGATTTCTCGTACCTGTTGGCCAGGAGGCACTGCTGGGCTCCATCAGCCTTGGCCTGCAGAAGCCCAAGAACCCCTGAAAAACAGTTGTGCTGCCACACCCCATCATAGTCTGCCCATCCCCAAAGCAGGATGTGGTGTCGTCAGCTCTGCTCTGAGGTTTGCCCGAGGGGGTGTGCACCTGGAGCTGGTCCTGGAGCCTCTGCTCCAAGCAGGAGCCTGAGAGGCTCACGACAGTGGACCTCTCCCTGCTGAGACTGCCCCAATGGGGTGGAGTTGGAGCTTCTCTTCCTCCATAAGCTAAAGTCAGATTTATCCCTGCCAGGCAGGGAGCAGGCAGCGAGGTGTGGAGGAGGAGGAGCAGTGCAGGCAGCGAGGGTGGAGGTGGGGTAAGAGTCCTGCAGCCTCAGACTGAAAGAGCTGGGTTCTTCCCCTTCTTCTTTTTAATTTTTCCCCCCCTTTTTTTCTTGTTTAAAACAACACCAAAAAAAACAACAACCAACCAACAAACTCCTGGGGGCACCTCAACCCGCCCCCAGGAGGCCCTGCAGCAGCAGCCTCGCTCTGTGCCGGGGGCAGGTTCCCCGGAGCTTGGTGCCTCCTGAGTCTGCCCTGGGCACGGCTCCCCGCGCAGCAGCTCTGCCGGCCACATTTCCTGTGAAGTGTGCTTGGATTGGTTTATGATTGGATCCTTGTCTTTGAGTTCTCTTCTTTCTTTTCCTTTTTATTTTTCTTGGTTCGTTTCTTTTGTTGGTTTGGGTTTTTTTAGCTACTGGCTCTATCCAAAGCTTTAGCGAAAATTGGGATTATTTCCCTTTTGTCTTCCTTTGGAGAGGCTTTTCTTTGGTCTGAGCATGCCATCTTTGCACCTCACCAATCTTGTGGTTAGCATCCCTGACCTCCTTCCTCTAGTGACACACTTGTCCCCCTCTTGCCTGTCCGTTCCCATCCTCCCCTCCCTCTTTCCTCCCTCTCCACTTCCTTGGCTTCAACACCAGCTGTCCTTCAATTTTGGGTGGGTGGGCACCCCCGGATCCTTATGCTCCCCATGGTCTCAGGGCTCTGCCCCAGACATGCAGTCCGGCTGGGAAGCCCTAGCGGGACTGCACAGTCCCTGGTGGCCTCCAGGAAGAGATGTGGTGAGACAGGCCTGGCAGGAGACAGTGATGGGACATTACCTCTGCTTCCACAACTTGAGTCTTTGGAGGTGCTTTGTGTGGAAAAAGCCTCAAGCAGCAGTTGGAGGTCAATGGGAGTCACCACACCAGGGACAACCTCTGGACTTGGGGGCTCAGTCTGCAAATGTGGGGATGGAGTCTCCTGCAAGAGCCCCCTGGGCACTTTTGAGTGAAGCTGGATGTATTTACAGACACCTGCAAGGTGGGTACATCGTGCATAGCACTGCCAGCCACCTGGAGATGGAACCCTCATGGGAGCCTTCTGAAGCAGAAGTGTCCTGGCTGGCCCCAGCACCACCCCATCCCATGATACCTGAAAATGCTGCCTGTCAAGATGCTGCTGGGCACCCTGGGGAGGGGTGCTGGGCATCCTGCACCCTCTTGCCGGGAGTGGGGCCACCCCACAGGCAAGAGTAGTTGGCATCTCTCGGCAGGGAGCTCAGTGCCAAAGGCTGTGGACATGACTTGTCGCTGCTGAGGGCATGGCACGTTGCCAGTGCCAGAGCATTGCCAGAGTGCCAGGAAGACCATCAGATGGCAAGTCGGTTGGCAGCAAGGTTGAGGAAGGTGGCAAGAGAGAAAACACTTGAGAAACACAGAATGGTGGCCCATCAGGAGGTGCTAGCAGAGATGTGGTGCAGCTGTTACGTTGGACCTTGGTGTGGCACCGTGTCACAGCAGCACCGGTGACCTGGATGCCATAGAGGACAGTGAGGAGGCTTGGACCTGCCGCATGGGGAGTGGGCAGCTCCTTTCTCGCCCGCAGGGAGAAGCTGGCCATGCCGTTCTGTGACGTGCTGGCAGGCAGCTTGGGACCCCACAGCCATGCAGGTGAAGGGATAAGGCCAGGGGACGCACGCCATCCATGCTGCCAGCCACACCGCACAGCCTCCCTCCCAGACAGGCAAAGGCCACCTGCAGCCACCAGTGGTCCTGCAACGCTGGGAGCAGAGCTGGGGCCAGGGCCCTGCTGGCAGGTTCATCTCTGGAGGCTTCTGTTCTCCCGCCAGGACCTCCTCCTCTCCCCTTTGCTCCTGGCCTTTACCTCCCTCTTCCCTTCCCACCTCTGCCTTGCCCCTGTGCCCCTCACGGTAACTCTGCAGCCGCCCCCCGAGTCATGTTGCAGCATCTCCTGCCCTAGTCCTCCGGCTCTCCACTGCAGAGAACGTCCTCTTCCCTCCCAGCTTCATGGTGGCACCAGCGCGGCCCCCTCCCCTCCCTGCCCAGCACAGAGGTGGCAGCTGCAGAGGTAGGCAAGCCCTGTCTGCTTCGCGCGCTGCCCGCGGCGCGCTGCCCACCCGCCTGCCCGTGGCACGCTGCCCGCCTGCTGCCTGCCCTGCCCCTCGGCTGGCCCTGGCTGCCTTCTCTTTTAAGTTTTGCTTTGCAGCGCTGTGGTCGCGCCGGGAGCGGTGTCCTGGGACCTCGGCCGCCGGCGGCCGCACCAGCTGTGCCAGGGGCCGGCGGGTGGGAGCAGTGACCCTGCCCCGTTTGTGTGTCCCCCCTCTCCGGCAGGGCTTTCGTCTACCTGAGCAACCTGCTCTACCCCGTGCCGCTGGTGCACCGCGTGGCCATCGTCAGCGAGAAGGGCGAGGTGAAGGGCTTCCTGCGTGTGGCCGTTCAGGCCATCTCAGGTAGGAGGAAGACCCCACCTCAAACCTGCCCTTCGCGTGCCCCCCGCCCCCTGCGCTGCCTCACTGCCCTCCCTCCCCCAGCGGATGAAGAAGCCCCCGACTATGGCTCTGGTGTGCGGCAGTCGGGGATGGCCAAGATCTCCTTTGATGACCAGCACTTCGAGAAGGTAGGGCAGCAGCCAGCCCTTGATGGGTGCCCGGGCACCACAGGCCTTGCTTGCCACAGCAGCGGGGCATGGGAATCAATGGGCTTGCAGAGGTGCGGGCATCGGGCTGAAGGGCATCGTGCTCCCAGCCCACTCAGTAGCCCCCAGCCCTCTGGCACTCATCACTGCATCCTGCTCTTGCCCACATCTCGGGCCGCTGCCGTGGGGTGGAGGGGAGACCTGGAGGTGCCCTGGTGCTCGAGTGGTGGTGGCAGCACAAGCAGGATTTCCTTGGGGATCATCAGCATCCCTGAGCCCCACTCCTGGCACAGTTCCAGTCGGAGTCGTGCCCAGCTGTGGGGATGTCTCGCTCGGGGACCTCCCAGGAGGAGCTGCGCATCGTTGAAGGGCAGGGCCAGGTCAGCGACGTGGGTCCCTCTGCTGATGAAGTCAACAACAACACCTGTGCAGGTGAGGGGGTGCCGACAGGCAGCTGGAGAGCGGTCTCCTGTCCTGGCACCCAGCCTGCTGTGCCTGCCCAAGGGTCAAAAGCCTGTCGCCCCCTTGTGAGGCTGCTGGCAGACATCGAGGGGTTGACCCTCTTGCCTTTCTGAAACCCTTATCTCCTCTCAGTGACCCCAGACGACCTTCTCCTGGACAGCCCAGAGAAGCCTGGACCAGATGGGCCGCTGGAGACTGCTCTGGACCACCTGAAGCTGGGCAGCACCTTCACCTTCCGTGTGACAGTCCTGCAAGCCTCCAGCATCTCTGCAGAATACGCAGACATCTTCTGCCAGTTCAAGTGAGCCCTTGGGGCCTCCAGCCCTGCAACTCCCCCTGTGCTCTGGCCATCACTTTGGGGCTGGTGCTGAACATCAGGGTGGCCCAGCTCCCCCTCCTCTGAGCCTTTCATGGCTGGGGAGGCAGAGCCAAGGGCTGCAGGGTGACTCCATGTGCTTGTCTGCTACCTTGTTGGCTTACTGGTGAAAGGCAGGTAGATGCTCTCGTCAGCTTGAGGGGTCCTGTGCCAGACCCCTCAGAGAAAGCAGGCTCTTGTTCCAGTCTCTGCCCTTTCTCCTCACGCTGTTCTGGCATGTTCCTGTCCCACAGCCCCTAAGCCCCCTTCCTTCCCTCTGCAGCTTCATCCATCGCCACGATGAGGCCTTTTCAACAGAGCCCTTGAAGAACACAGGACGGGGGCCACCGCTGGGCTTCTACCATGTCCAAAATGTGAGTACCCCACTCCTCTCCACTCCCCCTGACCCCCATGGCTGCTATGGTCTCTGTGGGACCATTGGCTGGATCTTCTCCCCACGGGAGCTGCTTCCTCCTGGCTTTCCCAGCCTGTCACAGCCTTAGAAAAGGTGGATGTATGAGAAAAATCCCCAAGTGGCTGGGATTTGATGGCAGTGTTCTTGGTGGGGGAGAGCATCCCCAGGCCACGGGGAAGAGGATGGGTGAGAGATGCAGAGAATCAGACAGGCTTGCACCCTCCCACCCACGTCTGATGCCAGCTGCATCCCTGTCCCAGATACATTGTGCCATCAATGGCTCTTTCTCTTCTTAGATTGCTGTGGAGGTGACCAAGTCCTTCATTGAATACATCAAGAGCCAGCCAATTGTATTTGAAGTCTTTGGGCACTACCAGCAGCACCCCTTCCCACCCCTCTGCAAGGATGTCTTGAGGTGGGTGACCCTAGGCCACCCTTGGCCCCTGGGTGCCTTGAGGGCACTTGGCACATGTGGCTTCCTGGGGACTGAGGAAGGGATTGGGTGGGGACAGGTGAGTCCCCAGCACATTAAGTGGAGTTGCCTGGGTTTAGGAGTCCCTGTGGATGCTTTAACCAAGCTGGTTCTCTCTGCAGCCCTCTGAGACCATCCCGGCGCCACTTCCCCCGTGTGATGCCACTCTCCAAACCAGGTAGAGGATCTGGCCTCTTGCTCTTCTCTTTGCCCAGGACCCTCATCCTGTTCCTCAGGGGGCCTGGTTAGGACTCCAGGGGTACCACCAAATGTAATCCAGAGCACCCAAAAGCACTTGGCACCAATTCCTGCAGCACCTGACTGATGGAGAGCCTCCTTTTCACCAGCCATGGAGTGGCAGGGAGGAGGCTGCCCACCCTGGATGGCTCAGACACCCACCCAGCATTGCCATCCCGCAGCAAGGTCCCTGACACGCTCCGGCTGCCAAGCCCCAAGGTGTTGGGTTTGGCTAAGTGCCATGGTTTGCTGTGTGGTCCCCACACCAGCTTAGGGGGAGTCTTCTGCTGGCTGTCCTGGAGCAGCTGTCTCAGAGCCACCATCCCCAAGCAATGCCTGGAGCAGTGCTGCATGCTTTGGGATGTGGCCACGTCAAGGCTGTGGGCTCAAGGTGTGGATTTTGGGGATGGGTGAGGCCAGCTGCATCCTGACGCCCTTGCTGCTCCACATTTGGCATGGGAGAAGGCAAGGGGTGTTCAGTGAGGGTCCCTGGGCCATCCCCCTCTGTGCATTCCCTCCTGCCTCCTCTACCTGTCCCCTGTCATATTCTGTCTCCAAAGATCAGCAGCAAGCTCCCCTTGACTCTGTCTTTCTGACCTGCCACAGTGCCTGCCACGAAGCTGAACACCCTGACTCGGCCCAGCGCGGGCCCATGCCAGTGCAAGTATGACCTGATGGTCTTCTTTGAGATCTGTGAGCTGGAGGCCAATGGCGAGTAAGTCCTGCCAGGAAGGGGAGTGGAGGGAGGGAGATTTGCCCTTGGCACCTCCGGTGCTTGGCACCAGCCCACAGGCTGCTGGAGCTCTGTGTCATGCTGCGACCCTCTCTTCCAGCTACATCCCTGCTGTTGTGGACCACCGTGGAGGCATGCCGTGCCACGGGACCTTCCTCCTCCACCAGGTATTCCTTCCCCAGGGATCTGCTCTGGCTCGGGCTCCTGCCAGGGGCTGTGTTAACCTTCGTTTCCCTCTGGCCTGGCGGGCCTCAGGGCATCCAGAGGAGGATCACTGTCACCTTGGTGCACGAAACGGGCAGCCTCATCCGCTGGAAGGAAGTGCGGGAGCTGGTCGTGGGTAAGCTGAGCCAGGCTGGGTGGGCTGTGAGCAACCCCCAGCGCCCCAAGTTCCCAAGCATCCTCTGGGGCTGTTTCTCACCCACATTCCCAGGTGGGGCTTTATGCCTCGTCTCCCCTCTGGCTATGTAGTGGCAAAGCAGCGGCTGCCAGCAGGTGACACTGGGGCACCACGGGGGCAGGATGCCTTGGTCCTGGCCACCCTGGCCCTGAGGGACTGAGCGCTAGGTGGCTGCTGCCTGGGAGGGGGCACTGTGGGCGGATGAAGGCAGGTGGGCTGCCCCTGCCCCCACAGGGCCACCTCCTGCCACCTGAGCCGCCCTCTGCTGTGCTTGCAGGCCGTATTCGGAACACTCCGGAAGCAGACGAGTCTCTGATAGACCCCAACATCCTGTCCCTGAACATCCTCTCCTCCGGCTACATCAGCCCCTCCCAGGACGACCGGTGCGTCACGCTTCTCTTGCTCTCTCGCACTGTGGTGAAGGCTGGAAGGGGGTGTGGGGAGCTCCTCTCTCCCCTGGGGGCGCTCTCAGCCCCACCAGAGGGTCCTGCCAACCTCTTGCTGCCTTGAGGAGGGGCTTTTCTGGAGCTGCAGAGGGTTTTGGGGTTCAGAGGTGCCAGCCCCCTTTTTTTTCCTCCAGGAGGCCTCTCTGTGCCAGGTTGGGGCACTACAGGGCACTTTGGTGAGGATCCTGCTCTTCAGGGGCAGCTGTGACTGCCTAGTAGAGGGAAGTGGTGGTGCAGGTGCTGGGAGGACATGCTGGCCAGTGGCTAGAAGGGGACCTGCAAGGGCTGTTTGTCCTGTGTCACAAACTCACTGAAGGGCTGCGTGGTGCCCGTGGCCAGTGCCCATCTGTGTGTGCATGGTGCACTAAATCCATGGCTCATCACTGCTGGAAGGCTCTGGGTACTCCTGTCCCTTCACTTCTGTCCTAGGGGGGCTGTGTCCCCAGGGCTTTGGCAGAGGTGTGGGAGCAGTGAGGCTGGAAGGGTTTTACCTCCAGGATCTCCCTGGCTGAGTCCTGTGGTGGCAGTGGGGCAGTGGTGGCACAGAGGGCTGAGCTCTCCTCTGCACCAGTTCTGCTGGCAAAACACCAGGGGCTGGCAGGGGTCCCTGAGCAGAATGTGCCCGTGTGGGCAGCCACAACATGACGGGGACAGTCGTTGGCAGCACTGGGAGCAGTGGGACCGGTCCTGGGCCATGCGTGTGGCAGTTGCTGGTGTAGGAGCATCCTGGTGTGGGGACAGCTTTTCCCCTCCTTTTCTTCAGGGTCACCACCACCCCAAGGTGGCCTGTCCCAAGGCTGGGTGTTCTGTGGGGGGATGATGGAGGTCTGTATGGGAGGTGCCACTCTCCAGCGCTCCTGAGGCAGCTCCTGGGCACAGTGGAGCAGCAGATGTTGTACCCAGGCAGCAGAGCTGAGTCACTGGGTCAGGTGTGCGTGCAAGTGTTGGACCAGGAGAGTTTGGCACAGTCGCAGGGACAGTGGAGCAAGGCCAGATGGGGATGGTCAGGTGAGGAGGGCTCTGCCTGGCAGAGCTGTGTTGATTTTGGCTGGGCTGCTGGGAGCTGGGTGGCTGTGGCACCCGTGGGTTCCTGAGGCTGTGCTGGTTTATGTCAGCTGCTGATCTGGCTAGCTGGTCCTAGGTACAGCAGATCAGATCTTTAGCATCTCTGGTGCGGCCTGGAAGGGGGGACGTGCCTTCTGTTCCTGTCTCCCCCCCGCCATGTCCTGAAGGGCAAGGGGACAGCGCTCAGGCTGGGGGGATGCTGGAGGTGTGGAGAGAAGCAGGGAGAAGGGAGGCTCCCCTGTGTGCTCAGAGGGTCTGCGCCTCAGGGCCAGCCTCAGATGGCAGCTGTGTGCCATCGTGCCCCGTGCCCATCCCATGGCCATCCTGCCCAGGGCCAGGCAGGGAGAGGAGGGTGCAGGAAGCCGAGGAGCGCTTGCCTCAAGCACCCCCACCCCGCTTCCACCCCGCATGCAGGTGCACTGCTTCGGCCCCAGCAGCCTGCCAGGGGGAGCAGAGGGAGGGTAGAGCCAGGGCCCGCTTAACCCTCCTCCCTGGCTGCTTGCGCTCCCTGCTTTGCTGCCCTACTCCATGGAGCCTCCATTGCCCAGAGCAGCCCTGGCTCCCCTTTGCAGCCTCCCTAGTCCTCTGGAGCCACTGAGGAGGAGAGCAGGAGAGCGCTACGGCTCCCTCCCAGCACCCATCCATCCCTTCATTGGGCACCCCGGGAGCAGGCGTGGGTGGCAGTGCCCAGGGTTCGCCCTCGCTGCTCCCTGCTGCCGCCGCTGCCCCGAGCCCACACTAACCTGTGACTGTTTTGTGTTTCCGCAGGCAGTTTCTTGATTCGGATATCCCTAGGTATTATTTGTTTCCATTGGTTTTTTTTTTCCACTCCCTCTTCTCTTCCTTCTTTCTTTCTCCTCTCTCGCCTGGGCTCGCTCGCTCCCGCCGGAGGCGGCACTTGGACACCCAGCCCCCTCCCTCCACATGCCCCCTTCCTCCCTCCTCCCTCCCGTCCTGGCACCTCTCTCACTGGCCCCTCCTGCTGTTGTCTGGGCCGCGCTCTCGCTGGCTGCTGCTGCCCCTCGCACGCCTGCGTCCCCATCGCCTGATTTGGGGTTTTTATCGCTTTCCCACTTCGCTGCTCTCCCACCTCTCTGGCAGCTGGCACTGAGCGTGCCACCCCCCACTGCCCTCACCCCAGCCCCAGCTTGGCCCCTGGCACCACTTGAAGTAGCTGCAGGGCTGGTGCAGACCACAGTGGGGACTTCAAGGTGCTTCCAGCCCTTGCCCAGGCACCTGATGATGATGGCAGCACTGCTGGGTTGTGTGTTGGCATGCAGAGTGTCTGCCCTCCCCGGGCACAGCAGCGCTGCGGGTATGGGTGCAGCACACGGGCAGTGTGTGCGTGCGGCAGGGGGCACACGGCCTGCTCGTGACAGGGGCTGTGTCCCTGTGTGCTTGGGGAGAGGAAGCTTCAGTGGCGACTGCGGGGTGAGCCTGGCACGAAGTGTGTGGGTGACAGCCACCCAGCTCAGAGGCTGCTGCCCACCTCTGGACAGGAGCATTGCTGAGGCACTGGAGGAGGGGCATCCTGTCGCTGGACTGCACGGCAGGAGAAGAGAATGAGTCTGGGGTCTTCTGAGTCCCAGTGGGCTCCAGAGCTTTCTGCCTGGGATGTTGTCCATATAGCAGCTAGAAGCTGGTCACACTCAGAGATGCCTGAGGGCAAAGTTCTCCCTCCAGCAGCACCTTGTGTCCCCTGCCAGGAGGTGCAGAGGGACAGATCCAGCACAGATCCAGCCCCCTGCTGCAGGGGCTCTGGGCTTATGCCAGCATTGTCTGTGGGTTCCAATCACAGTGATGCTCCCTGTGGACCAGGGGATGGGCCAAGAAATGATTCCCCACTCTGTGGGTGGCAGTCAGATGGTTGGTCCTGCCTCCTGATGGGCACATTCCCAGGGGACCGTGGTAGGCAGGAACTCCTTGCCCTTGGGATGGCAGCGGGGGCGATGTTAAGGGTATGGGGAGCACAGGTGGTCACTTCCCAGCTGCTGGACCAACGAGGAAGGTGGGAGGCAGAGGGGTTTCACCCAGGCAGGTGAACTGTCTGCCCTTGCCGAGCTCCCTCTGGGCTCTGGATCAGAGTCCAGCTGGGCTGCTTCAGCCGGCGGTGCCGACACGGGGCGAGTGCCCCTGCCAGGGGCTGCCCTTCCTCACGGCCCTGCTCCAGCACCGCCGGGCACGGCTCTGACCTCTCGTCTCTCTGTGTCTGTACCTGTGTGTGTCTGTCCCTGGGTCGCCTTCCACTGGTAGCATTGCCTTGGGAAATGACACTAGGTATTTCACGCGCTCCCGCTCGGGCTGGTGCCTCCTGCTTTTCTCTTTCTCCTTTGCCTCCTCCCCTTGCTTTTTGCTCTTTCCTGCTCCCTGGAGGTTCCTCTCCTCCTCCTCCTCCTCCTCCCCGGGGAAACACTCTCTTCTCAAGCGACCCGTGTCTGCGAGGCGGTTCCTCGCCTCGGCTCTGTCTCACGCGGGGTTTTTGGGTGCACTTCGTACACCTCCGGGAAGCATCGCTTTCCCTCTGCGGCTGCGGGGGCAGCTGAGAGCCTCTCCCTGCTCCCTCCAGCCGCTCTGGCTCTTGTTCAAAGAGCCAGTCAGCTGCCTGGGGGCTGCTTCGGGGATGTGTCAAAGCATCCCCGTGGAGGTGTAGCTGAGCCGCAGCTTCCTGTGGATGCTCAGCAGGAGCTGGAGCTGCAGCAGCTCTGTGTGGCTTTGGCCAGGCAGTGTCCCTTAAGCCCAAGGCTGGCCTGGAGGAAGCCCAGGCGCAGGACAGGGGTGAAACAAGGATCCCCCATGCTCTCAAACCGGAGTTGCCTCCTGCTGTCCGCACCCTTGATTGCTTGACCTGAAGAGGGTGGTTGCTGCTCTTGCTCTGAGTGGCTGCACCATCCTCTGCAGGACCTTGAAGGCACCAGGCAAGTGGGGATGGGTGTCCCTCACTCCCAGCCTGGGACATACTGAAATGCACAGTGAGGGGAGTGAGACAGCCCAGGGAAACTGGGGCTGGTGATCAGGGCAGCGCAAGACCTGGGGGAGACAGCCTGGCAGGGGCTAGCCACCAAACCATGGTTACTCCTGGATTCCTCTGAGGCTCAGGGCTGACAGATGGGGGCTGGGGAAAGGGACCTGGCTGATGGCAGGGGGGGTGGTCTCCCAGGGTTGGGCTGACAGCAACCCCCCAGTGCTGAGCATCCTCTCTCCTTTCCCGTCTGGCCATCGTCACCCAGTGACAGCTGTTCCTGGAAGGGGCCAGGAGGTGCATGCCCTGGGCTGGGCGGTGGGGATTTAGCCCCAGTGTGCTGGGGGTGGCAGTTGCCCACTCTGAGCATGGGGGTGGGGCATGCACCCTCCTTCGCTCTTCTCTGCCTTCCCAGTCTGCCCTGCCTTGCCTGCACCCCAGCTGAGCCCCCACTCCTCCCACAGCCTCTCTTCCCCAAACCCCTGGTCCACTGGCCATTTGAGGGTGCTGCGTCTTCCTCCTGCTATGCCTTGTCCCCCTGTGCCTTGAGCCTGTGTCCTCTGGAGTGGCTGTCCCCATCTGTCCCCCTGCGTGTGCATGTGCCTGTGTCCCCGCAGGGCTGCCGCAGGGCTGCAGGGGGGACGCTGGCCTCTTGCTCACTCCCCTGGGGTGATGGGGGGGGTTGCTTTACCACCTCTGTATCTTTCCTCCCAGGACTTTCTACCAGTTTGAGGCAGCATGGGATAGCTCCATGCACAACTCGCTGCTGCTCAACCGCGTCACCCCGTACCGGGAGAAAATCTACATCACCCTCTCTGCCTATATCGAGGCAAGGACCTTAGCTGGGGTCATTACAAAGCCTGGTACTGCCCCCACTGCCGAGCTGCAGCCAGCATGAACCGCTCCTTATCTGGCACTGACGTTAACAGGGTGCAGAATTCACCCTGTTTGGGGGCCTTATGGGACCCCAGGAGTGGAAATGGCTGGGCACCAGGGATGGGAGAGACCTGCTGGGCTGCCAAGCTGCAGCCCCCTGATGCTTCCCCTTCCTTGCCCTGCTGCAGATGGAGAACTGCACTCAGCCTGCTGTCATCACCAAAGACTTCTGCATGGTTTTCTACTCCCGGGATGCCAAGCTTCCTGCTTCCCGCTCCATTCGCAACCTCTTTGGCAGCGGCAGCCTGCGGGCCTCTGAGAGGTACTGGGATGCTGCTGCCTTTCTGGGGGAGGAGAGCCATCAGCCAGGGACTGGAGCCCTGCTGGGCCATGCCAGCGTCCAGTAACGCTACGTCCCCTTTTGCTCACAGCAACCGCGTGACAGGAGTCTATGAGCTCAGCCTCTGCCGCGTGGCCGATGCTGGCAGCCCAGGTGAGTGCCAGGCCCCTGCCCAGCTGCTCGCCATGAGGCTGCGAGGCACAGCACGGTGGTTGGTGTCAGGGCTGCGTGTCTGTCCCCACAGGCATGCAGAGACGGCGCCGCCGTGTGCTAGACACCTCCGTAGCCTACGTGCGGGGAGAGGAGAACCTGGCTGGCTGGCGCCCCCGCAGCGACAGCCTCATCCTCGACCATCAGTGGGAGCTGGAGAAACTCAGCCTCTTGCAAGAAGTAAGGGTGCAGGCTAGGAATGGGCCAAGGTGATGCAATCTGCATCTCAGCCCCTCACTGGCTCTCAGCCTTCCCAGGTGTGGGAGGAGGCAGGAGCGGGGTTGTGCCACCAGTGCTGTCCTGTGCATCGCTGCTAGCTGGGTCCCAGCAGGCCCAAAGCTTGTGAGCAGATGGGGCTCAGAAGGCCTGGAAAGCACTGTCCCTGAAAGGATGTGGGTGAGGATGTGGGCTCACCTCTGAGCCTGCCTCCTCTGCTCAGGTGGAGAAGACAAGACACTACCTGCTCCTGCGTGAAAAGCTGGAGACGACCCAGCGCCTGGGCCTGGAGACCCTCTCCCCCTGCTCCAGCGAGGACTCCGAGTCCCGAAGTACCTCCTGCATCTCCTCCCCGCTCTCTGCTGATGGAGCCCCTGAGGGCCGCACCTCTCCCCCTGAGACCCCCAGTGAGAGGCAGAAGGAGCTGGCTGTAAAGGTACCATCCTGCAGTATCTTCAACTCACGGGGATGAAGCTGGGAAGGGGTTCCCATGGGGTGGCAGGAGAAAGCCCAAGAGGAGGAGGACAGCAGAGTAAGGTGTCTCCAGCCCCATCCTCATCCTCCTCTTTCCACAGTGCCTGCGCCTGCTGACACACACCTTCAACAGGGAGTACAGCCACAGCCACGTCTGCGTCAGTGCCAGCGAGAGCAAGGTACTGCTGCTGGGGGGCAAGGGCCAGGAGGGACATGTGGCCGGGGGGTACTGGCTGGGCAGGGACCGGATGGGCACCATGGTGCGAGTAGTCCCTGCTCTGAGGTCCCTGCTTCCTCCACTTGCCCTGGTGTGCCCAGAGCGGGTGACACTTGGGGCTATGCCAGCAGAGGACCCCACTGGCCAGAGACCTTGCCTCTCCCCATATGAGCAGGCACCTGGTCCTTTGCCTGTGCCCAGCTTTGGGCAGAAACTCAGGTCCACACCTCCACAGCTGTCTGAAATGTCTGTGACTCTGATGAGAGACCCCTCCATGCCAGCTCTTGGAGTTCCCACTCTCACCCCCTCCTCAACCTGCCCATCTCTGGTGGAAGGACGCTACAACACCATGGAGGTCAGGTAAGAGTCACAGAAGACGGCCAGGAGGTTCAGGAGACACCCCAGCGCTCCCCAAGAAGGGCAGCTGTACTGCTGGGGTATGGTCTTGGTCAATGGCTGTTCCCCAGCTGTCACTCTTTCACCCCTGGCCTCCTTCTTCTCCAGACCTCCCCAGATCTCCTCCAGGGCTGAAAGCCCTGACCTGGAACCTGCAGTAGAAGGAGAGCAGAAAAAGTCCCCAGCCTGCCGGCCTGAGGAAGACAAAGAGCCCCAGCGTTTGCTGGTGCCTGACATCCAGGAGATCCGGGTCAGGTAGGAGCAGCTGGGGCAGACAGCAGGGGAGCTCCTTTGGACTGGGGGGACTGTGCCCTACCATTGCCATCTCCTGGCAGCCTGTGTCTCACCCTTACATCTGTCCCTTCTGCAGCCCCATTGTCTCCAAAAAGGGCTACTTGCACTTTCTGGAGCCCCACACCAACGGGTGGGTGAAGCGCTTTGTGGTGGTCCGGCGCCCCTACGTCTACATCTACAACTCAGACAAGGACACGGTTGAGAGGGCCATACTCAACCTCTCCAAGGCCCAGGTGGAGTACAGTGAGGACCAGCAGGCCATGCTCAAGGTAAGGCCCGGGAGCCAGCCCTGCTCTGTGCAGCCCCCTGGGCAGTGACTCAGCCCTGGCTCTCCCCTGGCAGACCCCGAACACCTTTGCGGTGTGCACGGAGCACCGAGGCATCCTGCTGCAGGCAAGCAGTGACAAGGACATGCATGACTGGCTCTACGCCTTCAACCCCCTCCTGGCTGGGTCCATAAGGTACTGGGGGCAGCTGGGGGAATGGGAAGCCATTGGGGGGAGATCCATGGGCAACCAAGCGTGCTCCCTGCCCTGCCTCCGGTGCTGTCCCAGCTGCAGCCCCCTGGCCAGCCACGGGCAGTACCTGCACGCAGCTGCACCGGCAGCCAGAAACTGGACTCCATTAATGCTGGTTTCAGCTCCTCACAGCCCAGGGCCAGATCCCAGCTGGTACAGAGGCGTCATGCTGAGCTCAAAGCAGCATCCATGCCTGGTGGCAGGGACACTGTCCCTTCACAGTTCTTGAGAACATCTCAAGGGGCAGGGCTAGAGAAATAGGAACAAATGCACAGGAAATGTTGTGCTCTGGTTAAAGAGACGTTAATCCCACGTTCCCCCAGCTCTGGCTGGACCCAAGCACCAGCCTGGAGCCAGGATATGAAACCCAGGGGACCACACCTCTCCCTGTCTACATCTTTGACACCCTTTGTTCCTTGTTTTCCAAATCAGGTCTAAGCTGTCCAGAAGGAGAACAGCCCAGATGAGAATCTAACCTGTAAAACACCCTGCACCTCATCCGTCTGCCAACAGGATCAAGATAGCTGATTCTGTCTCAAGATTCCCATGTTAATGTCTGATCTCTCACACCATCTGCTGCCCCAGCTGTCTGCTCCATGGAAGGATCTCTCTCAGTTCACACCTTCATGGGGGAAATTCACTTCAGTTCGTAGCTGCAAAAGCCAGGATCCGCCTGGGCAGGATTTCTCGTGTGTGTGCCATCTGCTGCTCATCCCTCCGCGAGTGACCTTCGTGTCACACCATCCGTAACGCTCCAGACAGGTCCCCAGCACAGGGGAGGGAGCCAGGAGGGCAGTTTCAGCTAAAAGCTGGTCTTTGGTCTACAGAGGTGGGAGTGTGGTAAAGCTTGGAGGCAGGAGCGCAGGAGGAGTTGCTTCCACGTGAGGGGCAAGCGGTAGTTTAGGTATGGGGATGTCCTCGCTTGTTGGTGCTGCAGCAGGAGACGGCAGGGTCAGGTCAGGTGTCTGTGGTTTAAGATGATATTTATAAAGTATTTATTTCTATTTACATCACAAAAATCCCATCAGTTGGGCCCTGGCCCCTGGCCAACGCCTCCCCCAGGCAGGGGAGAGCCTTGGCGGTGGGCCGATGTCCTGGACATGCCTTCCCTGGGTCATCCCTGGTGTGTGCCCAGTGGCAGTGGACCTCTCACCCTCACTCCCCACCCTTCCCCAGCCCTCTGCTTTGCCTGTCCTGCACCTTAAACTACTTCTGCCCTGCGTGCTGGCTGGAGAGCCCACCACGTCTTCCTGGAGGAAGCAATTCCTACCTGCCCCATCTACCTCTGGGAAAGGGGAGCCTGCCGTCTTGGCTGGCCAGGGCATCCACACTGTGCCCATGGCTCATCTCACTTTGGAGCCTGGCCCAGCTGGAGATAGAAAGAGGGCTCTGGGGACAGCTCTGCTTGTCACCGTGTGGAAGACCATCCCTCCCAAGCTAAAGCACACAGCCACCTCCACTGTCCTGGTCTGGGAGCCCCAGGGGCTTGTCCAAAGGGCAAGGGATTCTCTGCCTCCTAAGGCAGGACACCAAGGGGAGTGTGGAGGTTCAGGTGGCCACTTTCAAAGTCAGATGGGAAAGTTCCCCAGGCTCCAGCCAATTCCAATCCAACCTGACCCTTCCAATCCACAGGATCCTTGTTGCCCTTTCCCAAAAGTGTGTCCCTTCACATCCCTTCTCCTCCCAGCAGGAAGACAGACTCAAGCATGTCAGAGGAGCAGGGGAGAGGCTGGTGTGGGGGTGCCAGGGTGGGGATGTGACTTCTTTTTCCTGTTGTTGCTGGCATTTTCTCACTTCTCTTCCCTGGCTGCAGAAGCGAGCGCCCACCTCCTTCCCACCCTGCCCCCATCAGCATGTTAATCCAGGGGGCTTCCTGCTGCAGAGGTGGCTTTGCTGAAGGATCTTCTCCAGCCATCACCACTTCCCCCTTCACCCAGCAGCACCTCCTCTCACCCGCGGGGGATGCTTTCATTCAGGGCTTCCTGAGCGGCTGGCAGCAGCTGGCACAGCTCTGGGCAGGAAGGAGAGCATCTTCCCCTGCACGTGTCCTGGGCACCCCCAGCTTTGCCATCATGCCTTTGCAGCTGCCCTCCCCCGGCACAGCGCGGCCCTGCCGTGCCTCCCTGCACTCTGTGCTGTGTGGGTGTGTGTGTGTGTTGGACGTGGTGCTATCTTCTTGTCACGCTTGTGTCAGGGGGAGCATGGACAGGGAGGGACGTGGCAGGTGGGCAGAGGCTTGCAGGGGACCCTTCACTGCGGATTGGATGCCATTCAGCTTGGGTTTCAGGTCACAGAAAGGCTCTTAGCATCCTCCGTGAGCCACAGCTTCTTAGGCATCTCGGCTCTTGGCTCTGGCCTGAAGCTGCAGCGAGGCTGCTTCTCCCAGCCTTGCTCCCTGGGCAGGCAAAAGATTGTCCACCCAGGACAAGCTCAACAAACCCTTTTTTCCCTGCTGTGATCCATTTTAGAGACCTGGAGGCTGACTCATGCCCTTTATGGAGGGAGAGGTGCCTACCTAGGGGCATGGAGGGGCAGAGCTGTGGCAGGGTAAAGCAGGGGGCCAGGCTGCAACATCCCAGCTCTCGTGCTCTGGGCAAAGACTAGTTGGTATGGTCCCACATTTTACGTAGGAGGCTAAGGGTGGAAACATTTGGTGTCACAGGGAAGAGGGGAGACTCTTCCAGGGTGCAGGCAGCTTCTGGGAGAGATAGGACCTGCGTCTGCCAGTGACCAGACACAGTGCTGCCCATACTGCCAACGAGGGGTGACCGTGGGATGGGCATCCTCCAGCTCGAGCCAAAGTGTGCCTGAGGCCAGCAAACCTGCAGAGCAGACGACTCAGCTGGGGTCCTTCACCCTGGAGGCTGAGAGAGGCATGGCTGCTCGCTGGACACCTGCAGCATCCCCGCAGGCCACTCACAGCCTCGGGGCTCCTCTTGCTGTCCTGCCAGCTCTGCTCTTGCCTGCGCCATGTGATGCCCCAGTCAGGCCCCTCTCCACCTCTCCCCTCTGCCACCCCCGCCCCCGGCCCAAGGTTTAGGCAGGGCTGAGCCCCAGCAGCCACAAGGGAGCGGTGGTGTGGAGGGCAGGCAAGCACCGATGGGCAGACCAGAGGCTGCAGAGGGGGAAGACCGCCCTTCACACCCTCCTGTTCCCACCGGCGATGGCACTACCCCTGGGCCCTCCCTGTCCTGTGCTCCGGGGTTGGTGCCTCGGGTCCCGGCCGTCTGCGCACACGTGAGGCTTGTTTGGTTCTGAAATAAATGTGTATTTAACGCAAGGCGCGCCCAGGCTTTGCTTTCGGGGGGGGGAGGGGAGGTTTCAGGCGCACAGTGACAGGGACTGCAAGCGAGAGGGCAGCTGTGCCCCGGTGGGGCCCGCTGGGCAGGTGGCACCGGGCACCAGGCTGCGCGCAGAGCGCGCCGCTGCAGCTGCGCCACACACCACCGCCCTGGCGCCAGAGGGCGCTGTGCGACCTTCCCGCGACATCCACCTCACCCACTCCCCCACACCCACGGGATTGGTCAACCTGGGGGAGCGAGCGGCACTGATTGGCAGAGCGGTCCCGTCGTCCATTGGCGGGGAAGGTGCCGCGGGGATGTTTTTGGGGGCGCCTCGCGGGTCAAGGGTTTCCGCTTCCGACAGACTGCGGGGTCACCTCCGGTCCGAGCGCGGCCGCTGATTGGCTTGGGCGGAGATTGGCAGCCCGGGGGGGCGGGGCGGCTGCCGCAGCAGGAGGAAGCGGCCTTGGCGGCGGCGCTGCCAGCGGAATGGACTTGTTCGGGGACCTCCCGGAGCCCGGCTCCTCGGCGGCGGGTGAGGAGACCGCGGCCTGGGACGATCAGCTAATCGCTACCCAGCTTTGCCGTGCCCTGCCCCAGGGCGGGGCCTCGCCCGGGCACGGCCTGACAGGCCTCGGGGCCGCGCCGGGCCTGCTGCGGCAGGCTGTGGGCAGCGGGGCTCTCGCAGCGGGGCGCGGGCTCTGCCCCTGCACAGAGCGGGTCGCAGCGGCCGCAGCAGTGGAGGACCCCCGGCTGAGGGGCAGCGAGGACGGGAGTGGGGGGCGGGGAGTGGGAGGGGTGGGCGGCAGGAGAGGGTCGGCGGGCGGCAGGAGAGGGTCGGCTGCAGGAGAGGGTGGGCGGCAGGAGAGGGTGGGCTGCAAATCGCTGGAGCAGCCTTAGCCTTTAGCGGCTGTTGTATTTCCTTTTCCCCCGGGGGTCGTTTAGATGCAGATCGCTACCGAAGGCCACGCTGCAGCTTTTCTGCTCTCTGCTGCCGTGGGTCCGTAGCCTGCTGTGCTTTCTAGGGCTTTCCCGCCCTGCAGCACCTTGACCCGGGTTGCTGAAGGACTGGGGGGGCTGAAACCCAAAACCCTACCCCAAACCACCCCCCAAAGAACCCTAACAAGCTGCTTTCAAGTTAAAAACTCCCATCGCCCCAGGCAGGTGCTTGTTTTGCTTCTGCAGAAGCTGTCTGAATTAGGCATGGAGAAAGGTGGCCAAGGTCTCACCTGTGCTTACTTGTCTGTGGGGAGCCTTCGAAAACCACCTGCTGAGCGAGGTCCTGACTCTGCTGTGGTGTCTTACAGGGAAGGAAGCCCAGAAAGGGCCTCTGCTCTTTGATGATCTTCCCCCAGCCAGCAGTGGTGACTCAGGTATGGGTGCTCAGTGCTTGCCCTGGTTTGGCTGCCTGTGTTTTCTGCATCAGCTTCTCCTGAGGTGAAATTTGTGTCAGCCCTTTTGCTAGGCAGGAGGCAGACAGCTGGGCTGTCAGCAGTGCTGTGCAGAGCAGACCCTTTGTGGTTTGGGCTTTTTTTGGAGGGGGTTGGGGTGTTTTTTGTTTGGATAATCAGCATGTGGTGAGAGTTGTACATCTGTTCCATGGTATGTCCTACCTGCTTCTCCTGAAGCAAGTGTAAGGCCTGAGTCGTCCCACTGGCCAGTCCCAGAAGCTGAAGTTCAGCTCTCTGTGGCAAACTGCCATAATTGCCACACCTCAGGAGAGGCATGCACAGGGCATTGTGCTTCCAGAGGGAATTACTCAGTTCTCCTTGCCTCTTCCCTGTGCTGCAGGAAAAGGAGGCTCTCTGCTCTTCGATGATCTTCCACCAGCCAGCAGTGGCGATGCAGGTGAGGAGCGGTGTCAGCGCAGCAGGGCAGCTGCCCTGCCCTTCCCAGGAAACCCCCAGTGAGGTAGCCTGCTGTGTTGGACCCCTGGCAAGGTGACCTGGTGGCTGGGGGGGCAGGCACTGACTGTGGCAGTGTCTTTGTGGCCAGATGTTGAAATGGGTTTATTGATCTTAGAAGTGAGCTTGGGTCTGCTCCTAGAAGTGGATCCCCAGGCTGGCTTTTGGGGACCCCTGTCACCCGTACCTGAAAGCTCCCTGCTCTGAGAATGAATGCTTGCTGAGAGCAAACACAGTGCTGGCCTGGTCCTGCCACTGCTTTCTGTGGCTGCTTTGCTCTGGGCACAGGTGGCCTTCTTGTTCCCAGCTGTCAAATGTCTTCAAACCCAGGCTGCTGGTCTGGCAAGACCCTCTGCTTGCAGCCACAGGATTGCTGGCACCTGAAAATAGGTGAGGAGGAATCTGCAGTAAGAAGAGGCTAGGGTTCTGATAATAGAATCATAGGATAGAATCAGTCAGGGTTGGAAGGGACCACAAGGATCATCCAGCTCCAACCCCCCTGCCATGGGCAGGGACACCCCACACTAGATCAGCCTGCCCAGAGCCTCAGCCAGCCTGGCCTTAAACACCTCCAGGGACAGGGCCCCAACCACCTCCCTGGACAACCCATTCCAGGGCTTCACCACTCTCATGTGGAAGAGCTTCCTCCTCCCCTCCAGCCTGAATCTCCCCACCTCCAGCTTCATTCCATTCCCCCTAGTCCTATCACTGCCTGAGATCCTGAGCAGTCCCTCCCCAGCCTTCCTGTAGCCCCCTTCAGATACTGGAAGGCCACAATGAGGTCACCTGGGAGCCTTCTCTTCTCCAGACTGAACAGCCCCAAATCCCTCAGTCTGTTCTCATAGGAGAGGTGTGTCAGTTGGTGACAAACTCCCCAGGAGCCAGCAGTGGTCCCTGGCAGCCCAGAGCCAGCTGAGTGCTGAGCTGCAGCCAGAGCAGGGAGAGCAGCAGCACAGGGAGGGGATTCTGCCCCTCTGCTCTGCTCAGCCCCCACCTGCAGCACTGCCTCCAGCTCTGGGGCCCCCAGCACAAGAAGGACCTGGAGCTGCTGGAGAGGCTCCAGAGGCCATGAGGATGATCAGGGGCTGCAGAACCTCCCCTGTGGGGTCAGGCTGGGAGAGTTGGGCTGTTCAGTGTGGACAAGAGAAGGCTCCAGGAAGACCTCAGAGCAGCCTTCCAGTACCTGAAGGGCTCCAGGAGAGATGGGGAGGGACTCTGGACAAGGGCTGGGAGTGCCAGGATGAGGAACAATGGCTTTGAGCTGGGAGAGGAGAGACTGAGACTGGAGATGAGGAAGAAATTGTTGGCAGTGAGGGTGGGGAGAGCCTGGCACAGGCTGCCCAGGGAGGCTGTGGCTGCCTCCTGCCTGGAGGTGCTAAGGGCCAGGCTGGATGAGGCCTTGAGCAGCCTGTGCTGGTGGGAGGGGTCCCTGCCCGTGGCAGGGGTTGGAGCTGGATGAGCTTTCAGATCCCTTCTGATCCAACCATGCCATGGAGCTGCAGGTCACTGGGGAGGGTCAACACTGCTGCAGTGTCCCTGGGCTGTGGTCACCCGGTGGGAGGTGACCCAAGAGGCTCTCCAGAGCTGCTGCAGGCTGCCCCTGCAGTTGTGTGCACCGCTGTGGTCAGCTGCTGTGCCTTCTCCAGTCAGCCCTGGCTCTTCAGTGCTGTGTCAGAGTGTGAGGCTGTGCTCCTGAGAGTGCTTTGGTGCTGGGTTTTGCAGGGCAAGCAGGTAGGAGACTCCGTGACCTGTGCCTTGCTTTCTTTCAGCCCCCGGTGCTGCTGAGCAGGTCTCACCAGCAGGAAGCCATGGGAAAGGGGAGAAGAGGAAGTCCTGTGAGGAGAAAGAGAAGAATGGCAGGGAAGAACTTGTGGAAAAGAAAGTTTGTAAAGGTTTTCACACAGTTTGAAAACAAATGTCCTTGGTTTGTGCCTTTGAGATGGGGCTGAGTAAGTCCAGGCCGAAGCTGAGCTTTGGTTCTGTAGGCTGCTGGCACTCAGCCTCTCGTGGGGGCCGTGCTGTTGGGGGGGTCTGTGGGAGCCCCTCAGGCTCCCTGATGCCCTGCCTCCCTCACCTGGGCCTTCCTACCAGCCTGCTGGAGTGGCAGAAGCTGCAAGCACCTCAGCACTGGCAGAGGTTCCTGTGCTGCCAGGAGGGGCACTGGTGTGGACCCTCTGGGAGGCCAAGGCCTCGCCGGCTTCTTGTGCCCCAGCCACCCATCCCTGCCCAGCCTGGCTGCCAGGACCAGAGAGACTCCTGGTGTGCCATGCAGGGCATGTGCCTACCTTGTGTGGCAGCTTTGGGAACAAAGGGGTGGAGGGAAAAAGGTCTGTTGGAACAGCAGGGCCTGACTTCCTGTCCTGCCCCTGCCCTCAAAGCTGGGCTTTGCTTCATCTGCAGGGTCAGTGCTGAAGGCTCCCCAGACCCCTGCCCCTTTTGCTGAGAGCCCTCTCTGATGCCAGCAGTCCTGCTTGGCTGCAGCTGCCTGTCTAAGTGGGGGCAGGCAGCTTCTGTGGCTGCTCTCCTTGGGGGCAGTGCAGCACCCACGTTACAAAAGAACTCTTCTGCAGCTGGAGGTGCAGGTGGCTCCTGCAGAACGAGGGCTGCCGGCTGCTGCAGTGCCAGGGCAGGGTTCTGACAGCTGCAAGGAGTCAGTGGTGGGCTGAGGAGATGGGGAGCTTGAGCTGCATGTCTGCTTTGTTCTCCTGTAGGCTCTGCAGGCATCCTGGGCTTGAAGGGTTACGTGGCAGAGAGGAAAGGAGAGCGAGAGGACATGCAGGATGCCCATGTCATCCTGAATGACATCACTGAGGAGTGCCAGCCTCTGCCCTCCCAAATGTAAGTGTGCCTCAGCTGCCAGAGTAGCACTGAGGGCTGCAGCTATCACAGGGGTGAAGGAGCTCCAGCTGGCTTCAGCTGAGCCTATGAGCTAATCCTTTGGCTTCAAGCAGTGCTTGACCGCTGCTGCATTGTGGGTTTGGGCTTGTAGGCTGGGATCTTCAGCTGTGTTCCTGGGCAGATCACAGCACTTGGAGTGGCTCAGGGGATTGTGTGGCTCCCCTCACAGAGAGTGTGAGGGCACAGTGACTCTGGGTTTTGAGCTCCTGTTGCCCAGATGTAAGTGGATGCTTAATGATAAGTAATCAGAGCTTGTCTTGGGGATCTGTGTGTGTGAAACCTGACCTGTGGCAGTGGAGGATCCTCCAAGAGGAAACCTAGCTCTCACCTCAGGAGTGTTGTCTCTCAGCAAATGAGTTCATGCAAGTGTGTGCTGGGAGGAGGCTGTGCATTGCAGGGCATGCTGTCAAGCATCATGGAGTGCTCTGGGTTGGAAGTTCCAAGCTCACCCAGTCCAACCCCCTGCACTCAGCAGGGACATCCTCCACTGGGTCAGGCTGCCCACAGCCCTGTCCAGCCTCACCTGGAATAGCTCCAGGGATGGGGCCTCAACCACCTCCATGGGCAGCCTGTTGCAGTGTTCCAGCAGCCTCCTGGTGCTGGAGGTAGCTTCTGAACTAACCACTGACCTGGGAGCCTCATGTGCTGAGGCAGCTAAGGTTTTGTCTGTAGCATGGTTTGAACAGGTTTAAGCACGGAAAGAACTGCAAGGTTCCTCAGCCTGTAGTGCTGGGGCATGGCAGTGCTCCTGGGGTGAGATGTTCAGCTGCTCTCCTGCCAAGCTGTGCTCTGTAAACCCTCCTGCCCTTCAGTTCCCTGAGGGGTGGGCAGTGACAAAGCAGATGCCCAGCTCAGTGCTTGCTGAAACTCTCAGCCTAGAGGCTTGGGGCCCTGTGCCTCCAAGGTGCAGTGTGCTGGCAGTGGGCAGTGTGTCATGGGCACAGATGAGGGGCTCCTGGCACAGGGCAGTGTGTCATGGGCACAGATGAGGGGCTCCTGGCACAGGGCAGTGTGTCATGGGCACAGGGCAGTGTGTCATGGGCACAGATGAGGGGCTCCTGGCACAGGGCAGTGTGTCATGGGCACAGATGAGGGGCTCCTGGCACAGGGCAGTGTGTGTGTCATGGGCACAGATGAGGGGCTCCTGGCACAGGGCAGTGTGTCATGGGCACAGGGCAGTGTGTCATGGGCACAGATGAGGGGCTCCTGGCACAGGGCAGTGTGTCATGGGCACAGATGAGGGGCTCCTGGCACAGGGCAGTGTGTGTGTCATGGGCACAGATGAGGGGCTCCTGGCACAGGGCAGTGTGTCATGGGCACAGGGCAGTGTGTCATGGGCACAGATGAGGGGCTCCTGGCACAGGGCAGTGTGTCATGGGCACAGATGAGGGGCTCCTGGCACAGGGCAGTGTGTGTGTCATGGGCACAGATGAGGGGCTCCTGGCACAGGGCAGTGTGTCATGGGCACAGGGCAGTGTGTCATGGGCACAGATGAGGGGCTCCTGGCACAGGGCAGTGTGTCATGGGCACAGATGAGGGGCTTCTGGCACAGGGCAGTGTGTCATGGGCACAGGGGAGGGGCTCCTGGCACAGGGCAGTGTGTCATGGGCACAGGGCAGTGTGTCATGGGCACAGATGAGGGGCTCCTGGCACAGGGCAGTGTGTCATGGGCACAGGGCAGTGTGTCATGGGCACAGGGCAGTGTGTCATGGGCACAGGGGAGGGGCTCTCTGGCTGGCAGCCTCTCTCAGCCCCTCTCTGCTCTCTCCACAGCACAAGGGTCTCATACTTTGCTGTCTTTGATGGCCACGGGGGAGTCAGAGCCTCCAAATTTGCAGCACAGAATCTGCACCAAAACCTGATTAAGAAGTTTCCTAAAGGTGAGGAGTGGGACAGGGGCTGCAGGGCAACCATCACCCTTCCTGCCCTGGCCCTGGGGCAGTGGGCAGGAACCTGACTTCTCTGGCTGTAGTTCTGCAGTCTACTGTGATAGGTCACAGGATGGGTTGGGCTGGAAGAGACCTCAAAGCTCATCCAGCCCCAGCCCCCTGCCCTGGGCAGGGACCCCTCCCACCAGCCCAGGCTGCTCAAGGCCTCATCCAGCCTGGCCCTTAGCACCTCCAGGCAGGAGGCAGCGACAGCCTCCCTGGGCAGCCTGTGCCAGGCTCTCCCCACCCTCACTGCCAACAATTTCTTCCTCCTCTCCAGTCTCAGTCTCTCCTCTCCCAGCTCACAGCCATTGCTCCTCATCCTGGCACTCCCAGCCCTTGTCCAGAGTCCCTCCCCTGCACTCTTGCTGCCCCTTCAGGTGCTGGAAGCTGCTCTGAGGTCTTCCTGGAGCCTTCTCTTGTCCACACTGAACAGCCCAACTCTCCCAGCCTGGCCCCACAGGGGAGGTTCTGCAGCCCTGTGATCATCCTTGTGGCTTCCTCTGGACCCTCTCCAACAGACCCAGGCCCTCCTTGGGCTGTGTTCTCCTCTCCAGTGGGCTCTGAGTCCCTGCTGCTGCCTGGGGGAGAGGGCTGAAAGCCTTTCTGGCACAAGGGCACTAGTGGCCAGTTGTGAACTGCTAAGCAAGTCTCAGATGCACTGTTGCCAGGTTTGGTAGTGCCATCTGAAGCATGGAAAGATGCCCCTGGGGAGAGAATGTGTTAGAAGCCTTCCTGCACGCAGCAGCACAGCCTGCTGGTGGCTGGAGCCCCAGAGGCGCCCCAGGGCCCTGCCCAGGCGCAGGGAGGCCTGGCACAGCTCAGCTGTGCTGACCTGCAGCTGCTGTGCTCTTCTGTCTGCCAGGGGAGGTAGTCAGCCTGGAGAAAACCGTGAAGAGATGCCTCTTGGACACCTTCAAGCACACAGATGAGGAGTTTCTGAAGCAGGCATCCAGCCAGTAAGTGCCCATGCTTCCCAGGGTCTGCATGTCCTAGCTGGCATCTCCCAGGCTCTGAGCAGGCCAGGGGAAGCCCTGGGTAGTGCCCATGCTTTGCCCACTCCCTGTGCTGCTTAGCTGTGCCAGGCTGTAACGCTGCCAGCTAGTGCCATCTAGCTCTGGAGCCCAGCACCTTCTGGCCTGCCTCTCTCCTAAGCACTTTGTGGGACCCCTTAGACTGAAGTGCATGTCTGTGGTGAAGGAAGGAACCAGAACATGGCCTGGAATGTACTTCCAGCCCTACTGGGGCACCTCAGTTGCCTTTTCCACCACTTTGCTGCCTTTTGCTGTACTGCCTGAGGTGGGATCCCTGTTGGTGTCACCAGAGCGAGGCAGCAGACTGTAGAGCAGTGCTTTGTATGCTGCTTGCCCCTGAGTGAGGGTGTGCTTGCCAGGGCAGAGCACAGAGACTCCTGGGATGGCTCAGAGCCCTCTGCAGGCCCTTGTCATGGGCAGAGACACCTCTCAGCTAGGTTTGGCTGCCCAGGGCCTCATCCAACCTGGTCCTGAACACCCCCAGGCAGGAGGCAGCCACAGCCTCCCAGGGCAGCCTGGGCCAGAGGCTCACCACCCTCACAATGAACAACTTCTTCCTCAGCTCCACTCTGACCCTGCTCTGCCTCAGCTCCAAACCATTCCCCCTTGGCCTGGCTCCAGACCCCCTCAGGAGAAGTCTCTCTGCAGCCTTCCTGCAGGATCCCTTCAGGTGCTGGCAGCAGCTCTGAGGTGCCCCTGGAGCCTTCTCCAGGCTGCTCAGCCCCAGCTCCCTCAGCCTGTGCTCACAGCAGAGCTGCTCCAGCCCTGGGAGCAGCCTTGTGGCCTCCTCTGGGCTCTCTCCAGCAGCTCTGAGTCCTTCTCCTGCTGGGGACACCAGAACTGGAGGCAGGATTGGAGGTGAGGTCTGAGCAGGGCAGAGCCCAGGGGCAGAATCCCTTCTCTTGCCCTGCTGCCCACACTGCTCAGGCTGCATCCAGCACTCAGCTGCCTGAGGGCTGCAGGAGGCACTGCTGGCTCCTGGGGAGCTGCTCAGCACCCAGCACCCCCAGGGCTCTTTCCTCACAGTTGCTCTCACCCCATGCTGCACCCAACCTGGATTGGTGCCCAGGGATGGCCTGACCATGTGCAGAACCTTGCCCTGTGGCTTGTTAAACCTCATGCAGTTGGCAGTGGCCCCCTTCTCAGTCCTGTCTAGACCCCTTTGGATGCCATCCCTGCCCTCAAGTGAGTCCACCAGCACACAGCTTGGTGTCAGCAGCAGACTTGCTGAGGGTGCCTCAGAGCCGCTGCCATCTTGCTGGGTTCTGAGCCTGATTTTAGTGCCCTCTGATGGAAGACTTCAACTCCCCCAAGGCAAGGCTAGAATTTGCTTTGTGGTTTCAAAAGAGGTGAAGAAAGGCTGCTGAAAGAAAGCTATAGAATCAATAAGGTTGGACAAGACCTCAGAGATCATCAAGCTATCACCCAATACCTCCTGACAACTAAACCATGGCTCCAAGTGCCTCATCCAAGCCTCTTTTGAACACCTCCAGGGCTGGGGACTCCACCACCCCCCTGGGCAGCACATTCCAGTGGCTAATCTCTCTTTCTATGAAGAACTTCTTCCTCACCTCCAGCCTAAACCTCCCCTGGCACAGCTTGAGACTATGTCCTCTTGTTCTGGTGCTGCTTGCCTGGCAGAAGAGACCAACCCCCTCCTGGCTACAACCTCCCTTCAGGTAGTTGTAGAGAGCAATGAGGTCTCCCCTGAGCCTCCTCTTCTCCAGGCTAAGCAACCCCAGCTCCCTCAGCCTCTCCTCACAGGGCTGTGCTCCAGACCCCTCCCCAGCCTCATTGCCCTTCTCTGGACACCTTGAAGTCTCTCAGTGTCCTTCTTGAATTGAGGAGCCCAGAACTGGACACAGGACTCAAGGTGTGGCCTAACCAGTGCTGAGCACAGGGGCAGAATGACCTCCCTGCTCCTGCTGGCCACACTGTTCCTGATGCAGGCCAGGTTGCCATTGGCCCTCTTGGCTGCCTGGGCACACTGCAGGCTCATGTTCAGCCTACCATCAACCAGCACCCCCAGGTCCCTCTCTGCCTGGCTGCTCTCAGCCACTCTGACCCCAGCCTGTAGCACTGCCTGGGGTTGTTGTGGCCAATGTGCAGAACCTGGCACTTGGATGTATTCAATCTTCTGCCCTTGGCCTCTGCCCATGTGCCCAGCCTGGCAAGGTCCCTCTGCAGAGCTCTCCTACCCTCCAGCAGATCAACTCCTGCCCCCAGCTTGCTGTCACCTCCACATTTACTGCTGAGGGACTCAATCCCCTCCTTCAGATCATCAGTGAGGATATTGAACAGGCTGGGGCCCAGCCCTGCTCCCTGGGACACACCACTGGTGCCTGGCTGCCAGCTGGCTGTGGCACCATTCACCATCACTCTCTGGGCTCAGCCTCCAGCCAGTTCCTGACCCAGCACACATCCTTCACCTTAGGCTTGGTTCTTGCTGATTCTTTGTACATGAACCCTGGAAGTTTCTCAGATGAGAACTTGCCTCACCTGAGCTGGAGTGCACACAGCCTTCCCTGGCTGTCTGCTGGCCTGACCCCTCCTGTGTGCTGGGGGAGGATGGAGGTTGCTTTCCAAGCAGCCACTTTGCTACCAGGCCTTTACACTTTGGGGGTTTAAGGTTGAGGGGGTTACAATGCTTTACTTTTTTTAACCCCTTTTGTACCTCTGACTTGTTTATTTCAGACTCCAACTTGTGTTTCTCCACTTGCAGCACAGGCTGAGGGCTGCTGATCCCCTGCAAGCTTCCAGTTTGCAGTCAGCTGCAGCCTGGGTCAGCCTCTTACACCTGACCCCATCACGGGGGCTGACCAGGAGGCAGGAAAAAAGCTTCCCTGAGGGTGCCCCAAGTGTCACTCCCAGAGCACTCTTTGGTCAGAAATGTGACAGATGACAAAAGGGTTGCTGGGAGTGGCTGAAATGGGTGTCCAGAGCAGTCTCCTAGAGGTGGTTTCGGTGCAGGATGGCATCGCAGCCGGGCTTCCCTGGGCAGGGCTCGCCTGGCAGCTGTCGCCCAAGAGAGACCAGAGCTCTGGGGGTGCAAGGGAAGCACCAGGAGAGTGAAGGGGAGCTGCTGCTGAGGTGTGGTGGTGAGGGCTGGGGCAGGCAGAGCTACAGAAGTGAGAGTGGCAAGGAAGGCAGCACTGCTGCAGGGCTGGCCCGGCCCTGCCCTGCCTGCTGCTGCAGAGCAGAGCCTGAGGCTCGGCTGCTGTTTGCTCATCGTGGTACAGCTCCTGGGCAGCCACTGGAGCTGAGCCTGTGCCAGCCACTGATGAGTTTGCTGGGAGCTGAGTGTGAGGACCATGGCTGGCAGGATTTGGGCATTTAGGAGGTGGGACTCTGCAGCTCTGTCCTAGTCTAGCTCAATATTTAATTGTAGATCCATGGGATGGGTTGGATTGGAAGGGACCTCAAAGATCGTCCAGCTTCACCCCCCTGCCATGGACAAGGACACCTCCCACTAGCATCCCCCAGGCTGCTCAGGGCCTGGTCAGGGAGGGGACATCCACAGCCTCTCTGGGCAGCCTGTTCCAGTGTCAGTACCAGCAGCTTGCCTAGCTTGCTGGCAGCTGCTGGGAGCTCGTGCTGGCTGGCTGCTGCGTGTTGGCAGAGGCTGCTTCCTTGAGTCCCCAGCAACACTCTGTGACTGACTTCTGGAGCATTGTTTTGCCCCTCAGTACTCTGTTTCTTGTTCCCTTCAGGAAGCCAGCATGGAAGGATGGCTCCACAGCCACTTGTGTCCTAGCTGTTGACAACACTCTCTACATAGCCAACCTGGGGGACAGCCGGGTAAGGGCCACGCAGCAGCCTGCTGCTGGCATCTCAGCTCCTCTGGGCTTCCCTTGGCACCAGGGGTGAGGGGCTGGTGTGGGATATGCACTTGTCCTGAGCTCCATAGCTCTTCCTGCAAAGCATCACCCTGTGTGAGTGCAGGGTGCTTCTGTGTTGTCTCCCACAGTGTTTGTAGTCCAACTGCCTGGCCAGTTCAGGACTGACCAAAAGCTGAAGTGTATTAAGGACATTGTCCAGATGCCTCTTAAACACTGTCAGGTTTGTCTGGGGCATCAACCACCTCTCTAAGCAGCCTGTTCCAGTGTCTGCCCACCCTCTTGTAAAGAAATGGTTCCTAATGTCCAGTCTAGTACTCTGTTGGTGCAGCTTTGAACCATTCCAGTGTGTCATGTCCCTGGACACCGTCAGATCAGCACCTCCCTCTCTGCATCTTCTCCACAGGAAGCTGTAGAGAGGACTGAGGTTGCCCCTTGGCCTCTAAACTAGACAAGCCCAAAGTCCTTAGCCACTCCTCTTAGGAAATGCCTTCTAGCCTTGGCACCAGCTTGGTTACCCCTGCTGGTTGTATTTGAGGACCTTCACCACCTCCTCAACTGCTGGGGCTGGAACTGTGCAGTGCTGGAGGAGAGGCCACCCCGTGCTGAGTGCAGTGGCACAGTCACCTGTCTTGAGTGGCTCCTCACCTCAGGCTGTGTTTTGCCCTCTTGGTGCCAGTGCTCACAGCTGACCCCTAGACTGAGCCTGCTGCCAACCAGCTCCTCCAGATCCCTTTCTGCAGGACTCCTCTCGGTCTCTACCTGTGTCTGACACTGCTCTGTCCCAGCTGCAGGCTCTGGCATGTGGAGTTCTTAACTTTCATGGCACTGACAGTTGCCCAGTGCTCCAGTCCATCCAGAGCCCTCTGCAAGGCCTCCTGCTGCAGCCAGCAGCACCTCCCAGACTGGCATTGGGAGCAAACTTGCTGATGGTGCATTCAGCTTCAGCTTCCAGATGACTGACCCTGGGAAAGAGCCCTGGGGAGCAGTGGTGGTGGCTTGTCCCCAGCACCTTCATTACACCTTGCTGGCTCTCAAAGTGTTAGAGATTCCTAGAATGGGTTGGGTGGGAAGGGACCTTAAAGCTCATCCAGCTCCACCCCTGCCATGGTTAGGGACACCTCCCACCAGCACAGGTTGCTCAAGGCCTCATCCAGCCTGGCCCTGAGCACCTCCAGGCAGGAGGCAGCCACAACCTTCCTGGGCAGTCTGTGCTGCCTCATCATTTCTTCCTCATCTCCAGTCTCAGTCTCTCCTCTCCCAGCTCAAAGCCATTGTCCCTTGTCCTGACACTCCCAGCCCTTGTCCAGAGTGCCTCCCCAGCTCTCCTGGAGCCCTTCAGGTGCTGGAAGCTGCTCTGAGGTCTCCCTGGAGCCTTCTCTTCTCCAGGCTGCACAGCCCCAGCTCTGCCAGCCTCCCCAGGGGAGGTTCTGCAGCCCCTGCTCCTCTTGGTGGCCTCCCCCGGAGCCTCTCCAGCAGCTCTGTGTCCTTGTGCTGGAGCTGCAGAGCTGGAGCTGCAGAGCAGAGCTGCCTTGCTGCAGGAGGGCTGTGTGCTGAGCCAGTCTCCTGTCAGCACAGGCCGTCCTGTGTCGCTACAACGCGGAGAGCCGGCGGCACGCGGCCCTGAGCCTCAGCAAGGAGCACAACCCCACGCAGTACGAGGAGCGGATGCGCATCCAGAAGGCTGGGGGCAACGTCAGGTGAGTGCGGGGGGAGCTGCGGGCTGGGAGCGCCGGGCCCCTGCTAGCCGCAGCCTGCAGAGGATCCTCCTGCCAGTGGGAGGCACAGGGATGCCTGAGGTGCTGACAGGCAGTGGCCTCAGTAAGACCTCACCTGCAGTCCAGCTGTGGAACCCTCAACACGAGGGAGATGTAGACCTGCTAATGAGGGTCCAGAGGAGGCCACCAAGAGCTCTGCTCAAGAGCTGCAGAACCTCCCCTGTGGGGACAGGCTGGGAGAGTTGGGGCTGCTCAGTCTGCAGAAGAGAAGGCTCTGGGGGCACCCAGGAGCTGCATTTCAATACCTGAAGGGGACCTACAGGCAGGCTGGGGAGGGACTGTTTGGAAGGGCCTGAGGTGACAGGATGAAGGGCAGTGGTTTGGAACTGGAGCAGGACAGAGTTAGGTTGGACATCAGGAGGAAGTTCTGCACAATGAGGATGGTGAGATACTGGAACAGGCTGCCCAGGGAGGTGCTGGGGCTTGGGTCCCTGGAGGTGTTGAAGGCCAGGCTGTGCCCCTGCAGGGATGGCAGGGGGCTGGGGCTGACTGTGTGCCCCTGCAGGGATGGCAGGGGGCTGGGGCTGGGGCTGACTGTCTGTGCCCCTGCAGGGATGGCAGGGGGCTGGGGCTGGGGCTGACTGTGTGCCCCTGCAGGGATGGCAGGGGGCTGGGGCTGGGGCTGACTGTGTGCCCCTGCAGGGATGGCAGGGGGCTGGGGCTGGGGCTGACTGACTGTGTGCCCCTGCAGGGATGGCAGGGGGCTGGGGCTGGGGCTGACTGACTGTGTGCCCCTGCAGGGATGGCAGGGGGCTGGGGCTGGGGCTGACTGACTGTGTGCCCCTGCAGGGATGGCAGGGGGCTGGGGCTGGGGCTGACTGACTGTGTGCCCCTGCAGGGATGGCAGGGTGCTGGGCGTGCTGGAGGTCTCACGCTCCATTGGCGACGGGCAGTACAAGCGCTGCGGCGTCATCTCCGTGCCCGACATCAAACGCTGCCAGCTGACGCACAACGACAGGTAAGCAGGGCCCAGCTGCTCAGCAGGGGCAGTGCAGCCCCCTGTGGGGCTGAGGGGCTCAGGCTGGGCCCCAGCAGCAGGGCCTGTGCTGGCTGCCGGTGCTGCTCTGCCCGGCCCCGGTCGTTGTGCGGCCGCCTTGCGCTGCTGGGGGGGCCTGGGGCGCTGCCGGGGGGCCGGGGCGCTGCCGGGGGGGCCTGGGGCGCTGCCGGGGGGCCTGGGGCGCTGCCGGGGGGGCCGGGGCGCTGCCGGGGGGGCCTGGGGCGCTGCCGGGGGGCCGGGGCGCTGCCGGGGCAGGATCTCGGCCCTGTGGCAGTGCTGCCGGCCTGGGGCTTGCGTCATGCTCTGAGCGAGTTCACGCAGCGGAGTTCCGGCAGTGGGTTCAGAGTGGATGTCCCTGTGCTGAGCCAGGAGTGGTTCCAGCAGCCTTACTGTCCACGGATGCCACAGCCTTGGGCTCTGGCACTCGCAGAGAGGAGGTGGTTGTCCCACGTGTGATTGGCAATGACAGCTTGCTGTGAGCTCCCGTGTCAGGATGGCCCTGCAGGCTCGCTGGGATGAGAATGTAACCCAGCACTGCTGCTGCTGGGATTAGAGCTCCTGTCAAGTGATCTGCTCAAATACTTCCCAAGATATCCTGAGCCTCAGGCTCCAAAGCCATGCCTGCACAGACATCTCCAGCCTGGGCCCCCTGCAGGATGGCTGCAGGCTTCCTCCTCTGGTGGCTCTGCTGGGGACTCCTGATGGGTGCAGTCCCTTTTGCAGGCAGGAAGTGCACAGCAGGCTGTCTCCCTCAGCTCTGGTGGGCAGCTGGCAGCAGCAGTCCTTGGCCTGAGCTATGTATCTCCTCCACCATTTTCAGGCTGTGGCAATGCCTCATGGCAGTTCTTGGGTCAGTGACAGTTGTATGTCTGGGTTCAGCTGCTTGCTTTTCTTTTGGCTGGTTAGGTCAAGGTATGTAGCTGAGGAGCATGGAAATGTAGAGGATTTAAAGGGATGCAGGCAGCATCCCAAGCTGGTTGTGCCCCTTGGCTTGCTTGCTGTTGAATTCTGTTCATGATGCATTTTCCCTGTGAAGTAGCTGTAGCAGTTCCTGGGGATAGGATGGAGCCTCCCAGCAGTGCCATGTATCAGCTGGCCTAACTTTTGGCCTAACTTTTTAGCACTGCCAGGATATCCTGACCCAGGTCTGACGTTGTTTGCTTGCCCCTTTGATTTTGAGTTGCTTCAGCTCTGGTTCTGGAGTGCCAGATGATTTCTGGTGCTTTTAAGGTACTTTCACATGAGCTTTATGACACCTACAGGTTGGACTGGAGCATGGCTACTCATAAAATGGCTTGTGGGGGGGTTGTTGTAGGTGGGGAGCCAATGATTCAACCTTGAAACCTGTCTTTGCTGGATTCCCAGGTTCATTCTGATAGCATGTGATGGGCTGTTTAAAGTCTTCACTCCAGAAGAAGCTGTGAACTTCATTGTGTCCTGCCTGGAGGTGAGGAGAAGGCAGCAGGGGGCTGGGTTTGTGAGTGCAGGGGGCACAAAACTGCATGGCTCTGACCTGCAGAAACATGCTTCTGCCAGGGCATCCTCCCTTGGGTACCTGGGGGGATCCTTGCTTTGCTTCCAGCTGTTCAGCCTGCAGAAGAGAAGGCTCCAGGGACAGCTCAGAGCAGCTTCCAGCACCTAAAGGGGCTCCAGGAGAGCTGGGGAGGGACTCTGGACAAGGGCTGGGAGTGCCAGGATGAGGAACAATGGCTTTGGGCTGCGAGAGGAGAGACTGAGACTGGAGATGAGGAAGAGATTCCTGGGAGTGAGGGTGGGGAGAGACTGGCACAGGCTGCCCAGGGAAGCTGTGGCTGCCCCCCTGGAGGTGTTGAGGGCCAGGCTGGATGAGACCCTGAGCAGCCTGTGCTGGTGGGAGGTGTCCCTGCCCAGGGCAGGGGGCTGGGGCTGGATGAGCTTTGAGGTCCCTTCCAGCCCGTTCCATGGTTCTGTGCTCGGCAGTCACCTTGTGCTTGCACCTTCCTGCCTCGCTGGGAGCGGGCCGCGTCGGTCCTCAAGCCGTGGCCCTTCAGGGTGTAGGGTATTGGCCGTGGCAGCTGGGTTAGGGTCAGAGGCCCTTCCCCAGCTGAAGGGTGGTGTGCTGGGCTCCACAGGACGAGAGCATCCAGGCGCGGGAGGGGCGCCCGGAGGCAGCGGTGCGCTACGAGGCGGCGTGCAACAGGCTGGCCAGCAAGGCCGTGCAGCGCGGCTCTGCCGACAACGTCACCGTGCTGCTGGTGCAGGTGCAGCACTGAGCCCGCCCTGCCAAGGGACAGGCCGGGCCCTGGGGGCCAGGGCAGGGGGCGTCCCTGCCGGCTGCTCCTCCGTGTAAATAAAGCTTGGGGTTCTTTTTCTAAGGCTGGGCTGACGGTTTTCTATCTGGCTGCCGCGCTGGCTCAGCCCCTGCCAGAGTCTCCTCTCCCCTCCTGTGTGGCTGTCTTGGCAAACCAAATCAATCTGCCTGGCAGAGGTGCCAGCAAGAGCAGGCATCTGTGGGCACGAGCGCTGCCCTGGTTCCCAGCGCTGCCCTGCTGCTGTTCCTTGCTTTGGGCAGGGCCCTGCCCTGCTGGGGCTCGCTGGAAGCTCTGCTCAGGCTGTGCTGGGAGCACTGTGCAGGGTCCCAGGCCAGCAGCTGGGGATGCAGTGTGGGACCTCTGCTCACTGCGAGGAAGGAGGTGTTCTGGAGCTGGAGCTGGGATGAGGGTGCATGCAGCTGGGTGACACAAACACTGCTTGTGGAGTAGCAGTTGCCCTGCCCTATGAAGAAAGGCTGAGAGCCCTGGGGCAGTTCAGTCTGGAGAAGAGAAGGCTGAGAGGGATCTGATCATTGTCTATCAATATCTGAGGGCTGGGGGCCAGGCTCTGGTTGGTGATGCCCAGAGATAGGACAGGGAACAGCAGGTACAAGTTGGAGCCCAGGAGGTGCCACCTCAGCATGAGGAGAAACTTCTTTGGTGTGAGGCTGCTGGAGCTTGGAGCAGGCTGCCCAGAGAGGTTGTGGAGTCTGCTGTGGAGCCTTTCCAACCCCTCCTGGATGTGTTCTGTGTGCCCTGCTCTGGCAGGGGGCTTGGTCTGGGTGATCTCCATAGGTCCCTTCTAAGCCCTACCATTCTGTGACTGATTCCTCTGCTTGCAGGCACATGGTGAGTTTTCCCAGTGGTTGGCATGGCAAAAGCAACTGGAGCTGGCTCCTGCTGTTTACTTGGAAAGTGTCTGCATCAGCTGGCGCTGCCAGACAGCTGAGATAAGGGGAGGCTCTCTGCTTGTCTGGGTGCCATCTGAGAAGCAGACATCTCAGGTTTTAGGTACGGGTTGCTATGGAGTGTCTTGTGTCTCATCCTGCCCCCATTCCTCTACCAGCTGTTGCTGCAGAGAGCTGGTGGGATATTTTCCAGAGAAACTTTGGCTTGAGGCCAAGCTCCAGCCTTGGCAGGTCCACAGTTGGGCTGCCAAAGCACTTCAGTTCCGGGGCCTGCAGCTCTCCTGTCCTGTGGGCAAGATGCTGCAGCAAGGGAGTTGAGCCACAGCGTCTGTGCCATGGCTTCTTCTGCAACCTCCTTGTTTTACAAGGTGGTGCTGTGCTTCCTGCCCTTTGCATGTGGCCCTAGGCTGGGCTCTGAGGCTTCCTGAGCTCTCCTGTTGCCTGGATCTTTGGGAGATGGTTTCAGGTCCTGGGCTGTGTGTCCTTGTGCACACAGAGGTCATCCTGTTGTTTGGGATAGGTGGCTTGGCTGTCTTTTAGGGACAGCCTCTACTGAAGGACCTGGAGTTGTACAGCCTGGGGAAGAGGCTGAGGGGAGAACCCATTGCTCTCTCCCTGCACCTCTTCTCACCTGCAACAAGTGACAGGGCAAGAGGAAAGAGTCTTGGAGTCCCTCTCAGCTTCCTGGAAGCATGTGCCATGCATCCCAGGAGAGAAAACAGGATGAAGCACCCTGCCACACTCTGCTGCTCCACCTGAGGGCACACCTCAACAGGAGAAGTTTCTTTGGTGTGAGGGTGCTGGCCTGGAGCAGGCTGCCCAGAGAGGTTGTGGAGTCTCCTCTGGAGCCTTTCCAACCTCCCCTGGATGTGTTCTGTGTGCCCTGCCCTGGGTGCCCTGCTCTGGCAGGGGGGTTGGATTCCATCTTCAGAGGTCCCCCCTTCTACCCCCACAGCCAAAAGCTGCCTTACCTTCAGTCACTCTGCTCCACAGGGTGCTGAAGTGGGGCTGGCATTTCTGCATGGGCCAACAGGGTGCCTGAGAGCTTTGGGTGCCAGGAAGGCAGCAGTCCCCTTGTGGCCTACCGTGCTGGGCATCGAGGCACTGGGGGAAAGGGCCTTGGCTAGCAGGCAGTGAGGCCAGGCCAGGCCAGACTTCAGGAGGCCCCTAACTACTGCAGAAGCTTTTAGATTATGGAGGGGGAAGGGCAGCTCTTAACAAAAGCCTACAGCCAAGACAGCATCAGCCAAAGTGTTTATCAGGACAAGCTCTTCCCTGTCCTGGCTGCAGCGGTCACACCGAGCTGAGCGGGCAGCAGGCAGACAGGAGGGCGGCAGCCCACGCCTGTGGGCTCGCCCATCACCCGTGGCCCCCCTGGAAGGCCTCTGTCCACTTGGAGGTGTCCATGAAGATGGAGGAGGAGCTGTGGAAGAGCCAGAGGCAGGGCAAGGAGCCCTCCTGTGTCCAGAGGTCCTGGGTGCAGTCGTACACCTCCATCTCCACGCAGTAGTCGCCATCCATGCCCTTCCAGTGGCCACCGGTGACAAAGAGCCGGTCGCCCAGCGGCACCATGCCCCCATTCTCATGGAGGGTGTGCAGGAGCTGCACCTGCAGGGGGGCAGAGTGAGGGCTGGGACACCCCAGGGACGCCCTTCCTTCCTTCCTCAGGGCACATGGACCCAACAGGAGCATCTCCCTCTCCCCCTCCTCTTGGCAAGGTCTGAGGGCCCCAGGGTCACCTCCTGCTTGCAGCAGCACCCTCATGCTGTTTGTGCAGGCGCTGTGCAGAGGCTCTCAGGGGTGAAGGGAACAGGGGCACCTTGCCAGACTGCAGGCAGGAGCCTGGCAAAGCCCATAGGATGAGGGTGCTGGAAATGGGGATCCTGTGGGCTTCAGCAGCATGACCACAGCTGAGTCAACAACAGATGGCAACAGTCCTGCCCCTCTTGTGGGTGTGACAGGGAGCAGGGAAGGAAGGATCAGGGCATGACAGCTCTGCTAGGCTTAGTGGAGCCAAAGGAGGAGGGGGCAGGCAGGAGAAGGTGTGGCTGTGTGACTGTGGGGTACTGGCAGGGAGGGAACAGCTCCACCTGCCCAGGAGGGTGTTTGGGCCGGGCCCTGCATCCTACTACCTTCTGCCAGATGTTGGCCTCTGGGTTGTACACGTAGACCTTCTTGGTGTTGTCCCCGATGAGGTAGATGAGCCCATGCAGGGTGGCACAGCGTGGGGCTGAGAGGTACTTGGGGATGAAGGGGGAGGTGATCACACTCCACAGATCTGTGGGAAGCAGCTGTCAGCAGAGCTTCCCACCCTGGGCTCCAGATGCAGCTGCCAGTGACCAAAAGAAGCAGTGCGCAGCCCATGGCTATTCGAGGGGGGTTGAAAGGGAGGGGACCGAGGGGCCAGGCAGGGTGGCACCCATCCCAGATGAGGCTCCCGCACAACAAAGATTGGAGGGGGTATGGTTTGCAGCAGGGGTGGGGTGGGCAGGGCTGTGCAGAGGCTGCCCAAGGAGGTGGTCTTGTCACAGGAGTTTTGTTTCTCCCTCAGGTGGGCAGCCACCCTATCCTCTGCCCCAGGGATCCTGCTTCTCTCTGTGCTGGAGGTCTGCGACTTGGGGCTGCGCTTCCAGCAGCTGTGCTCCTGCCTGGGCCCTGGGCCCGTGCCACAGCCCTTGCCAGACCGCAGCAGTGCCTGGTTGCATCCCGCAGGACCATGCCTGCCCCCACCCCCTTCGCCTGCAGGTCCCCGTGGTGGGGCACGGTGCTGGGGCCAGCTCTCACCTTGGACGGGGTTGTAGCACTGCAGGGTCAGGGCGTTGTACTTGACGGCACAGGAGCCCACCAGGTAGAGCTTGCCCAAGCAGCTGGAGGCGGCGAAATTGCTGACGTACTTGAGGGCTGGGCTGGTGGCACACCAGCTCCTGTTGTAGGGGTCGTAGCGCTCCACCTCCACCACTTCCACTGTGGTCCCTGCAGGGCAGCATGCTGCAGCCACCCCCCTGCTGCAGGGCAGCCGCAGAGCCCTGCCCCAGCAGCGGCTGCCAGGTCTGGCTGCCTTACCCCCGATGACGTAGACCTCGCCGTTGAGCACGGCGCTGGTGTGGTTGGTGCGAGCTCTCAGCATGGATGCGATGGGCTTCCAGCTGCCGTCCCTGGGGCAGAAGCACCAGGCCTGGGTCGTCGACCAGGTGTCATTCTGGGAGCCCCTGGAGCCACCTGGGCAGGGACACGTCAGGCAGGCCACCCTCTGCAAATGCAGCCAACCCTGGCCCCCCCTTGCCCTCAGCCAGATTCACCCGAGGGGGAAGCAAGGAGAGGGCTTTGCCCAGAGAGGAGAGTAGCTCTCTGGTCCATGCCAGCACCCCACCCCCCTGTCCTTGTTCCTCAGGGCCCCCAGCACCTACCTGTGACGTACACAACGTTGTTCAGGGCTACCAGGGAGAAGCCCCACTTGTTGTAATCAGGGAAGTCAGGCAGAGCCACCCACTGCCCTGAAAGCCAGTGCAGGCAAGTGACAACCCCTGCTCCCCTTGCTTGCCCCCCACCCAGTGCCCCTCCTGACACCAGATCATTGAGCAAGAGGTGGCTCTGAGGCAGACAGGGTTAATTAACACGCAGGGGGGCACGAGCGCTTGCCCCATCCCTGCTGTGGGCACTTACTGCTTCTGGGGTTGTAGAAGGCAAAATTCCTGGGGGCAGCTGGCACCTCCAGCCCCATATCCTCAGCCTCGCCCTCCTCCAACACACGTCCGCCGACCACGACCAGCACCTCCTCTAGCTTCTGCAGCGAGGCTGGGGGCTTCTTCCAGGCACCAGCATTGCTCTGCCCCTGAGGGAGAGGACTGTCAGGTCCTGAGCTGAGCCTCCCGCTCAGCTCAGTGGTAGGATGTGGGGCAGGAGTAACCCACCGTGGCACGGGATTGGATGACGAGGGCCTTGCTGGCATCCGAGTCACGGATGAGGGGCTCAGTGGTGAGAAGGTTCTGCAGGTACTGGTCAGGAAGTGAGATGAGGTGGGCCAGCTCCAGCAGCTCGGGCAGGAACTGGGCTCGGGGCCCCGGGTCGTGGCGTACCCAGCGCAGCACAGCCTCGGCCAGGCTCTGCTCTTCCTGCACCTGCAGCTGCTCACTGGAGAGGCAGGTGGCTAACCTCTCCTTGGAGAGCTGGAGGAACTCCTCCTGCAGAGAGACGGCTTCAAAGTTCTCCTGCAAGAAAGACCAGGCCTTGGAAGAGACCTCGGGGCAGCCATGGCTCTCGCCGAACTCGTAGATACCTAGGCAGTTGGTGGCATCCATCTGCTGCCGGAGGTAGCGGCTGCAGACCTTCTGGATAGTGGGGAAATGGAGCTGGCTGGAGGTCTGCATCAGCCCCTCCACGTTGCCCTGGTTGATAGTGACCTTCCCTGTGTAGGCAAAGTCGAGCAGCATCCCCAGGGTGCCAGGGTCCACCTCCTTCAGCTCCACCCGCGCTGCGGTGCTCTCAGCGAAGTTGCCGGAGAACATGGCATGGAAGTAGTGGCTGCAGAGGGCCAGGATGCTGCGGTGGCAGGGGAACTCCTGCCCGCCTGCCACCAGCGTCACATCTGCCAGCTTGGGGTTGGCACGCAGCCGCTGCAGCCCCTCCAGCATGCCCTGGGCATGGGAAGGCAGGCAGAAGTCAAAGTCATCCACATTCCTCACCATGGTGCCGGGGGTAGCCACGGGGCCTTGCTGGGGGACAGAGCTCACAGAGGGGCGTGGGTGTCCCTGCCAGGAAAAGGTGGCGACACGTCCCGCTGCCCGCCCTGGGCACCGCTGCTCCTTAGCAGCACCCGTTTACAGGCACCCCGGAGCCCTCTCCCCACTTCCACGGCTAGACGCGATGCCTCCTGCCCGTGCTCCCAGCTGCTCCGCAGGGGCTGACACCGATTTTTCGGCGACGGAGGTGGTTGTGGAGCCCCAAAACCGGGTCGAGAGAGCTTGAGCCCAGCTCTGGCCCGTTTCCTCCGGCTCTCACCTGGGGTCTGCAGCCCCCGGCCAGCCGCCGGGAGGGAGGTGGCCGCAGTTCCGGCGCTGGAGAGGGACACTGCGGCGCGACACGGGACCCAGGCGGGACGGGGACACGCTATTTTTAGGCGGCACCAGGACACCGCTCCCTGCTCTTAAAGGCAACGCGGGGGCAGCGCTGCCCACTGCTGCCCTGCTCCGCCTCCCGCGGCTTCGCTGCTTTCGGCGAGCATCCCTCGGCGGACCGGGGGAAAGGCTCCCATCGGCACCCCTCATCTCCGCCTCATCGACCGCCTGGGGTTCCCGTGATGTCCCCTCTGCGCCCGGCTGCCGAGTGTTAAATACAGGCTGGTATCTCACAGCCTCGCCGCGGGTAGCCAGGGAGTCCGAGACAGCGATCCCAGGGAGAAGGGGCCGAGGCCATCCCCCTCCGCCCGGCAGCTTTCTCCAGCGCCCTGGGAAGCCTGGCTCAGCTCGGACAGCACCGAAAAGGTCTTTATTGCAGCCCGTGGCTCCACGCAGCCCTCCGCTCTTCCCAACAGCAGGCATCACTCCTCCAGGCTGAAGATCTCAGCCTCCTTTTCCTTCCAGAAGGCGAAGCTGCGGTCGATGTAGCGGCAGATCTCCTCCTCCTCCTCCTCTCCCTTGGCGTCTCCGGGCCGCCGGGCCCAGCTTCGGGGGGATCCGAAATACCTGGCCTTGATGTCGTCGAAGCCGTCCCGCCAGCCCCGCCGGCCGGCAGCGATCTCGTCGGTGACAGCGCGGTGGAAGGCGCGCACCGCCCGCCAGCCGTGCCGGCCCAGCTGCTCGAACACCTCGAAGCAGAGCAGGTGGCGGCCGCGGCGCTCCTCGGGGGGCAGGTCCTGCTCCAGGATGCGGAAGTAGCCCAGCATGAAAAGCTCCAGGGACAGGCTCTCGTAGTTGACCGGCGCACCCCCAGCCCCCGCTACGAACTGCTCCGGGGACAGGAGGGCGCGACCGGTGGCGGCGGCGGGGGAGAGCGGCGGAGGGGGGCGGCGGGAGGCTGCGTCCCGCCAGCCGCAGAGCAGGCGCTGGATGGCCGCTCGCTGCCGCGCCAGCCGCGCCGCCGCCCCCGGCCCCGGCCCCGCTGCCGCACGGGGTGCCCCGGCAGCCAGCGCGGGGGGACCGTAGGCGGACCGTTTCCAGTGGTTCAGGAAGAGCATCACGATCCGCTCCTTCCTCAGGCTGCCCCATTTCGGCCCCGGCCCCGGGGAGCCACCGCCGTCCGAAAACGCCTCCTCGCAGCCGATGCCCGAGTCGCTGGCGGCCTCCGCGCCGCCCCCCGCGGCCGCCTTCTCCTGCGCCGCCCCCCACGCGGGCTCGAAGACGCCTCGGAGGCTGCGAACGCAGACCCCGCACTGCCGGATCTCCCTCTGCGCCAGGCTGCCCCCCGGCTCCCGGGGCTGCCCGCCTGCGGCGGCGATAGCAGCGGGGGGTGCGGCCGGTGCCCCCTCGGCATGGGCCAGCAGCGCGGTCAGGCTGTTGACGGCGCCGGCCAGGCGGCCGCACCAGAGCGGCAGCGGCTGCCCGGGGCCGGGCAGGGGGCTGCGCACGGTGACGCTGAGCAGCGGGGCGGGGAGCAGGGCGCGGAGCTCCCGCGCCAGCCGCCGCAGCTCGCTCAGGTAAGCCTCGCCTCGCCGCCGCAGCCGCAGGCTCTCCACCGCCCCCTCCAGCTGCTGCAGGTCCGCCTCGGTCAGCAGTTCCCCGAAGGGGCCCAGCACAGCCTGGAGAGCGGGCGAGAAGCGCCAGGAGCCCGCGTCCTGCGGGCAGGGGCGGTCAGCGGCAGCCGTCCCCCGAGCCGGCATGCGCCCGCGCCCGGCCCGACCTCTACCTGGCTGCCCGACCCCTACCTGGCTGCCCGCCGCTTCCTCGTCCGTCAGCCGGGCCCGCAGCCGCCGCACCATCACCTGCCGCTTCCACTCGGGGATGAGGCGGCCCCGCTCGTCGTGCGTGGGCACCAGGGACTCCACGTCCGCCTCCGCAGGGTCCAGCCCGGGGGGTTTCGCCGGCTCGGCCGCCTGTCCCTGCGCGGGCACAGTCACGGGCAGCTGGGGATGGGGCCGGCAGCCGAGGGAGCGAGCCGGGGACCGCGGGCGGAGCCAGCGACCTACCGGGTGGGCGAGGAAGGAGGGCGGGATCCCGGCCCGCGGCGAGGGCTTGCAGCGCCTCAGCTCCGACCTGCCGGGCTCCATCCCCTGCCGGGTCGGGTGGCTGCCGGGGGCGGGCAGAGGGAAGCTCAGGCGCTGTCCTGGGGGAGGGCAGACAAGGGGAGAAGGACGCTCAGCACCCCGGGCCCCCCCAGGCGTGCTCGGGCAGAATTGCCCCGTGGGGATGCCTGGCACATCACCCCGGGTTTGAGGGAACACCCCTCGGGAGACGCCCACGGATGGGACCGAGCCCGGCGCCGCGCTCCGCATGCGCTCCCCATGCCCCCAGCCCGCCCCGCTCCCCGGCTGGCGAAGGGCTGACGTCCCCCGCAAGGTCGGGAGTCTGGGAGCCCAGCCCAGGCCTTACCTGCCGCAGCGGGGCTGAGCTGGCCGCCGCACTCACGACACCTGGGAGCCCCCCACGGCGTGCAAGGAGTGGAGTCCTGGCCAGCCCTGGTAACTCAGAGGCCAGCACAGCTGCAGCCCTGAAGCCCCCGCTCATGGAGCCACGGGCACTGTGGGGCGGGCAGGGAGGCTGCAGCAGTCCTGGGGCAGGCACAGGCCAGCACTGCAGGCTGGGGCAAGGCAGAGAGCGCAGTGAGCATCGCATTAATATTTGACGGGGCGCATCGAGTGGCAGCAGCAGCGCTCCTTGGATGGCACTGGCACCGTTCCTGGAAAGAGCAGGTAGGTGGCTTGGCTCCAAGCCCTGTCCCTGGGCCTCTAGAGGGGATCCCACGGGCTCTGTGTACGCTCCTAATGGCTCAGTATGGGCTCCACAGGCCACAGTAGTGGCTCCCAAGGTCTGTATAGAGGCTCCCAAGGTGTATAGACAGTCCCCATAGGCCTCTACAGAGGCTCCCACGGGCTCCGCAGAAGTGCCATAGGCCTCTAGAGAGGCTCCCACTGTCTTTATAGAGGTTGCATAGGCCTCTATAGAGGCTCCAGTGGTCAATACAGAGGTTCCTTAGGCCTCCATAGAGACTCCCAAGGGCTCTACAGAGGCTCCATAGGCTTCTACAGAGGCAACCAGGGTCTCTATAGAGGCTGCCTAGTGCTGGGCCTGTACCTGGGGCACAACAACCCCAGGAATGCTGCAGGCTGGGGGCAGAGTGCCTGGGAGCGGCTGGATGGGAAAGGGCCTGGGGGTGCTGGCTGGCAGCAGCTGGAGGGGAGCCAGCAGTGCCCAGGTGGGCAAGAAGCCAGCAGCAGCCTGGCCTGGAGCAGCAGTGGTGTGGCAGAGGAGCAGGGCACGGACTGTGCCTCTGGACTGGCACTGGGGAGGCCGCAGCTCGGATCCTGCCCTTGCTTTGGGGCTCTCTGAGAAGAACATTGAGGGGCTGGGGGGAAGGGCAATGAAGCTGGGGAAGGGTCTGGAGAAGAGGGCTGGGCAGCTGGGGGTGTTCAGCCTGGGGGAGAGGAGGCTGAGGGGAGACCTTCTGGCTCTCTGCAGCTCCCTGCAAGGAGGCTGGAGCCAGGTGGTGCTTGGTCTCTTCTCCCAAGGAACAAGTGACAGGACAGCAGGGAACAGCCTCAGGTTGCTCCAGGGGAGGTTTAGGTTGGACATAAGGAACAATCTCTTCCCCAACAGGGTTGCCAAGGCCTGGCTCAGGCTGCCCAGGGCAGTGTTGGAGTCTCCATCCCTGGAGGGGTTTCAAAGCTGTGGAAGTGTGGTGCTGAGGGCCATGGCTCAGCAGTGCAGGGTTGGACTTGAAGGTCTTGGAGGTCTTTTCCATCCTGCAGGGCTCTCTGGGGCAAACACTGCTGGTACAGACTGGACACTGGGAAAGGTGGGGATTTGGGGTCAAACAGTGCCTTTTAGAGACCAGGCACTGAAGGAGGTGGAAAATTGGGGTCAAACAGAGTCTTTTAGAGACCAGACACTGGAGGAGGTGGGGATTTGGGGTCAAACAGTAGCACCAAGAAGGAAAACCCAGCCTCAAGCCTGTGTAATGGTATCTGGTTTATTGGAGGTGTAAGATAACAGTCAGCATTTATCCATCCCAAAGCAGAAAGAGCAGAAGCCCAACCACAGCAAGGTTCTAGTGAGAGATTAACACTTTTTCTCCATCCCTTTTTTCACCCAAATTCACTAACCTTGCTCCCCAACTGTGTTGCTGTGGGTAAGGCAGAGACATCAGAGCATCTGCTGTGTGGGTAAGTGAAGTAGCAAAGCTCTCAGGTAGGAGCCCAGAAGCTCTTGCAGTTAGTGGCAGGCTAGGGCTGAATTTTGGGGCCCAAAGGAATGAAAGGCTGCAGGCTGCTCAGCAGGAGGTCTCTAAACCTTTACAGCTGTGGCCAGCAAGCTGAGCAATCCCTCTTAAAAGCTCACTGCTCTGTCCTGCAGAGTCCCAGCAGCTGATCCAGAGCCATCCTCCAGCCCCTGATTCTCTGAGGCACAGAAGTGTTTCACTCTCAGAGGGTGAGCAGGGAGCCAAGTGAGGCGCATGTGGCATGAGATCATCTCCTGGGGGAGAGAAGGGATGGGGAAGTGCAGATTTGCTTTATCACCTTTGCTCCTAAGCCTCTGTGGAGGAAAGGAGGCAGGTCAGGCCCCTGCTCTTACCTGTGTTGGGAGCTCGTGGAGCAGGACAGTGTAGTCAAACTCAATCCATTCATCTTTCCTTATCTGGGCAGGGATTGAAGAGAGAAAAATGATCAAGAAGAGGAGACTGAGGAAGTGTGGAGTCTGCTCTGATTTCCCTGACTGGGCTCCTATGAGGGCAGACTGAGGGAGCTGGGGCTGTTCAGTAGGGAGAGGAGAAGGCTCCCAGGAGACCTGGTGGCCTTCCAGGACCTGAAGAAAGCTGGGGAGGGATCTGAGGGTGTCAGGGAGGGATAGGACTGGGGGAGATGGAGCAGAACTGGAAGTGGGGAGATTGCGATTGGATGTGAGGAAGAAGTTGTTCCCCAAGAGGGTGGTGAGAGCCTGGCACAGGCTGCCCAGGGAGGTGGTGGCAGCCTCACCCCTGGAGGTGTTTGCAGCCAGGCTGGATGTGGCTGTGAGCAACCTGCTGTGGTGTGAGGTGTCCCTGCCCATAGCAGGGGGTTGGGACTGGCTGATCCTTGAGGTCCCTTCCAGCCCTGACAGCTCTGTGATTCCATGACTTAGCTTGCTTAGGGAGTGAGGTGAACAGAGCCTAAGATGGCTGCAGGGAGATGGCTTTGTGCACGGAGAGCCAAGGACTTAGGGACAACTCCTGTGTAACAACCTTGGAAGGTGCTACCTGCAGCAGGGCTCTGCAGGGTGAGTGGGTTCTGACCTGAAACTAGGCTGACTTAGACCCTAAGTCAGGGGCCACAAAGCTGGGGAAGGGTCTGGAGAACAGGGCTGGTGAGGAGCAGCTGAGGCACCTGGTGTTGCTCAATCTGGAGGAGGCTGAGGGGAGACCTGGCTCTCTGCATCTCCCTGAAAGGAGGTTGGAGCCAGGTGGGGGTTGGGCTTTTTACACTAGTAACAAACGACAGGACAAGAGGAAATGGTCTCAAGTTGCCCCAGGGGACATTTAGGTTGGACATTAGAAGAAACCTCTTCACTTGAAGGGTTCTCAGACTGGCATGAGCTGTCCTGGGAGGTGGTTGAATCCCCATCCCTGGAGGAGCTTCAAAGAGCAGAGATGTGGTGCTGAGGGATGTGGGTTAGCACCAGACTGAGCAGAGTTAGAGCATGGTTGGACCTGATGCTCTTGAAGGTCCTTTCCAACCCAAAGCATTCTGTGATTAACTGAGTTGAATCCTCAGACTGGAGAATCTTACCTGGCTGCTGACCTCTCCTGCAGAGAAATCTGAGCAAGTGGGGAGTGAAAACCAAAGAGTGGCTTTAAGATCACAGCATCAGAGAACTGTTTGGGTTGGAAAAGGCCTCTGAGATCACTGAGTGCAACCATCGACCCACCAGCACCATGGCCCCAAGTGACCACTGACCCATGGCCCCCAGTGCCATGCCCATACCTGTCTTGCACACCTCCCAGGCATGGGGACTCCACCACCTCCCTGGGCAGCCTGTGCCACTCCCTGACCACTCTTGTTCCTGATACTCACCCTGAGCCTCCCCTGGCACCGTTTCAGGCCATTTCCTCTCCCCAGTCACTGATGGAGCTGCTGGTATGGAGCACAGGGGGAGCAGGGTGCCCACTGCAGCCAGCAGGAGCTGTGGGTGGTTGGTTTGCTCTCTGGTAGCTCCTGTGGCACAGATGTGTGCTTTCCACTTCACTTACCCACTGCTTGGCAGACTTGACTTGTGCCATGGAGTAACCCAAGTCCTCCCTTGATTTCTCCCACATGATGTAACTGCTGCCAGCCACAGCCAGAGCCCAGATGGGCTCCAGGGCAGGTTCAATGTTGCCATAGCTGTCTGCAGGGGAGAATAGAACACAGAGATGCTTCAGCCTGGCTCTTCAGCATGGATGATCAACCACAGGGCACTTCTGCCTGGGGAGGGGCTCTTCCCTCCAACAGCCTTGAACCAGGAGGAGAATGGCACTGAGCCTGCAGTGGTAGGGCAGGCAAGGAAGTGTGACAGAGCTGAAACTGTCAGGAGGTGCTGCTCATGTGGTCCCTCCAAGCAGGTGAAGAACCCAAGGCCCATGATGATGGAAGCATAAGGTCACAGAATTATTTTGGTTGGAAGAGACCTTGAACTCAGCCAGTCCAACCCTTAACCCCTCACTGCCAGCTCACCACCAAACCATGGCCCTCAGCCATCTGCACAGCCTTGAAACCCCTCCAGGGATGGGGACCCCACCACTGCCCTGGGCAGCCTGGGCCAGGCCCTCTTGGGACAGAAATTGTTCCTCATGGCCAACCTAACCCCCCTGGGACAACTTCAGGCCACTTAGCTCTCATCCTGTCACTTCTTCCTTGGGAGAAGAGACCAACCTCCTCTTGGCTCCAACCTCCTCTCAGGGAGTTGTGGAGAGCCAGAAGGTCTCCCCTCAGCCTCCTCCAGGCTAAACAACCCCAGCTCTCTCAGCTACCCTTCTCTGGACCTGCTCCAGCCCCTCAATGTCCTTCCTGGAAGGAGGGGTCCAAAACTGAGGGCAGGGTTGGAGGTACAGCCTCCCCAGTGCCCAGTCCAGGGGGACAATCCCTGCCCTGCTCCTGCTGCCACACCACTGCTGATCCAGGCCAGGATGCTGGTGGCCTTCTGGGCCACCTGGGCACAGTGACTCATCTCCAGCCACTGTCAGCCAGCACACCTGGGTCTTTCTCTGCTGGGCTCTTTCCAGCCACTCTGCCTGCAGAAGTGCCCAGGGTGCTCTGCAACCCCACTGCTGGCAAACCCAGCAGGAAGCACTGGTGAGGTGGGACTGGTCTGCTGGCTCTTGGGGCCCTGCTGTGCGCTGGTGTCTCCTTCAGACAGCCTGGGGGGCAGAGGAAGCAGGGCTGGCATCTGGAGGAACGAACCTGGGATGTTGCTTGCAGTGATTGGTTTGGTTTGGTGCCTCAGGGTTTGGTAAAGTCTGCTGTCCTCCTCTTGGAGGTGTGTCTGGTCCTTGGTGGGTGAGCACTTGATGGTGACCACAGGTGGAGCTGCTCTCCTTGGATACAGCACCGTAGCAAGGCAGCTGCCAGCGTTTGCCTGGAAGGGCAGGGTTGGACACTCAGCATTGCTCAGCATTTTAGTCACCAGCAACACTCTCAGAGGAGCACTTGGCAGTAACTGGTGCTGCCTACACCAGGAGGACAGTTATGTCTTCATGAGATGCTTTGCATGAGCTGTGGAGGGGCCCAGAAACTCTTCAGAAGACACCCAGCTGATCCCCAGAGCAGCCATGCCCCATGCTGGACACTCAGGTTGAGTCCACTGTGCAAGGTCCCTTTACTGCTACAGCACTGAAAGATGCCCTGGCTCAGAGCTGGTGGAGTTCATTAACACACACTGGCAGGAGAAAGGCTCTGGGCAATCTGATCTGGTTGGGGATGCCCCTGCTTACTGCAGAGGCCTCGATGGCCTTTGGAGGTCCCTTCCAGCCCAGCCCACGGTGTGACTGAAAGGGGAAGGAGCAGAGACTCACCCCACTCTGGTAGTCCTCAGCAGTGAACTGCAGGTAATACTTGTGCCCAGAGTCTGGGGTGCTCTGCAAGAGAGAAAGGTTCAGCCAGCAGGGGGACAGAAATACAGAGTAGAGAGTTAACCAGGCTGGGAAAGACCTTCGAGTCCAACCTATCAGCCAGCACCATCTGATCAACTCATCCATGGCACCAAGGGCCTCAGCCAGGCTCTTCCTGAACACCTCCAGGGATGGGGACTCCACCACCTTCCTGGGCAGCACATCCCAATGGCCAAGCTCTCTTGCTGGGAAGAATTTCTTCCTCACCTCCAGCCTAAACCTCCCCTGGCACAGCTTGAGACTGTGTCCTCTTGTTCTGGTGCTGGTTGCCTGGCAGAAGAGACCAGCCCCCACCTGGCTACAACCTCCCTTCAGGGAGCTGGAGAGAGCAAGAAGGTCTCCCCTGAGCCTCCTCTTCTCCAGGCTAAGCAGCCCCAGCTCCCTCAGCCTCTCCTCACAGGGCTGTGCTCCAGACCCCTCCCCAGCCTTGCAAGGTAGCTGCAACCTTACATGCTGCAACTTGTGGAGATGCTACCAGGAGTGCTGAGGAGGGAAACTGAGGGCACTGTGGCCTCCCCCAGGGCTGATTTCACTGCAGAGCAGCTCGCAGCTGGATTCTCCCCTGGTCTGCCCTCAAACAGCACTCATTAAATTCTCCAGTCAACCACCTGGGATTCTGCTGGCTAAGGACAGCTTTGCTGAGGGGCAGCAGCTGGAGCACCTCTTGGAGCACAAAAGCTTCAGGCATGGACACCTTTAGCTGCTCTAACGCAGGGCAGGAAGGGGATTCTGCCTCTCTGCTGTGCTCTGCTGAGACCCCCCCCCCCGCAGGGCTGGGGCAGCTCTGGAGCCCTCAGCACAGACAGGGACCTGTTGGAGCAGGAACAGAGGAGGCCACAGCAATGCTGGCAGGGCTGGAAGCCTCTGCAGTGAGGCCAGGCTGAGAGAGTTGGGGTTGTGCAGCCTGGAGAGGAGGAGGCTCCAGGGAGAGCTTCTGGTGGCCTCTCAGTGCTGAAAGGAGCTGAGCAGAAAGCTGGGGACAGAGTTTTGAGCAGGGCCTGATGTGACAGGACAAGGGATGATGTTTAGGACTGAAATAGAGAGATTCAGACTACACAGGGGAAGAAGTTTTTCATGCTGAGGGTGCTGAGAGCCTGTCCCAGGGTGCCCAGAGAGCTGGGAGGTTTCCAGTCCCTGGAACCATCCCAGGTCAGCTTGTCTGGGGCTCTGAGCCCCCTGCTCTAGTTGCAGCTGTCCCTGGTGACTGCAGGGGTTGCACTGGGTGACCTTGGAAGGTCCCTTCCCACCCAACCCATCCTATGCATCATCTGGGACTTGGGCTTTATCTTAGTCTCTTTGGTTTGGTTCCTCTGCTGCTGACAGAAATGGTTCAGTGAAGTCATTTTTGGTGTGTGAGATGACAGTGTCCTGGCCCCAGGCAGGCTGAAACAGAAATCCTTTAGAGTGAGGCTGGGGAGACTCTGGCACAGGCTGCCCAGGGAGGCTGTGGCTGCCTCCTGCCTGGAGGTGCTCAGGGCCAGGCTGGGTGAGGCCCTGAGCAACCTGTGCTGGTGGGAGGGGTCCCTGCCCAGGGCAGGGGGCTGGAGCTGGATGATCTCGAAGGTCCCTTCCAGCCCAACCCAATGTGAATCACAGAATGCTCAAGGTTGGAAGGGACCTTCAGAGATCAGCTTTTGATGTTGAAGAGTATTAATTACCCTGGCAAAGGCTCGGTGTCTGATCCAGCAGGCTGAGCAGCACCTCAGGACAGCATCCTCAGTATCTGCTCTGCTTCAGCCAGCAGGCTCTTGTTCTCCAGCCAGCCCCTCAGATCCCTTTGGGAATGTTCATGGGTTTGAGCAGAGAATAGCAAACAGAGAGGAGCCCTTGGGAGCTGTGGAAGCAGCTCCTTGTGGGAGTGCATGAAGTGGTTTGCAATGCTTTGCTCCATTTCCAGGCCCTTCCTTTGATAAAGTCAGCCAGGAAGATAAAGTCAGTCAGGGAGGGGTTTGTGTGCTCAATGGGACAAGCTGCCTGATGGCCCAGGCAGCTCACTGCTGCCTCAGGAAGTGTGTTCCTTTGCCTGCCTTGGGTGGTTTAGTAACAAATATTTGTCCTTCTCATGAGCCTCTTCTGGCTGCTGCTGCCTGCTGCTGCTGCTGTGGGATTTTGTTGGCACACTCCAGCAGCTTCTGAGGCCCCCTCAGCAGCAGGGCAGGGAGGGGATTCTGCCCCTCTGCTGTGCTCTGCTGAGAGCCTCCCCTGCAGTGCTGGGGCCAGCTCTGGAGCCCCCAGCACGACAAAGACCTGGAATTGCCCAGAGGAGGCCACAGCAATGCTGGGAGGCCTGGAAGCCCTCTGCTGTGAGGCCAGGCTGAGAGAGCTGGGGCTGTGCAGCCTGGAGAGCAGAAGGCTCCAGGGAGAGCTAAGGGCAGCCTGCCAGCACCTGAAGGGGGCTACATGAGAGCTGGAGGCATGGAGTGGCAGCAGAGGGGTGACTGTTTCAGGCTGGAAGAAGCTGGGTTTAGAGGAGACATCAGGAGGAAATTCATCCCCAGGAGGGTGGTGAGGCCCTGGAACAGGTTGCCCACAGAGGTTATGGAGGCTCCAAGCCTGGAAGTATTGAAAGCCAGGTTGGAGGTGTCCCTGCAACTTGGCCTTGGAACTAGATGATCTTTGAGGTCCCCTCCAACCCAAAGCAGTCTGTGGCTCTGTGATGCAATGAACAGAAGCTGCCTTTCAAGCCTTCAATGCCAGTTGCTGCTGTCCAGCCTCAGCACTGCTCTTGGGTGACTTTCTCAATTCAATCTCTCCAGATAAAGAGGAGAGGAAAAACTTCCTGCTGTTGACACAAGCCTGAAGATTAGAACCCACAGCAAATGTTGGTTGTGGGGTTTGTTATCTACCCTGGAACCTTTCTGTTCTCCTGCAGGAAGCCATTAATGGCCTCATGTCAGCAACATTTCACTCCCAGAGCAAGGCCAGCAGCCCAGCACCTGCTTTTGGCACAAGCAGGGAGTTAGACCCTGCAGGTAGGAGGACAAATGGGTTTGGTCACTTGCTCTGGTTACAAACTCCCTCCTTGATGCTTTACCATCAGAGGTAAGTCAGGACCTGGACCAGAGGGTTGGAACTGGCTGAGCTTTAAGATCCCTTCCAAGCCAAACCATTCAGTGAATCTAGGAAAGGAATGGAAGAGATGGAGAGAGGAGGAGGAGTTCAGACTTTCATCATCTCTTTTTCTCTCTGCTTCCTCACTCTCTCCTTCTCCTGCCCCTGTTTTGTCTATTGGACAAAATGTTGCCCTCAAAATGGCAGAGAAAGGGACACAGCTTAAGCAGGGCACCCACAGCAGCTTGCCCAGCAGCACAGCCCAGGGGGGGTTGGAAGCTCTCCAGAGGAGACTCCACAACCTCTCTGGGCAGCCTGCCCCAGGCCTCCAGCAGCCTCACACCAAAGAAGTTTCTCCTCCTGCTCAGATGGAACCTCCTGGGCTCCAGTTTGTGCCCTCTGCCCCTTGCCCTGTCCCTGCACACCACTGACAAGAGTCTTTCCCCATTCCTCAAGTCTCTCTGGAGCAGAGACTCCAATAGGCATCTTCAGAGACTTGTGGAGGAAAGAGGAGACCTTCTGGCTCTCTACAACCTCCTGAAAGGAGGTTGGAGCCAGGTGGGGGTCAGTCTCTTGTCCCTAGTAGAAAATGACAGGACAAGAGACAAGAGGAAATGGCCTCCAGTTGCAGCAGAGGAGGTTTAGGTTGGACAAAAGGAACAATTTCTTCCCCCAAAGGGTTGCCAAGGCCTGGCTCAGGTTGCTCAGGCAGGGGTGGAGTCCCCATCCCTGGAGAGGTTTCAAAGCTGTGGAGATGTGGTGCTGAGGGATATGGTTTGGTGGTGAGCTGGCAGTGCTGGGGTAAGGGTTGGACTGGACCTGTTCCAACCAAAATGGCTTAGCAGCAGGGTTGGTGCTGCTGCCTCAGTGGTGGCTTTGGAGAGCTCACAATTATTTTGCAGCCTAACCAATGCCATCTCTGCTCTGCTGTGCTGCTTCCAGTGTTAGTTGTTCTGCCATTGCTGTCTCCTCTTCTCTCTGCTGAAGATAAAACCCCCCATTTTATGGCTGTGATAAATGTGAGAAGCCTACCCAGAGCCTGCCAGACTGCCTCAGCAGTTTCATTGCTTGGTATCAAGCCCTGATGAAGAAACAATCAACTAGACGTCCTCTAAACTAATTACCCAGCCTTTGATGCTGCTCAGTGGGTGGCTATCCAAAAGCCCACTTCCAAGAGCAGAAAGAAGCTTGGGTGATGTGTTTAAAGTAGATCTTCCCTCTCCAACTGCACCACAGCAGAGCTCCCAAGCGGTGCTGCACAGCTGAACCAGGTTTCCAGGCTGGGTGTTGCAGAGCAGAGGGCTCCCTTAGCAGGGAGGAGGCACACTTGGCAGAGGATCATTTTAACTTGCCCAAAGTATTTCCAGTCTCAAAGCAAAGCATCCCTTTCAGTTCCACTCCTGATTCCCACTAGCATCCCAAAATGTGAAGCCTGTACAGCCCTCCTGTAGCGCGTGAGCTAAATCAGAGCTGGGGAGTCTGTGACCTCTCCCACCAAGGGCTGGCTAAAGCCAGTCCAAAAGGGAAGCAAACAAGGGAGCAATTCATTTTGTCCACTGAGGAGCTGGGTCACAAGTTTGTTTGGTTTCCAGCCTCAGAATTCATGCAACTCTCCTGACAGCAAGGCCAGAGGAGCAATTTGAGAGCAGCTCCATTGCAGGTCCCACAGGAGGTGGTTTCACAATTGGTTTGCTCTGCTCTGACTCCACAAGGGCATGGGAAGGGATGATCCCTCCCTCAACCCTCCCTGGAGGCTTCCATCTCTTCTCCTTGGTCCTTCCCCACCACCATTGCCTCCCTAGGACCACTTTTTGCTCACTGATCAGGCTGCTGGCACTGCTGAGACAGGAGTGAGAGGTGTCCTTGTGGAGCTTGCCCAGAGGGGTTCTCCCCTCCCAGCCCTGCCACCATCCAGCTCAGGTGGCTTGTGGCATCTGGAGGTGCTGGATTCACCAGCAGCTAGGTGAGCTCTGGGGCTGCCCCAAGCAGGAGGGAAAAGACAGCAGAGATGCTGAGGTGCCTGGAGCAGCTTTGTGAGGAGCAAAGGCTGAGAGCCCTTGGGCTGGAGGAGAGCAGCCCCAGAGGGGATCTGAGCAATGCTCAGCAAGAGCTAAAGGCTGGGGAGGGGCAAGAGGCTGGGGCCAGGCTCTTGTCAGTGGTGCCCAGGGACAGGACAAGGGGCAGTGGGCACAAACTGGACAGCCTGCTGTGGGAAGGTGCAGCATCAGTGCTTGGAAAGTTTCTCTCCTGATTTCTAGGACCTCCAGCTGGCACAGACTGAGGCTTCTCAGACATCTGTTTGGAAGTGCAGGTGTCAAGAATTCCATGAGACTCCTGCTGCGTCTTCCTGGAAGATGTTCCAGAAAAACCTCACAGTGATGAGAAGGGACAACAAAAGAGAGAACTGCAGCAGGAGGAGAGGTAGCAATTATTCTGTGTGGCTTATCTGTTAGGGCTGCTGATGAACAGCCAGCAGCCAAGAAGGCCACCAGCATCCTGGCCTGGATCAGCAATGGTGTGGCAGCAGGAGCAGGGAAGTGAGTAGGGAGTGATTCTCCCCCTGCACTCAGCGCTGGTGAGGCCACACTTTGAGTGCTGCCTTCAGTCTTGGGCCCCTCACTCCAAGAAGGACACTGAGGGCCTGGAGCAGGTCTAGAGAAGGACAATGAAGTTGGTGAAGGGTCTGGAGAAGAGGGCTGGTGAGCAGCAGCTGAGGGACATGGGGTTGTTCAGTCTGGAGAAGAGGAGGCTGAGGGGAGACCTCCTGGCTCTCTGCAGCTCCCTGAGAGGAGGTTGGAGTGAGGTGGGGGTTGGGCTCTTCTCTCTAGTTACAAGTGAAAGGACAAGAGGAAATGGCCTCAGGTTGCACCAGGGTAAGTTTAGGTTGGACATGAGAAGAAACTTCTTGATTGAAAAGGTTCTCAAAGACTGCCCAGGCTGCCCAGGGAGGGGGTTGAAGTCCCATCCCTGGAGGGGTTCAAAAGAGACCTGGGTTAGCACCAGACTGAGTTAGAAGAGGGGTGGAACTGACGATCTTAAAGAGCTTTTGCAGCTGAGAAGATCCTGTGGCTCTGTACCTGTGCAGTTTGCTGCCAGCAGAGACAAGCACTGAAATCTCATTCCACCTGAACTTCAGAAACGCTTCCCAGCTAGCAGTCTCCTCCCTCAGCCCACTTCCTAATCACCACAGCTCCACTGGCCAGTGGGCTAACAGGGTTAGTGCTGAGTGCTCAGGATAAAACTCCATCACAACCTGCTCCTGATTTAATAGCTGCAGGAATACACCAGCCCACAGCAAAACCACCTCCTTATGGCACTTAGGAGAACAACCCCCCCCCAGCCCCCCAGTTGTGTCTCTCTCACTCACAACATGCAGCCCATTCCTTCCAGGAAATTCTTCTTATGTTTTTACCAGTGGAGGGCAGGAAAGAAGGAAGTGACCATGGCCAGGGCATTTCTCCTCTTGTTGTCACAGAGCTTGCAGAGGGGGAGGGGCTGGGGGGGAAAGGGAGAAATAGACTGCAGAAAGTGGTTGCAGCAAGCTGCAGCACTGAGTGCTGTGAGGAAATAATGAGGCCTGAAGTGAAACTTCCCCATCACTACTCCAGTTTTCCCTTTCCTCTATTATTACAAGAGTGATGCTGGGTGGAAAACCAAATCTCTTTCCCTCCCCTCTATCAAAATGACCTCACAAATATGCTGGGGCTGGAAAGAGGATCTGCACCAAGCAAACCCCTTCCTTGTGAGCTAGTAGACAAGAGGAGGGAAATAATATCCTAGGTGGCAGCCAGAGCAGGGTGGGCAGCAGAGGGGATTCTGCCCCTGGGCTCTGCTTAGACCTCACTTCCAATCCTGCCTCCAGTTCTGGTGTCCCCAGCAGGAGAAGGACTCAGAACTGCTGGAGAGAGTCCAGAGGAGGCCACAAAGATGCTCCCAGGGCTGGAGCAGCTCTGCTGTGAGCACAGGCTGAGGGAGCTAGGGCTGTGCAGCCTGCAGAGGAGAAGGCTCCAGGGGCACCTCAGAGCTGCTGCCAGCACCTGAAGGGATCCTGCAGGAAGGCTGCAGAGAGACTTTTGCTGAGGGGGTCTGGAGCCAGGCCAAGGGGGAATGGTTTGGAGCTGAGGCAGAGCAGGGTCAGAGTGGAGCTGAGGAAGAAGTTGTTCATTGTGAGGGTGGTGAGCCTCTGGCCCAGGCTGCCCTGGGAGGCTGTGGCTGCCTCCTGCCTGGGGGTGCTCCAGGCCAGCAGCTCTTGGTCTCCAGAGGCAGAAAGCCAAGTCCTGCCCACCCCTACTTGCACAAAGTCCATGGTCATTCCAGAAGTGATTCTGCTGAAGATGTTTCCTTGCCCAACTGTTCCCTTTCCATCATGTGCCTGCCACGTGCCACAGCTTCCTCTTCCCTTCATCTGTGCTATGCTGCTTTTGATACCAGGACAACCTCAACATCCATACAGGATGCTGGGCTTGGATTTGAGGGATATTTAAATCATTAATCAGTTAACAACTTTTCCAGGTGGGTCACCACTGCCCTCTGAGGGGAGCCTGGTGTCCCAAGACCCTTCAGGATGGGGAAGGTGGGACAGCAGCTCCTTGAGAGCACCTGGGTGTCCCAACCCCCCTGAGGAAGAGGCAGTGGGACAGCAGCTTTTGGAGGGTACCTCGGTGCCCTGAACTCCATGAGGGAAGAAGCAGTGGGAGAGCAGCTCTCAGAGGGGACCCAAGTGTCCCAAGTCCCTGAGTGAAGGGGTGGTGGACAGCAGCTTTGAGAAGGGACTTGGGACAGCCAGGTCCCCAGGGAAAGGAGTGGTGGACAGCAGCTTCCAGAGGGGACCTGGCTGCGCTGAACCTCATGAAGGACAGGACAGCAGCCCCTGAGAAGAGCCGGGCGCCCCGAAGCCTGTTGGTGGCGGTGGGCCAGCAGCCCTCCGAGCCAGCCGTGCCAGCGCCCGGTGCCGGTGCCCGCAGCCCAGCCCAGCGCACCCCAGCACAGCCCAGCACACCACACCTCAGCCCAGCGCACCCCAGCCCAGCGCACCCCAGCACACCACACCTCAGCCCAGCGCACCCCAGCCCAGTACACCCCAGCCCAGCGCACCCCAGCCCACTGCATCTCAGCCCAGCGCACCCCAGCACAGCGCACCCCAGCCCAGCGCACCGCACCTCAGTCCAGCGCACCGCACCTCAGCCCAGCACACCCCAGCCCAGCACACCCCAGCCCAGCCCAGCGCACCTCAGTCCAGCGCACCGCACCTCAGTCCAGCGCACCGCACCTCAGCCCAGCGCACCGCACCTCAGCCCAGCGCACCCCAGCCCAGCCCAGCACACCCCAGCCCAGCGCACCGCACCCCAGCCCAGCGCACCGCACCTCAGTCCAGCGCACCGCACCTCAGCCCAGCACACCCCAGCCCAGCACACCCCAGCCCAGCCCAGCGCACCTCAGTCCAGCGCACCGCACCCCAGCCCAGCGCACCGCACCTCAGTCCAGCGCACCGCACCTCAGCCCAGCACACCCCAGCCCAGCACACCCCAGCCCAGCCCAGCGCACCTCAGTCCAGCGCACCGCACCTCAGCCCAGCGCACCGCACCTCAGTCCAGCGCACCGCACCTCAGCCCAGCGCACCGCACCTCAGCCCAGCGCACCCCAGCCCAGCCCAGCACACCCCAGCCCAGCGCACCGCACCTCAGCCCAGCCCAGCGCACCCCAGCCCAGCGCACCTCAGTCCAGCGCACCGCACCTCAGCCCAGCGCACCCCAGCCCAGCGCACCTCACCCCAGCCCAGCGCACCGCACCTCAGCCCAGCGCACCCCAGCCCAGCCCAGCACACCCCAGCCCAGCGCACCGCACCCCAGCCCAGCGCACCCCAGCCCAGCGCACCCCAGTCCAGCGCACCGCACCCCAGCCCAGCGCACCCCAGCCCAGCCCAGCACACCCCAGCCCAGCGCACCGCACCCCAGCCCAGCGCACCCCAGCCCAGCGCACCGCACCCCAGCCCAGCGCACCCCAGCCCAGCGCACCCCAGCCCAGCGCACCGCACCTCAGTCCAGCGCACCGCACCTCAGCCCAGCCCAGCGCACCCCAGCCCAGCGCACCTCAGCCCAGCGCACCCCAGCCCAGCCCAGCGCAGATGCCAACCGCACTGTTCCGACGCCGCTCCGCGGACGCCTCAGGAGCCCCCCAGCAGCCCGGCCCCAAGGCCGCCGGTGCCGGCGGCTGCCGCTTTACCTTGACGGTGGCCTTGCGGAGCTGCCCCAGCGCCCGCAGCGCGGCGGGAGAGCCGCTCTGGAAGTTGAGGTACTGCAGAGCCACCCGCGCCGCCCCCGCCGCCAGCCGGCTGCCGGCGTCCAGCTCCCGCTCGCCGCTCGCCGGGGCGGCAGCCCCCGCCGGCCGCAGCGGGCTCAGGAGGCACAGGACGGGGAGGAGGAGGAGGAAGGCGGCGGGGGGCGCGGCGCTGAGCCCCTGCATGACGGTGCGGAGAGGCTGCGAGGCGCCGGCCGGCTCCGCACTGAGGCGAGCGCCGCTCAGCGCCGCTACTAATAGCCGGGGTCCGGACCGCGCCTGCCGCCGCCCTCCGACCGTGCCCCGGCCCCTGCCCGGCGAGCTCCGCGCTCCTGGCTACTGCCCTGCCCCTCGGCACTCCCACCGCCTGCGCCTCGGCCGGGACAGCAGAGCTGGGAGGCGAGCTGGGGTGCTGGAGGGGCATCCGGGGGTGCCAAGGGGTGTGTGAGAGGAGCCAGAGGAATCTAAGGGGAGCTGGGGGTTCTGTTTGGAGCTGAGGGTGCTTGAGAAAGGCTGGAGGTTGTCTGAGGAGAGCTGAGGAGGCTTGTGGGGTGCCAAGGGTTGTCTGAGGGGACACAGGAATGCTCAAGGGGTGCCCCAGAGACTTGAGGGATGCTGGGGGTTGTCTGAGGGCAGCTGAGGGGGGCTTGAGGAGGGCTGCAGGTTGTCTGAAGGGCACCAGAAGGCTGAGGTGTGGCAAGGGTTGTCTGAAGGGAACTGGGGACACTCGAGGCGGGCCAAGGGTTGTCTGAGGAGAGTGTGGCTGAGGACCACCCCACAGCCAACCACCAGCCTCCGGAGGCAGGAGAGGTGACCGTGTGAGCTGCGAGGCAGGCGTGCAGTTCCGATAACCTATCAGAGCCAGCACAGGCAGCCATGGGGAGCCCCCCAGTGTCTCCTCCTGAGTGTGATGGCAACGCAGCACTTCTGCAGAGCAAATGCTTGCTCAGGCAGTGTCGAGGGTCGAGGGGAAGGCAAGGCCTTCTTCCCCCGCCCTGTAAAGTGAAGGGAAGAAAAATGGAAAGGAAAAAGACCCACAGCCAGATTAGCAAAGGGATTGTGTGCTGTGCTTACAAAGCAGTTCAGGGAATGCAGGTTTACAGACAGAATTTACAATATTTGCAATATGCACAGAGAAATATGCAACAAAGTAACACAGAATGAGATTCCCTTCCCCCATCTAGAGGAAGGGTTTCCCCCTGTACCCCCTTCTCTCCCCTTTTTCCCCAAAGAGGGTTAGAAAGAGAGAAAAAAAGAGCAAATGTTAATTAAAATAGTTATGTGTTAGAAGAGGCCTTATCTGCTCCGAGGTCAGTCTGGCCGGAAGCCCAGAAGCTGTGAGCTGCAGGAAGGAGGGGGAAAAGTGCAAGACTGAGTGAGACCAGTCTCACTAGGAATCAAAACCTAAGGCAGTGCTTCCTTCTGCTTCTCCACCAATGAAATTAGTTTAGACCTGTCTTGTTTATAAAACATTCGGCCATGGTGTCCCTTGGTTAAAGGCACCGCCTCAAACGGTCACCGGCAGAGAGAAGCTTTCCTCAGGACACAGCTGAAACACTCCCAAAGCTGCAGGAGGAGCAGAGGGAAGTGAGGCTCTTTGGAAGCAGTATGGTCCTTACCTCTCAGAGTGTGGAGAGAGAATGAACTGAGACAGCACCCTGGCAGCCATATGCCTTCAAGATGATTTTGAGGACAGAAGTGGGTTTGCTGCTTTGCTGCTTCTGGAATCACAGGTTGCCAAGTTGCAGGGGATCTCAAGGGTGATCTGGTCCAGAGCCACCTTGGTTTGGAAAGGCTGGATGTGGTATAGCTGTAAAAGACTGCTACCCTGCCTCCAGTCCTGGTGTCCCCAGCAGGAGAAGGACACAGAGCTGCTGGAGAGAGCCCAGAAGAGGCCACAAAGATGCTCCAAGGACTGGAGCAGCTCTGCTGTGAGCACAGGCTGAGGGAGCTGGGGCTGAGCAGCCTGCAGAGGAGAAGGCTCCAGGGGCACCTCAGAGCTGCTGCCAGCACCTGAAGGGATCCTGCAGGAAGGCTGCAGAGAGACTTTTGCTGAGGGGGTCTGGAGCCAGGCCAAGGGGGAATGGTTTGGAGCTGAGGCAGAGCAGGGTCAGAGTGGAGCTGAGGAAGAAGTTGTTCATTGTGAGGGTGGTGAGCCTCTGGCCCAGGCTGCCCTGGGAGGCTGTGGCTGCCTCCTGCCTGGGGGTGCTCAAGGCCAGCAGTTGAGTCTAGCTGAGAGGTGTCCCTGGGCATGGTGGGGAGCTTGGAGCAGCTGATCTCTGAGGTCCCTTCCAACCTGAGCCTTTGTGTGATTCCCTGAAAGCCAGCCCAGCTCAGCCCAGCTCAGCTCAGCTCACACAGCATTCTGTGACTGCTGGGTTAAAGGTGCTGGAGGGATTTTCACTGACCCACTCTGTTAGCACTTGAGCAGAAGGGTGCTCCTGTCTGCAGCTGGGAGTCTGTTTCTATGCTCCTGCAGGGTCTCAGAACCCTGGTGAAAGCCTCAAACTGTCTTTCATGAAGCATTAAGTTGCCTTTGCACCGTGCTGCTGTCTCAGAGAACTTGAAATTCAGTGTTTTCCAGGCCTTCCTAAGTGAGGGAAAGAACTGCAACACCAGAAGCATAACAGCTTGCTTTATTACAGCCTTTTCTGTGCCTCCCAGCTTCCTTCAGCTTGCCCTGACTTCTGCTGGAGATGATGATTGTCCTTCCTCACATTCCCTGGCAGGCTGTTTCTTTTCTTTCCATGGGGACAGCAGATGCCAATGTTGTTCCTCTCTGTTTTTCCCTTCCCACAATCCACAGGTTGGGTCTGGTTTGTCCCTTCTGCAGCTTGCTTTATTCCTTTTTGGTTGCTGGCTAACCAATCCTTGCTTACAAATCCTGAAGGGCCTCAAGAGAGATGGGCTGTGTCTGGAGTGGAAGTGTCAGATGAAGGCAGAGAGATGGGGTTGGGCCAAGAGCTTGTCTAGCACAGCATCCTTTAGCAGTGTCTGTGCCTGCTGATGACTGTTAAGAACAGGGCAGGGATGGGGGATGCTTCCTGGGAGCAGTCTCAGCTTCCCACCACTTCTGGCTCTGAAACAACAGAGGTCTTCTCAGAGTGTTTAGCAACCTCCAGTGAATTTCTGCTCTGCAAATGAGTTCTGTCCCCATGAGCCCATCTCAGGCTCTGGACACACCTCCATCACATCCTTTATGTTTCCTGACTCTACTCCTATCCTGACCTAGTGGTTGTAGGATCCTAGAGTCACAGACTGGGTTGGGTTGGAAAGAACCTTTCAAGGCCACCTAGTCCAAGCTCCCTGCAGTCACCAGGGCCAGCTGAAACTAGAGCAGGGGGCCCTGAGCCTCAACCAACCTGACCTGGGATGGTTGCAGAGATTGGAAATCTCTCTGGGCACCCTGGGACAGGTTCTGACCACCCTCGGCATGAAAAGCTTCTTCCCCCTATATAGTCTGAATCTCTCTATCTCAGTTCAAACCATCACCTCTTGTCCTGTCCCTACAAGCTCTGCTCAAAAGCCTGTCCCCAGCTTTCTGCTCAGCTTCTTTCAGCACTGAGAGGCCACCAGTCTGAGGTCTCAAATCACTGAGCTGGTTCTCTTCTAGCCCAGAGCCTGGTGTGTCTGAGGTCTCAAATCACTGAGCTGGTTCTCTTCTAGCCCAGAGCCTGGTGTCTGAGGTCTCAAATCACTGAGCTGGTTCTCTCCTAGCCCAGAGCCTGGTGTCTGAGGTCTCAAATCACTGAGCTGGTTCTCTTCTAGCCCAGAGCCTGGTGTCTGAGGTCTCAAATCACTGAACTGGTTCTCTTCTAGCCCAGAGCCTGGTGTCTCAGCTGCCAGGCCTTGACCCCATCCATGACTTTCCATGCCCTTCCTTTTCCCTCTGGGTTTCTCCTCCTTTTCCTGCTCTCTGGGTTAGCATCACTGTTGGCTGTTTCCTTCCTCTTGAGTGCTACCAAGAGCAACCCAGAGCCGAGGGTCAGCCTGGGAAGGCCAGGGAAGCTGTGTCCCAAGGCAGGGACACCTCCCTGGCAAGTCCCTGGCCTGCTGCAGAGGTTGTGTTGCTATAATTTGCTGTTGCTCGAGCGTGGCTCTGAATTTACAGAGCACTTTGACCTGGGGAAGCTGAGCAGCCCAAACCTTGTACAGGGCCAGGGCGGGGCTGGGAGGATGTTCCCAAGTGTGAACAAACAGGAACCTGCTGCTCCCAGGGCAGCTAGAACAGGAATTCATTTTAAATCCTGATTTCATGTGGCTCTTGAAAGCTTCTCCCTCTAAGAACCAGGCTTGAGGTGAAGCTTCTTTGCCTCAAGTTCTTCCATGACTGTAAAATGGAAGCACCACAGCATGGAACACCTGAAGAAAAGGAAGTGGACAGTGATTTACCTTGAAGTGACAGGAGTGTTGGTAAGAAATTCTTCCCAGTGAGGAGGGGGAGACCCTGGCACAGGCTGCCCAGGGAGGCTGTGGATGTTCCCTCCCTGGAGGTGTTGAAGGCCAGGCTGGATGAGGCCTTGAGCAGCCTGGGCTGGTGGCAGGGGGGTTGGAAGTGGATGATCTTGAAGGTCCTTTCCATCCCAAGCCATTCTGTGAATCCATGAGACATTCCAGTTCAGCAGAAGGTGCTGTGTGTAGCTCTGGCCCTTCTAGGATACCTTTTCCCCTCATCCCAGTGAACACAGTCCAGCCCCAGAGAGAGGATGGAAGTGGTATAAGTTAAATGTTATTAAGCTTCTCATCCTCTTCTCTGTTCTACAGCAAACTAAATTGTGCCTAATTTCCCAGCCTTAAGGTTCATAGATTCACAGAATGGTTTGGCTTGGAAGGGAACTCCTCCCTCATCTCCAGCCTCAATCTGCCCTCTTCCAGCTCGAAGCCATTGCCTCTCATCCTGTCACTCCCAGTCCCTTCCCAGCTCCCCTGTAGCCCCTTTGGGTACTGCAAGGCTGCTTTAAGGTCTCCCTGGAGCCTTCTCTTGTCCACACTGAACAGCCCAACTCTCCCAGCCTGACCCCACAGGGGAGGTTCTGCAGCCCCTGATCATCCTCATGGCCTCTGGAGCCTCTCCAGCAGCTCCAGGTCCTTCTTGTGCTGGGGGCCCCAGAGCTGGAGGCAGTGCTGCAGGTGGGGGCTGAGCAGAGCAGAGGGGCAGAATCCCCTCCCTGTGCTGCTGCTCTCCCTGCTCTGGCTGCAGCTCAGCACTCAGCTGGCTCTGGGCTGCCAGGGACCACTGCTGGCTCCTGGGGAGTTTGTCACCACCTGACACCCCCAAGGCCTTCTCTTCAGCACTGCTCTTGAGCCCAGCCTGGGTTTGTGCTTGGGGTTGCCCCAAGGCTGGGGGAGTGCTTGCATCAAGCTGATGTCTCAGCTGACTTGGGCCCTTCAGAGATGGAAATGAAGGTTTGGTGCAGGCAGCTGCTCTCAAAAAACCCCAAAACATTCCTTGGCTTTCATTCTCCTGCCATCTCATGTCATGCATCAGAGGCCAGCTAGTCCTCATTTGGTTCCTATTTGCAGACTATTTCTGCATCCTTTGTAAGCATTTTACAGCAGCCCTCCCTGGCTCCTCATCACTACCAGGTGACTGTGAAATCATCCAACCCATTTGGGCCAACTGCACTTGATTTGCTTCTCTTCCTTGTCCAGTTCTCACTTCAGCAGCCTGCTGCAGCTCAAGCCAAACTCTGCTACTTGATTTTTAAGTGAATTCTTGAATTCTTGTGTTTCTTGAATCACAGCTTGATTTCATTCCCAAGAATACCTCACCAGGGCTCATTTTCCCCTGTCCTTAAGTCTCCAGGTCTGTTGCTGGATGAATCAGGCTGGGAACAGATGATTTTCTGTGGCATTGCTGGAGCACAGGCATAAAAACTGTGGATGGTTGGTTTCCTCTGGCTCTTTCTCTGGCTCCTCCTCTGGCTGCTTTCTTCCCCGCCCTGGTTTTGAAGGCTTTTGCCTATTTTGAAATCCTTCTGGTTATGGAGGGGTTTGGGTTCTGAAGTCAACTCTTCAGTGCCAGCAGGGACAGGTGCTGCATTTTCCTCCTGGATTTGGTATCTGTGGCTCTTCTCCAGGCTGAACAACCCCAACTCTCTCTGCCAGATCTCTTCACTGAGCAGTGACATTTATTTGGAGCAGGGGCAGTAAATCATTGCAGATTGCTATCATTCCAACATTGAAAGGAGACATCATTGAAAGAAACAGAAGGAAAGAACATTTTGCCAACCTGTTTGGATAACTTGGGGTTATGGAACAGGTATGGAGTGAAGAAATCTTAGTTTATAGACTGGCCCCAGCAAACAAATGCTTTACTTGCCCAGTGAGATATCATCCAGCAGGGGCAGGAAGAAACACAAGCAATAAATCATAGAATCCTAGAATGGCTTAGGTTGGAAGGCATCTCAGAGATCATCTGCTCCATCCTCTGCTGTGAGCACAGGCTGAGGGAGCTGGGGCTGTGCAGCCTGCAGAGGAGAAGGCTCCAGGGGCACCTCAGAGCTGCTGCCAGCACCTGAAGGGATCCTGCAGGAAGGCTGCAGAGAGACTTTTCCTATGGGTGGCTGGAGCCAGGCCCAGGGGGAATGGTTTGGAGCTGAGGCAGAGCAGGGTCAGAGTGGAGCCGAGGAAGAAGTTGTTCATTGTGAGGGTGGTGAGACTCTGGCCCAGGCTGCCCTGGGAGGCTGTGGCTGCCTCCTGCCTGGGGGTGTTGAAGTCCAGGTTGGATGAGGCCTTGAGCAGCTGAGTCTAGCTGAGAGGTTGGTGGCAGGGGGGTTGGAGCAGCTGATCTCTGTGGTCCCTTCCACCCTGAGCCACTGAATGATTCTCTGATTTTCCCCCTAGCAGATGCAGGTGGCTGGAAGTCATGACCCCCTCTGTCCCTCACACATGCTCTATGAATTTGATTGAGGCTAACATCCACTTCTAGCTGCCAGCAATAAACCCTCCCTTGAAACAGCAGGGGTTTGGCAGTGGCTTTCTCAAGGCTCAGCATATGTCACTGTGAGACAGCTCTTGCAACAGGACAATGGCTTTGGAGGTGTTTTGTTGTGCAATGTTTGCACAAGGCATTAAATATTTGAACCATAAAGGGGTGAGGTCTCCAGGTGGGGCCAAAGGGGTGAATTCTAAGCCCAAATTCTCCAGCATGTGTCACAAAGCATCTTTCTCCCCAGGTGACGTGGATGAAAGGATCCAGAGAAGGAGCAGGTGAGAGCAAACACATTTCCCACCTCTTGCTCACCACAGCCTCCCTTTTGCCCTCTCCTTTGTCAATTCTCATCTCTCTCTCAGCAAGCACTCCCAGGGCTTTGGTCTCCCTCCCCACAGATCACAAGAGGTCAGGGGTTGGAAGGGATCCAAAGAGCTCATCGAGTCCAACCCCCCTGCCAGAGCAGGAGCATAGCATCCAGCACAGGTCACCCAGGAACACATCCAGAGGGGCCTTGAAAGTTTCCAGAGAAGGAGACTCCACAGCCTCTCTGGGTTCAGCAAGGCACTGGATGGCTGTTGGAGTCCAGGCTGGCCCAACCACCCCAGAGCTGAGAGCATGGCTGGGCTTTGGGATGATGGACACACTCTCCAGGACCAAACCAAACCAATAAACCCAACAAAGCCCAGCTCCCATCACTGGAAAGAGTCACTTGTGCCCAAAACTAAACAAAAGGCTGGAGGTGAGGAGAAAGTTCTTCACAGGAAGCGTAACTGGCCATTGGGATGTGCTGCCCAGGGGGGTGGTGCAGTCCCTGTCCCTGGAGGTGTTCAAAGAAGGCTTGGATGTGGCACTTGGAGCCATGGTTTAGTTGTCAGGAAGTGTTAGGCCATAGGTTGGACTTGATGATCTCTGAGGCCTTTCCCAGCCTGGTTGATTCTGTGACTCTGTGACTGTGGATGCTGAGCTGTAGGGTCCATGGCTCATGGAATCAGAAGGCAAAAAGGTGTGGGGGGGGACACAAATGGGAGAAAGCACCCTTGGGGACAACTCTGCACTGCCACTCCTGGGCAGACCCAAAGGAGACCCCAAGAGATTTCTTTTGAATAATGATTTCTGCTTTTATTTAATGCATTGATCAGAGTTTGCCAACAGGTCAGGGAAGTTCTCCTCCTTGTCTGCTCTGCCCTAGTGAGGCCACACCTGGAGGACTGGGTCCAGTTCTGGGCTCCCCAGTTCAAGAGAGAAAAGGAACTCCTGGAGAGAGTCCAGCAGCCTACAGGAAAGCTGGAGAGGGACTTTTCCCTGAGGCATGCAGTGACAGGGTGAGAGGGGATGGCTCCAGACTGGAAGAGAGAGGAGACATTAGGAGGAAATTCTTTCCCATCAGGGTGCTGAGGCACTGGCATAGGTTGTCCTGAGAAGCTGTGGAGGCTCCAAGGCTGAATGTGTCAAAGTCAGGTTGGATGAGCAGCCCCACCCAGGCAGGAGGTGTCCCAGCCCATGGCAGGGGTTTGGAACTGGATGATCTTTAAGGCCCCTTCCAGCCCAAACCAGTCTGTGACTCTGATGTTGAGCTGTTGAAAGCTCAAGCTAAATACCAGTTGGTGAAGAAGAGTAGAGGAGCACTGAGCAGCCACCTTCAGCAACACTAATTCCAGCTGGGGAGGTGGCACTTGGTGCCATGGTCTAGTCATGAGGTCTGTGGTGACAGGTTGGACTTGATGAGCTTTGAGGTTTCTTCCAGCCTTGGTGATTCTGTGATGCTGTGACTGCAAGGAGAAAAGTTCTTCAGCCCTCATTGCTTTGAAGTTTAAGGCAGCTGTGTAAGCTGGCAAGCCTCCACTGCTGCACAGCAGCCTCCACTGCTGCACAGCAGCATCCTGCTGCTGCAGGGAGGGAGCTGCCTGCTCAGGTGCTCACCTCTCCCCAAGCACCTTGTGGCAGTGGATATTGATGGGCAGCAATTTTCCTTCAAGTAAAGAGTTCTGAGGAGAAACTGCTGCTTTGCTGATGGGAGATGTGCCCTGGCATCAGTGGCCCTGTTAGTGTAGCTCAGGATGGCACCCTGGGGCATGGTCTCATGCTCATGGAGGTGTCAGGTAGAGGGCTGGATCCAGAAGGCCAAGGGCAGCCTGGGCTGCATCCAAAGCAGCATTGCCAGAGAGGTGATTCTGACACTGTGCTCTGCTGAGACCTCACCTGCAGTACTGTGTGCAGCTGTGGAGCCCTCAATACAGGAAGGACCTGGACCTGATGGAGAGGGTCCAGAGGAGGCCATGAAAATGCTCAGGGGGTTGGAGGAGCTCTGCTGTGAGGACAGGCTGAGGGAGCTGGGGGTGTTCAGCCTGGAGAAGGCTCTGGGGAGACCTAATAGCAGCCTGCCAGGACTTGAAGGGGGCTACAGGAAGGATGGAGATAGACTGTCTGCAAAGGTCTGCAGGGACAGGACCAGGGGCAGTGGCTTCAAGCTAGAGCAGAGCAGATTGAGTTTGGATGTGAGGAAGAAGTTCTGCACCATGACGGTGGTGGAACACTGGCACAGGCTGCCCAGGGAGGTGGCTGGGGCCCCATCCCTGGAGATATCCAAGGTGAGGCTGGAGAGGGCTCTGGGCAACCTGCTCTAGTTGGAGATGTCCCTGCTGGCTGTGAGGAGGTCAGACTGGATGAGCTTTGGAGGTCCCTTCCAGGCTGGCCCATTCTAAGGTTCTAGGATCTTAGGAGGCTTTTCCAACCTTCATGATGCTATGGTAGAATGCTTTGGGTTGGAAGGGCCCTTTAAAGGTCTGTTAGTTCAACTGCAGACATCTATGCCCAGCTCCAGCACAAACCACAGCTATTCTGGGGAGGTTTGGGGTTTGTTTGCATGTCTGGATCTAGACAAGATGGCACTGAGTGGTCACCAGCTCTCTCCTGCCACTTGCAGAAGCCACTTTCCCCCAGCAAACTATTTCTCCAGCACTGGGTTTGCTCCAGCAGCAAAGTGTCTCTAACTCCCTGGCTAAACTGCTTCTGGCAGAGAACACTGTGGGGCCTGGGAAATGATTCTGCTGTTTCCCTGGAATCCTGCTCCTGTTTCCCTGGAATATTCTGCTGTTTCCCTGGAATCCTTCTGCTATTTCCCTGGAATCTTCTGCTGTTTCACTGGAATCCCTCTGCTTTTCCCTGGAATCCTGCTCCTGTTTCCCTGGAATATTCTGCTGTTTCCCTGGAATCCTGCTGCTGTTTCCCTGGAATCCTGCTGCTGTTTCCCTGGAATCCTGCTGCTGTTTCCCTGGAATCCTGCTGCTGTTTCCCTGGAATCTTCTGCTGTTTCCCTGGAATCTCTGTTTTTTCCCTGGACTCCTGCTGCTGTTTCCCTGGACTCCTTTGCTGTTTGACAAATGCAACCAGCATAGCAGGGGTTTGGATTTATGCCCTCCCACAGGTTTCAGACAATGCCATTTATAGCAGAACCCAGATCAATATTTGGTGTCTTACAGATGCAAACCTGATGTGTTCTGTTGGGAGATCTGGATGGGGCTCTGAGCAACCTGCTGTAGTTGCAGATGTGCCTGCTGACTGCAGGGGCATTGGACAAGATGAGCTTAAAAGGTACAACCCAAGCCATGCCATGGTCTCTGGTTCTCCTGCTGGCACTGCACATCAGCAATGGAAGCCCTGGGGTAGGACAAGTTATGGTCAGAGATTGTGTGTGATGCACCAGACAAAACTCTGCACCAGCTTCCTCTGTTGGGGTCCTGCTTTTTCATTCATAGGTTCACAGAATGGTTTGGGCTGGAAGGGACCTTAGACATCATTCAGTTCCAACCCCCTGCCACAGGCAGGGACACCTCCCACCAGCCCAGGCTGCTCAAGGCCTCATCTGATCTGGCCTTGAACACCTCTAGGGAGGGAACATCCCCAGCCTCCCTGGGCAGCCTGTGCCAGAGTCTCCCCAGCCTCACTGGAAAGAATTTCTTCCTCATCTCCAGTCTCAGGCTGCCCTCCTCGAGGCTGTACTGAGCCACAAACATTCTTTATGCTGGAAGAAACCTTTAAGATCATCAGGTCCAAGCATAAATCAATGTTAGCATCAGAGGTAGGTTTGGGTTGCAAGGTGAAGCCCTGTTCAGGGTGGGGGTTGCTGATTTTTTAAGAAGAAAAAAAACTGAACTTACAGTTGTGGAATTTTCTTCTCTCTGATCTCAGTTTAGGTTGAACCTGTGGAACAATTCCTTCCCCCAAAGGGTTGTCAAGGCTTGGACCAGGCTGCCCAGGGCAGTGGTGGAGCTCCCATCCCTGGAGGGGTTTCAGCGTGGTGCTGAGGGCCATGGTTAGGTGGTGAACAAATGGCAGTGCTGGGTTAAGGGCTGGAGTTAAAATAGAATAGAAAAGGAATAGACCAGGTTGGAAGAGACCTTCAAGATCATTGTGTCCAACCTATCATCCAACACCACCTAATCAACTAACCCATGGCACCAAGCACCCTGTCAAGTCTCCTCCTGAACACCTGCAGGGATGGGGACTCCACCACCTCCCTGGGCAGCACATTCCAATGGCCAATCTCTCTCTCTGTGTAGAACTTTCTCCTCACCTCCAGCCTAAACCTCCCCTGGCACAGCTTGAGACTGTGTCCTCTTGTTCTGGTGCTGGGTGCCTGGGAGAAGAGACCAACCCCCTCCTGGCTACAACCTCCCTTCAGGGAGCTGGAGAGAGCAAGAAGGTCTCCCCTGAGCCTCCTCTTCTGCAGGCTAAACAACCCCAGCTCCCTCAGCCTCTCCTCACAGGGCTGTGCTCCAGACCCCTCCCCAGCCTCATTGCCCTTCTCTGGACACCTTGAAGTCTCTCAATGTCCTTCTTGAATTGAGGAGCCCAGAACTGGACACAGGACTCAAGGTGTGGCCTAACCAGTGCTGAGCACAGGGCAGAATGACCTCCCTGCTCCTGCTGGCCACACTGTTCCTGATGCAGGCCAGGATGCCATTGGCCTTCTTGGCTGCCTGGGCACACTGCAGGCTCATGTTCAGCCTACCATCGACCACTACCCCCAGGTCCCTCTCTGCCTGGCTGCTCTCAGCCACTCTGACCCCAGCCTGTAGCACTGCCTGGGGTTGCTGTGGCCAATGTGCAGAACCTGGCACTTGGATGTGTTCAATCTCCTGCCATTGGCCTCTGCCCATGTGCCCAGCCTGGCAAGGTCCCTCTGCAGAGCTCTCCTACCCTCCAGCAGATCAACTCCTGCCCCCAGCTTGCTGTCACCTCCACATTTACTGCTGATGGACTCAATGCCCTCCTCCAGATCATCAATGAAGATGTTAAAGAGCAAGAGTTGATGATCTCAGAGTTCTCCTCCAAGGTAGATGGTTCTGTGAAGTATTGCTGTTGATGTTGGGGTGAAGGTTTCCTTCCTGCATCCCAATCCCATCCACCTTTTCCCTTTGAAAGGAACTGTGAATGGAGAGCCATGTCCCACCCTTGGTCTCACCCAAGCAAACAGAGATGATTTAAAGGCAGATTGCTGTGTAGGTTGTAAAAGAGGGAGAGCTTGTGCTTTCCCTTGTGTAAGCCATGATGACTGAGCAGGGTTTTTCCAGGCAGACAGCTCAGAGCTCTCTTGCCACCTTGCCTCATCTTTTCGCAAGCAGTCCTGGCTGACCTTGCTCCCAGAGGTGAATGTGACAAACAATGGCAGGGCAGCCAGTGCTGAGCCTGTTTAAAGCACAATCATGGGAAATGCTGATGACCTCCCAGTGCCACCAAGTCCTTTCCCTTCCCCTGGCAACACCTATGGCTTGGCTCCACCACTCTGCTGCTGGCTTCTGCTTCCTTGACTTCCTGCTTTAGCCTGGAGAAGAGGAGGCTCAGGGGAGACCTTCTTGCTCTCTGCAACTCCCTGAAGGGAGGTTGTGGCCAGGAGGGAGTTGGTCTCTTCTCCCAGGCAATCAGCACCAGAACAGGAGGACACAGTCTCAAGCTGTGCCAGGGGAGGTTTAGGCTGGAGGTGAGGAGAAAGTTCTCCCCAGAGAGAGTTGTTAGCCATTGGGATGTGCTGCCCAGGGAGGTGGTGGAGTCCCCATCCCTGGAGGTGTTCAAGAGGGGATTGGAGGTGGCACTTGGTGCCATGGGTTAGTAGTCATGAGGTGTTGGGTGACAGGTTGGACTTGGTGATCTCTGAGGTCTTTTCCAACCTTGTTGATTCTGTGACTCTCTTCAGTGAGGTAGTAACCCCCAGGTTCTAGTGGTAGCACTTTAATGGCACAATGAAATCGCATCACAGCAGCACTAAGATACTAAATTACACCCAGCTTGGAGTTGGGGCTGTTCAGCCTGGAGAAGGCTCCTGGAGACCTTCTGGTGGCCTTTCAGTGCTTAAAAGAGCTGAGCAAAAAGCTGGGGCCAGACTTTTGAGCAGGACCTGTTGTGACAGGACAAGAGGTGATGGTTTGAAACAAAAAGGGAAATTCAGGCTGGAGAGAAGAAGGAATTTTTTATGCCAAGGGTGGTGAGAGCCTGTCCCAGGTTGCCCAGAGAGGTGGGAGATGCCCCATGGCTGGAACCATCCCAGGCCAGGTTGTCTGGGCCTCTGAGCCACCTGCTCTAGTTGCAGCTGTCCCTGCTGAGTGCAGGGGGGTTGGACTGGATGAGCTTGAAAGGTCCCTTCCCACCCAGCCCATGCTGGGTTCTAAGATGCACTTTAGAAACACATTGCCCAGAGAAGGGCAGCAGAGCTGGGGAAGGGTCTGGAGAGCAGGGCTGGGGAGGAGCAGCTGAGGGAGCTGGGGGTGTTCAGCCTGGAGAAAGGGAGGCTGAGGGAGACCTCAGTGCTCTCTGCAGCTCCCTGAAAGGAGGTTGAAGCCGGGTGGGGGTTGGTCTCTTCTCTCAAGTAACAAGAAATAGGACAAGAGGAAATAGCCTCAAGTTGCCCCAGGGGAAGTCTAGGCTGGACATCAGGACATGAGGAACGATTTCTTCCCCAAGAGGGTGGTGAAGGCCTGGCCCAGGCTGCCCAGGCCAGTGGTGGAGTCCCCATCCCTGGAGGGGTTTCAGAGCTGTGGTGCTGAGGGCCATGGTGTAGTGGTGAGGTGGCAGTGCTGGGGTAAGGGTTGGACTGGCTGCTCCTAAAGGTCTTTTCCAACCTAAACAATTCTGTGACTGTGATTATTTTTGCTCTCCTTCTGGCCTCTAATAAGCAACTTCAGATGCTGGCAGTGAAGGCAGCACTTGAGAGGAAGCTGGGTATATTTATTTTAGGCATAAACCCTGGCTTCTTAACAAGGCACTTCAAGTGGAGGAGGTCTGAGGTGAAGCTCTGCCTTCTGAAGGCAGCTATTGATCCTGAGAGGAAGTGCCTGGGGAGCCCAGGCAGGAGTCAGCAGCACCTGCTGTAACCCCAGACAGGCTGCTGGCAGCAGCCAGCCGAGAGCTGCTGCGGACTCTGGGCTGTAGGAAACACTTCCTGATGCAAACAGTGAAGGGACCTGAACACTGAAGGGGGTCTCATGATGTCACCCCATCCAGGTGAAAGCTTCAGAGGAGGGAACAGAAATCTTCTCAGGTAGAAATAAGGAAAAACTTCATCACTTTGAGGCCGCTGGAGCCCCCTTCAAGGGGCTGGGGCCAGGCTCTCATCAGTGGTGCCCCAGGGACAAGACAAGGAGCAGTGGGCACAAAGTGGACCCCAGGAGGTTCCATGTGAACAGGATAGAAAGTTGTTTGGTGTGAGGGTGCTGGAGGCCTGGAGCAGGCTGCCCAGAGAGGTTGTGGAGTCTCCTCTGGAGAGCTTCCAGTGTCCCTTGGCCACTGTGCTCCTGAGCAAGCTGCTGTGGGTGCCCTGCTTCAGCAGGGGGATTGGACCAATGATAGGATAGGATAGGGTAGGATAGGATAGGATAGGATAGGATAGGATAGGATAGGATAGGATAGGATTAACCAGGTTGGAAGAGCTCTTTGAGATCATCCAGTCTAACCTATCACCCAGGACCATTCGATCAACTAAACCATGGCACCTCCAGAGGTCCCTTCCAACCCCACCATGCTGGGGTCTGGGATTCCTCAGGTTTACCACTGCTTTTTCTCACTTGGCTGAGAGATGCTGAGCACCACCAGCAGCCCCTCAGGTTGGAGCAGAGGAGCATCTAAGTTGCTGTTTGGGAGCTGGAGTTTTGTGTGGCTTATCCTAAGACAACAACATCAGTAGTAAAGCATTACTGGGGGCCAACACAGAGGCTGCCCAGGGAGGTTGTGGATTCCCCATTCCCTGGAGGTGTTCCAGGCCAGGCTGCATGAGGCCTTGAGCAAGCTGGGCTGGTGGGAGCTGCCCCTGCCCATGGTAGGGGGTTAAAACCAGGTCTGTTTGCTGAGTACCCAGAGCACAGGGAAATGAGGGAAGCCTTGTGACAGCACAGAGATCCTCTTACAGCTTCCACACGTGGTGCTGTGCCAGCAGGACCCTTCACTGCTGGGTGGTGCCTATTTCCTCACAGCCTCCCCTCTGCCTGAACTCCAAGCCAGTTGCTGTGGACATCAAGATTCATAGATCACAGGATGGGTTGGACTGGAAGGCACCTCAAAGCTCATGCAGTTCCAACCCCAGGGACCCCTCCCACCAGCCCAGGTTGCTCAGGGCCTCATCCAGCCTGGCCTTGAGCACCTCCAGGCAGGAGACATCCACAGCCTCCCTGGGCAGCCTGTGCCAGGCTCTCCCCACCCTCATTGGAAAGAATTTCTTCTTAATCTCCAGCCTAAATCTCCACTCCTTCACCTTCAATCCATTGCCCCTTATCCTGTCACTCCCAGCCATTGCAAACGTTTGCTCCCCAGCTCTCCTGTAGCCTCCTTTAGGTACTGGAAGGCTGCTCTGAGGTCTCCCTGGAGCCCTCTCTTCTCCAGGCTGAGCCACGATGATGGTGGCCCGGGTCTGAGCATGACCATGGGTGGAGCCTTCAGCAAAGTGTCCCTCACAGCCCCCAGGGAGCCAATTATCCCATTTGGAGCTCATTTATTTGTCTGGCTTCCTCGAAGACGTGTCAGGAGCTGTGATTCATCCCCCAGTTCTTCCCAGTCCCCTGGGACCTGTGAAAGGGTTCTCAGCAGTGTTTCTTTTCCACTTCCTGGAAGCACTTGGTGTTTGGGGCAGGTTGCTGGGCTACCTTCTGCTGCTGGACACCTTCCATGGCCACACCACAGCCAAGGCTGGCTGCTGAAATGTTATCTCCTGGGTGTGACATCCGTGACATTACCTCCCTGAAAGTCCCAGGCCTCTGGGTCTGTAGGAAGATGGCTTTTCCAAAGGGGGCACAGAGGGGTGAGGCTGGCTGTGGGAAGCACTCCCAGGGAATAAAGGCTGGGGATGTGCTGAGAGCAGGCTAAGGAGCTCACACAAAACTGGGTTCTTGCTGCTTCAGCAGAAAGTGCAGTGACATGGGAGGCAGGGCTGGGGAAAGCCAGGCTGGAGGCTGAGATGATGCTGGGACAGTGAGAGGTGGAAGCAGGAGAGTCCTTTATGGAAGATGCTTCCAAAGAGTCCCCCCTCCCTGGAGGTGTTCAGGGCCAGGCTGGATGAGGCCTTGAGCAGCCTGGGCTGGTGGGAGGTGTCCCTGCCCATGGCAGGGGGTTGGAACTGGATGGTGCTGTCTGCTTTCTGAGAGCAGCCCTGTGCCTGCAGGGCCAAGGGCATCCTGGCCTGCATCAGGCACAGTGTGGCCAGCAGGAGCAGGGAGGTCATCCTGCCCTGTGCTCAGCACTGCTCAGGCCACACCTTGAGTCCTGTGTCCAGTTCTGGGGCCCTCAGTTTAAGAAGGACATTGAGAGACTTCACGGTGTCCAGAGAAGGGCAACAAGGCTGGGGAGGGGTCTGGGGCACAGCCCTGTGAGGAGAGGCTGAGGGAGCTGGGGTTGCTTAGCCTGGAGAAGAGGAGGCTCAGGGGAGACCTCATTGCCCTCTACAACTCCCTGAAGGGAGGTTGTAGCCAGGAGGGGGTTGGTCTCTTCTCCCAGGCACCCAGCACCAGAACAAGAGGACACAGTCTCAAGCTGTGCCAGGGGAAGTTTAGGCTGGAGGTGAGGAGAAAGTTCTTCCCAGAGAGAGTTGTTAGCCATTGGAATGTGCTGCCCAGGGAGGTGGTGGAGTCCCCATCCCTGGAGGTGTTCAAGAGGGGATTGGATGTGGCACTTGGTGCCATGGTCTAGTCATGAGGTCTGTGGTGCCAGGTTGGACTTGCTGATCTCTGAGGTCTCTTCCACCCTTGGTGATTCTGTGACTCTGTGACCTTGGACTAATGAGATAAGAAACTAACTTTTTTTTTCTTCTCCCTTAACAACTGCTTTGAGCTCACAGAATTTCCCTTAATATCCATTTCCTCTCTTTAATCCTTTTTGGGGAAAAAAGGAGGAAGGGGGGAAGGGGTTTGGGGGGAACCCTCCTCCCAAAGGAGGGAGTCTTCTGTGCTGCATTCTTCCCTGTATCTGTCAGTACTGTATGTTGTGTACACATTCACTGCATCTCATCCTGCCTGTAAAAGCACAGCCTTCCCCTTTTGCTTCTCCAACTGAGTTAGCTGTGGTTTGTGTGAGAGGGGAGCATTGATCTTTTCTCACCACCACAACCACCTTCTGCTTTTGGGGCCCTGCTTTTTAATTCACAGAATCACAGACTGGGTTGGGTTGGAAGGGACCTCAAAGGCCATCCAGTTCCAAGCCCCTGCCATGGGCAGGGACACCTCCCCCCAGCCCAGGCTGCTCAAGGCCTCACCCAGCCTGGCCCTGAACACCTCCAGAGAGGGGACATCCCCAGCCTCCCTGGGCAGCCTGTGCCAGAGTCCCCCCAGCCTCACTCACTGGGAAGAATTTCTTCTTCATCTCCAGTCTCAATCTCCCCTCCTCAAGCTTCAATCCATTCCCTCTCATCCTAGCACTACAACTCCTTGTAAAGTCCCTTCCTGGCTTTCTTCTAGGCCCCCTTCAGGTACTGGAAGGCTGTTCTAAGGTCTCCCCAATATTTCTAAGTTCCTGTCAGTGACCTTAAACCATCCTGACCTCAGCCTTGCTGGCTGGGAATCGCTCCATGAGGTGAGGACTCTGTTATTCTAAAGCTCTCTGTGTCCTTGCCTTGCACACACACTGCTCCAGATGTGTAATTTCTGTGAACAGCTGGAAGGAAGGCTGAAGGAGATCTTTCCCCCTTCCCCCCAAAAAAAAACACCTCTCTGAGAGCAAAGCTCTTGTCCTGAGGAACCTCCTGAGGTTGGAAAGGATGCTCTGCCAAAGAAAACATTCCCTCCACTCCCAGCTGAGTCAGACACCAAGCCTCAGGGCTCCTTTTTCTAAGAGCACTCAGCAAGAAAGATTAATTTTAGATTAATCTTAATCCCCAAAGCTCATTCAAACCCCTGGCTGCTCCATAAGGAAATGGGGGACCAGGGGCTGCCTCTGCAGCCCAACTGCTCAGGTCATGTATGAAACACTACCCACAGGGAGTGTAAGAGAAGCAGCAGTGTGTGACACACCGTGCCTCTGGACCGAGCCCTGCGGGGGGACAGCTCAAATCCCGGGGTCAGTTCTGGGCCCTCACTCCAGGAAGGACACTGAGGAGCTGGGGCAGGGCCAGAGAAGGGCAGCAGAGCTGGGGAAGGGTCTGGAGAGCAGGGCTGGGGAGGAGCAGCTGAGGGAGCTGGGGGCGTTCAGCCTGGAGCAGAGGAGGCTGAGGGAGACCTCATTGCTCTCTGCAGCTCCCTGAGAGGAGGCTGGAGCCAGGTGGGGTTGGGCTCTGCTCCCAAGGAACAAGTGACAGAGAGATGCAGTGGCTGTAAGTTGCCCCAGGGGAGGTTTATGTTGTGCATGAGGAACAATTTCTTCCCCAGAAGGGTTGCCAAGGCCTGGCCCAGGCTGCCCAGGGCAGTGGTGGAGTGCCCATGCCTGGAGGGGTTTCAAAGCTGTGCAGATGTGGTGCTGAGGGCCATGGTTTGGTGGTGAGCTGGCAGTGAGGGGTTAAGGGCTGGACTGGATGATACTAGAGGTCTTTTCACCCCTTCACCATCCTGTGGTTCCATATGCCTGTGGCTGTCAGCACAGTGCCAGTGTGTGCTGAGTGCCAAGCTTTAAACAGCTCCAGGTTCCTTCAGGGAAGAAGGCTAAGTGCCTGAGAGACACCAGACCATTTCCAGGGGAGTCCACCAGGGAAAGATTCATTCTCCTGACATTCCCACACTTTGGAACCTCCACTGCTTCTTCAGAGGGATGCACCTGAAACAGTTTGCAACCAAGCCCAGCAGTGTGGGAAGGAAGCTTTGGTGTGGCCTACAGCACCCAGTGGTTGGTGTGACACAGCAGCAGGGCTTGCTGCCTGGGAATGGAGGAAGTTCACACCCTTGACAAGGACTTTGCTCCCCTCCCTCGGGCTGAAGACCAAGTGAAAGCTCTTTGGCACCAGGGCTGCAGTGTTCATTCTTTGGAGATGAAAGCATAGAGGCAGGAATGGATTCAATTCAAGAAAGAGGTTGAGCTGCTGGAAGGTGTCCAGAGAAGGGCAACAAAGCTGGGGAGGGGTCTGGAGCACAGCCCTGTGAGGAGAGGCTGAGGGAGCTGGGGTTGCTTAGCCTGGAGAAGAGGAGGCTCAGGGAGACCTCATTGCCCTCTACAACTCCCTGAAGGGAGGCTGTAGCCAGGTGGGGGTTGGTCTCTTCTCCCAGGCACCCAGCACCAGAACAAGAGGACACAGTCTCAAGCTGTGCCAGGGGAAGTTTAGGCTGGATCTTAGAAGGAAGTTCTTCACAGAGAGATTGCCTCCTGGAGTGTGCTGCCCAGGGAGGTGGTGTGGTCAGCATCCCTGGAGGTGTTTAAGAAGGGCCTAGATGAGGCACTTAGTGCCATGGTCTGGTTGATTGGATAGGGTTGGGGGATCAGTTGGACTTGATGATCTTGGAGGTCTCTTCCAACCTGGCTGATTCTGTGATTCTGTGGATGGGAACAAGAAGCCATTTCCAGCCAACTCCATCACAGGGCTCACAGCCTGCCCTCACCAAGCCTGTAAATACATCATGGGAGGAGATCACCACAGAGACTGCATTCTCCTCTTCAGCTGAGGTCTGTTCCTACCACCCAGCAACTTGGCTCTCAGGCTGCCACACATTCCAAGTATCCCACAAGAACGTCTCCTTTCCCACCAGAGCAGAAAGCCTCCTGGTGTCCCCACCTAGCTCTGTGTCTCTCTGCTTCAGTTACTCGGATTCCTAAAGCAGATCTCTTATCAAACTACTTTTTCCCTGCCCTCAAGGGTGAACATTTTATGCACATCAAGCAGTCCTTCATCAGGCATTTCCTCCAGCCTCGTCACTGAACTTGTCTGGAGAGGCTCCAAGGCGTGGGTAAGGTGGGTTGGTTTCCCTTCCTTCTCTCTCCAGGCTGCAGCCCAGAGCTGAGCAGAACTTTGCAAGCAAAGAGTTTGGTTCAGCAGCACCACTGCTGCTTGAACTCTGTGATTCTTTGCTGCCACAGCTGATCTTTCCTTTCCGTCCAAGTGGAGCCGCTCATCTCTGTGCAGCTCCCTGGATCTGAGGAAGTTATTTCCACTCTCGAGCGGCGCTGAGGGGGGCGGTGCTGAGGCGGGGGGGCGGTGCTGAGGCTGGGGGGCGGTGCTGAGGCTGAGGGGGGCGGTGCTGAGGCTGAGGGGGTGGGCGCTGAGGCTGGGGGCGGTGCTGAGGCGGGGGGGCGGTGCTGAGGCTGGGGGGGCGGTGCTGAGGCTGGGGGGCGGTGCTGAGGCGGGGGGGCGGTGCTGAGGCTGGGGGGCGGTGCTGAGGCTGAGGGGGGCGGTGCTGAGGCTGGGGGCGGTGCTGAGGCGGGGGGGCGGTGCTGAGGCTGGGGGGGCGGCGCTGAGGCGGGGGGGCGGTGCTGAGGCTGGGGGGCGGTGCTGAGGCTGAGGGGGGCGGTGCTGAGGCTGAGGGGGGCGGTGCTGAGGCTGAGGGGGCGGTGCTGAGGCTGAGGGGGTGGGCGCTGAGGCTGGGGGCGGTGCTGAGGCGGGGGGGCGGTGCTGAGGCTGGGGGGCGGTGCTGAGGCTGGGGGGGCGGTGCTGAGGCTGGGGGCGGCGCTGAGGCGGGAGGGCGGTGCTGAGGCTGGGGGGGCGGTGCCGAGGGGGGCGGTGCTGAGGCTGGGGGGGCGGTGCTGAGGGGGGCGGTGCTGAGGCCGAGTGGGGCTGGGGCTGCTGGGCTAAGGGCTCGAGCTACGGGCAGGAAGGCCTCTCCCGGACACGCAGCGGCCGGGGCTCCCCCGCGGGGGGGCTGCTCACGTGACGCGGCTCGGTCACGCGGGGCCCGGCACGTGACGCGCCGGCCATGGCGGAGGAGCAGCGCGCGCTGCTGGGCGCCGGCGGGGAGGGCATCGGGGAGGGCATCGGGGAGGGCATTGGGGAGGGCATCGGGGAGGGCGGCAGCTCGCCCCGGCCCCTCCGCACCCTGCCCGCCCTCTGCGACCCGCGCCGCCTGCCGCACCGCCTCCTCGTCCTCACCCTCATGTGCTTCCTGGGCTTCGGTGGGTGCCGGGGGCGGCCGGGGCGGGAACGGGGGGCGCCGGCGGCAGCGCTCTGAGGCTTCCCGTTCTCCTTGCAGGCAGCTACTTCTGCTACGACAACCCGGCGGCGCTCCAGACGCAGGTGCAGCGGGTGAGTAGCCGCTCCCTGCTGCTGGGGGGGAAGGGGCAGAGGCACAGGCTGCGGGGGGTCGGGAGGGACCCGCAGAGGGCATGGTGGCCGAGCCCCCGCGGGCAGCAGGGACCCGGCGGGCAGCAGGGACCCCGGGGGCAGCAGGGACCCCGCGGGCAGCAGGGACCCGGCGGGCAGCAGGGACCCCGCGGGCAGCAGGGACCCCGGGGGCAGCAGGGACCCCGGGGGCTGCAGGGACCCGGCGGGCAGCAGGGACCCCGCGGGCAGCAGGGACCCCGCGGGCAGCAGGGACCCCGCGGGCTGCAGGGACCCCGGGGGCTGCAGGGACCCCGGGGGCAGCAGGGACCCGGCGGGCAGCAGGGACCCCGGGGGCTGCAGGGGCCCCGGGGGCAGCAGGGACCCCGGGGGCAGCAGGGACCCCGGGGGCTGCAGGGACCCGGCGGGCAGCAGGGACCCCGCGGGCTGCAGGGACCCCGCGGGCTGCAGGGACGCCTCCAGCGAGAGCAGGCTGCTGAGGGCTGCACTGAGTCTGCTGTTGAATCTCCCCAGGGACGAGGCCTCAGCCGCATCCCTGGGCAGCCTGCTCCAGTGCCTCCTCACGCTCACTGTGCAGGCTTCCTCCGGCTGTCCCTCCTGACTCTGCCCTGCTCCAGTTCCAAACCACTGCCCCTTGTCCTGTCCCCGCAGCCCCTTCTGAGCAGTCCCTCCCCAGCCTGCCCGCAGGTCCCCTTCAGGTACTGAAATGTAGTTACAAGGTCTCCCTGGAACCTTCACTTCTCAGACTCCAATGTTTTCAGCCTGTCTTCAAGGCAGAGGTTCTCCAGCCCTCTGATCGTCTTTGTGGCCTCCTCGGGACCTGCTCCAGCAGGTCCATGTCCCTCTCCTATTGGAGGCCCCGTATCTGGACACAGTCGGTCTCAGCAGAGCAGAGATGAGGGAGGTGTGGGCAGTTTCCAGGTCAGAAAGTGTCCTTGTGTGTAAGAAGTGCCTGTAATTACCTGAGAACTAATTACTCTTCTCAATCCCTCCCTTGCATCATGTAGGATATGAAGATGAGCACAGCCCAGTTCATGACACTTTATGCCTGGTACTCCTGGCCCAATGTGGTCCTCTGCTTCTTTGGAGGCTTTCTGATAGACAGAGTGTTTGGGATACGGTAGGTGTGATGGTGGTGTCACTCCTCTTCACCCCCTGCTGGACTTGAATGTTCTGTTAGTGCCCCTCCTGACAGACTGCAAGTGCAGCTGAGGCTTTTGCCACAGAGAGATTCTTCCAGTTAGAATAATCTTTTTCATTACTCTTTTCCCCCACCTGATCTGGGAGTTTCCAGGTAAATAAAGGAACTTCTTTCCCTTTATGGCTTAAACAAAACCACTTCAGGACTGCCAGCCTTTACTACCTTTTGACAAGGAAGTTTCCAAGCTGCAGTGTTTCCTGCAGAGCCCCCTTATTGCGTGTTAGCCTCCCCTGGTTTCCTTGCTGTGCCTCTGAAACAATCTTTCTGTAAGGAGGGAGAGCTTCTGTCTCTGCAGTGAGTGATTTTGTTTGTTTTGCAGGTTGGGCACAATAATATTTAGCATCTTTGTTTGTGTTGGGCAGGTAAGTGCAAAGGGGAGAGTGAAGGAGGGTGTGCCTGAAGCTTCTCTGCTTGGGGGGGGGGAGAGAAGCCCAGATGGACTCTGACATCATAGTGATTGTTTCAGGCAGGAGTGGGCAGGTGAAGGGAACAGAGATGAGGGAACTGTGAGTTGTATTGGGGTGGTTGGGAACAGATGAGGCAACTGGGACAGGCGTTGTCAGGAGGTGTTGGGTGACAGGTTGGGCTTGATGATCTCTGAGGTCTTTTCCAACCCTACTGAGTCTGTGATCTTCTCCTCCCTGCTCTGGCCCAGTGAAGCTCTAGCTGGAGTCCTGGATCCAGCTCTGGGCTCCTCAGTTCAGGAGAGACAGAGAACTACTGAGTATAAAGCTGCTGGGGGCCCTGGAGCAGCTCTGTGAGGAGCCCTGGGGCTGTTGAGCCTGCAGAAGAGCAGCCCCAGAGGGCAGCTGAGCAATGCTCAGCAAGAGACAAAGGAGCTGTGGGGGGCAAGAGGCTGGGGCCAGGCTCTGCTGAGTGGTGCCCAGGGACAGGACAAGGGGCAGAGGGCACAAACTGGAACCCAGCAGGTTCCATCTGAAGAGGAGGAGAAAGTTGTTTGGTGTGAGGCTGCTGGAGGCCTGGGGCAGGCTGCCCAGAGAGGTTGTGGAGTCTCCTGGTCTGGAGAGCACCCAAACCCCACCCTGGGCATCGTGCTCCTGGGCTACCTGCTGTGGGTGCCCTGCTGGAGCAGGGGGAGGTTGGACTGAGTGATCTCCAGGGGCCCCTTCTACCTCCCACCATGCTGGGATGTTGTTATGAGTGAAATAGAGATGCAAAGGAACCAGAGTGTTTTACCTGTTGAATGTAGGTGCATTTGGGTAGGGCCTGGTGATAGAGGTGGAGCATGACTTGAGTCTCTAGAAGTGCTTGCTGAGTGCAGTCTCAAGGATGAGCTGAGCTGGGTAATTATAAGGATGATGGATAAGGCAAAAAGCTGGGAGTAGGAAGCAGGTGTGACCTATTTCTTCAGGTCTGGGAAGGGAAGAGTCCTTCTGTTTCAGTTTGGGGATGCTTCTGGTTTGCTCCATGCTTCAAACATCATATTTGTTTCCCTGGCAGGCCATTTTTGCTCTGGGAGCACTGCTTAATGCTTTCTGGCTGATGGATGCAGGTAGATTCGTATTTGGGTAAGTCAAGGAGAGTACAGTGTGTGCTTCCTGAGGGCTTGCTGTGTCCTGGGAAGTTGCTGCCACCTTTGCACTGTTGGGGTCTGAGCCCTCTTAACCTGGGGCAGTCACATTCTCAGTCTAATTTAGTTAGCAAACAAGAAAACCCAGGGCCTTGCAGCTCTTGCTGAGCTCAGAAATCACACAGTGTCAGGGGCTGGAAGGGACCTCCAGAGCTCAGCCAGAGCAGGTCACACAGGAACACATCCAGGTGGGGTTTGAATCTCTCCAGGGAGGGAGACTCCTCAGCCCCCCTGGGCAGCCTGCTCCAGGGCTCTCTCACCCTCACAGGGAAAAGATTTTCCTTCATGTTTCCATGGAGCTTCCTCTGCCTCAGCTTCCACCACTGCCCCTTGGGCTGGCATTGGGCATCCCCCAGCATAGCCTGGCTCCAGCCTCTGGGCACTGCCCCTGCACAGCTTTATCAGCAGCAGTGAGGTCACCTCCAGGCTCCTCCTCTCCAAGCTACAGAGCCCTCAGCTCCCTCAGGCTCTCCTTCTGAGGAAGATCTTCCACTGCCTTCAGCATTTTAGTGGCTCTGCACTGGACTCTCTTAAGCAGTTCCCTGAGGTCCTTGCTGAGCTGAGGGGCCCAGAACTGGACACACTACTCCATTCTACCCAAATAAAGATGCAGTGGGCCTGGGCTACTTCCTCATTTTCTCCTATTTCTCTCTTCCCCAGTCAAAAGAATTCTTGGAACCAACAAATAGGAGAGGGTGGCAAGAAATGAGAGCAGAAGTCAGCTGGAACAGCAAATTCTGAGTGTTAGAAAATCTGCCTGACTGCAAAGGCTTTCAAAGAATGGTTGAGATTGGAAGGCACCTCAAAGCTCATCCAGTTCCAGCCCCCTGCCATGGGCAGGAGCACCTCCCACCAGCCCAGGCTGATCAGGGCCTCATCCAGCCTGGCCTTGAGCACCTCCAGGCAGGAGACATCCCCAGCCTCCCTGGGCAGCCTGTGCCAGAGTCTCCCCACCCTCACTCTAAAGGATGTCTTCCTAATCTCTAGATGATAATTCTCCCTAATCTAGCTGATTCTGTCAAGTTCAGATCCCAGGTGACATGCCTGCTTTGGGCTTTTGTTTGGGTCAGGTGCTCTCCCCCTCAGCTGTTTAGCAGAGAAATGAGAAGCTGCTGCCCATGCTGTAAGCAACCCAAGGCAATTCCAGTCATTCCCAGACTGCTTGGGACACTGCAATTCTCTGTTAGATTGGCTTTAAAACTTGTATTCCTTATTCATGCACTGGATCTACCAGCAGGCAGATAAATTCCTCTCAAATAGAGCCATAGAATGGTCAGGGCTGGAAGGGACCTCAAGGCTCAGCCAGCTCCAACCCCCTGCCATGGGCAGGGACACCTCACACCACAGCAGGTTGCTCACAGCCACCTCCAGCCTGGCTGCAAACACCTCCAGGGGTGAGGCTGCCACCACCTCCCTGGGCAGCCTGTGCCAGGCTCTCACCACCCTCATGGGGAAGAGCTTCTTCCTCACATCCAATCTCAATCTCCCCACTTCCAGTTCTGCTACATCCCCCCCAGTCCTATCCCTCCCTGACACCCTCAGATCCCTCCCCAGCTTTCTTCAGATCCTGGAAGGCCACCAGAAGGTCTTCTGGGAGCCTTTTCCTCTCCCTACTGAACAGCCCCAGCTCCCTCAGTCTGTCCTCACAGCAGAGCAGCTCCAGCCCTCTGCTCCTCCTCCTGGCCCTTCTCTGGACACCTTCCAGCCCCTCCAGACACTCTCACCGTGGTATTGCCAGCAGCTCCTGGGCTGCTTCTTGGTGTAGTTCACATAATTCCTGGCCTCTGCAGTTAACCTGATTTATGTTTTCTTTGTTTTCCCCTTGCACCCTTGTTTCTCTTTGCAGAATAGGTGGAGAGTCCTTGGCAGTGGCACAGAACACCTATGCAGTCAGTTGGTTTAAAGGCAAGGAGTTGAATCTTGTCTTTGGATTACAGCTGAGCATGGCCAGGATCGTAAGTAAAACTGATTGGAAAGACTTTGTAAAGCTCTTGGAGCTTTAATTCATCAGTCTGAAGGTGTTGAGGCTTGGCTTGGCAGTGAGGCAGGTGGGAACCAGTATTTCTGCTGCTCCTCAGGTACTGCCAGTTAAAAATGGACATGAAATGTCATAGAATAGAAGTGTCATCTGTTAGAGGGCAGGAGAGCTCTGCAGAGGGAGCTGGACAGGCTGGGCAGAGGGGCAGAGTCCAGGGGCAGGAGATTGAACACATCCCAGTGCCAGGTCCTGCACATTGGCCACAGCAACCCCAGGCAGAGCTACAGGCTGGGGGCAGAGTGGCTGAGAGCAGCCAGGCAGAGAGGGACCTGGGGGTGCTGGTGGAGAGCATTTGAACATGAGCCAGCAGTGTGCCCAGGCAGCCAAGAGGGCCAAGGGCATCCTGGCCTGCATCAGGAAGAGTGTGGCCAGCAGGAGCAGGGAGGTCATTCTGCCCTGTGCTCAGCACTGCTCAGGCCACACCTTGAGTCCTGTGTCCAGCTCTGGGCCCCTCAGGTTAGGAAAGAGGTTGAGCTGCTGGAAGGTGTCCAGAGAAGGGCAACAAAGCTGGGGAGGGGTCTGGAGCACAGCCCTGTGAGGAGAGGCTGAGGGGGCTGGGGTTGCTTAGCCTGGAGAAGAGGAGGCTCAGGGGAGACCTCATTGCTCTCTACAACTCCCTGCAGGGAGGTTGTAGCCAGGTGGGGGTTGGTCTCTTCTCCCAGGCACCCAGCACCAGAACAAGAGGACACAGTCTCAAGCTGTGCCAGGGGAGGTTTAGGCTGGAGGTGAGGAAGAAATTCTTCCCAGCAAGAGAGCTTGGCCATTGGGATGTGCTGCCCAGGGAGGTGGTGGAGTCCCCATCCCTGGAGGTGTTCAGGAGGAGACTTGATGGGGTGCTTGGTGCCAGGGTTCAGTTGATTGGATGGTGCTGGGTAGTAGGTTGGACTCAATGATCTCGAAGGTCTCTTCCAACCTGATCTGTTCTATTCTATTTGCTCAGGCTGGAGCTGTGGGCAGGGACACCTCTCAGTTAGGCTTGGCTGATCCAGGGCTGGAGCAGCTCTGCTGTGAGCACAGGCTGAGGGAGCTGGGGCTGAGCAGCCTGGAGAAGGCTCCAGGGGCACCTCAGAGCTGCTGCCAGCACCTGAAGGGAGCCTGCAGGAAGGCTGCAGAGAGACTTTTGCTGAGGGGGTCTGGAGCCAGGCCAAGGGGGAATGGTTTGGAGCTGAGGCAGAGCAGGGTTAGAGTGGAGCTGAGGAAGAAGTTGTTCATTGTGAGGGTGGTGAGCCTCTGGCCCAGGCTGCCCTGGGAGGCTGTGGCTGCCTCCTGCCTGGGGGTGCTCAAGGTCAGGTTGGATGAGGCCCTGGGCAGCCAAGTCCAGTTGAGTCCCTGCCCATGGTGGGGAGGTTGGGGCAGATGACCTCTGAGCTCCCAGCCTGAGCCATTCTTAGGACTCTCTGTAGAAGATTCAATTTGTGGGGTCATTTCCTTGTTGCTGTGGTTCATTTCTTCCACACACTACCAAATCAGCAGGGAATGGCTTCATCAGTGCTGCTGGTGGTTTATGTTCCCTGGGTAGCATCCTCTAATTGGCCCCTGGGATGTGCTGCCCAGGCAGGTGGTGGAGTCCCCATCCAACCTGGTGGCCTTCTATGAGCAGGTGACAAAATTAATAGCTGAGGGGCCAGCAACTGATGTCATTTACCTGGACCTGAGCAAAGCCTTCCACACTGTCCTGCACCACATCCTGGTCTCCAAACTGGTGACACATGGGTGTGATGGGTGACCACCAGATGGATAAGGAACTGGCTTGATGGCTGCACCCAAAGAGTGGCTGTCAATGGCTCCATGTCCCAGTGGAGGCCAGGGACAAGTGGAGTCCCTCAGGGATCAGTCCTGGGACCTGTCTTGTTCAACATCTTTGTGAGTGCCATGGACAGTGGCATTGAGTGCACCCTCAGCAAGTTTGCTGATGACACCAAGCTGTGTGGTGCAGCAGACAGCTGGAGGGAAGGGAGGCCATCCAGAGGGAGCTGGACAGGCTGGAGAGGTGGGCACAGGCCAACCTCATGAAGTTCAATAAGAGCAAGTGCAGGGTCCTGCATCTGGGTCGAGGCAATCCCAGGCACAAATCCAGGCTGGGCAGTGACTGGCTGGAAAGTAGCCCTGAGGAGAGAGACTTGGGGGTGCTGGTGGACAAAAAGCTCAACATGAGCTCTCAGTGTGCACTTGCAGCCCACAAAGCCAATCAGATCCTGGGCTGCATCAGGAGAAGTGTGGCCAGCAGGTCGAGGGAGGTGATCCTCCCCCTCTGCTCAGCCCTGGTGAGACCCCACCTGGAGTACTGCCTCCAGTTTTGGAGCCCCTATTACAAGAGGGATCTGGAGGTGCTGGAAGGTGTCCAGAGAAGGGCCACAAGGATGATCAGAGGGCTGGAGCACCTCTCCTATGAGGACAGACTGAGGGAGTTGGGGCTGTACAGTCTGCAGAAGAGAAGGCTCCGAGGAGACCTCATTGTCGCCTTCCAGTATCTGAAGGGGGCTACAGGAAGGCTGGGGAGGGACTGCTCAGGATCTCAGGCAGTGATAGGACTAGGGGGAATGGAATGAAGCTGGAGGTGGGGAGATTGAGGCTGGAGGGGAGGAGGAAGTTCTTCCCCATGAGAGTGGTGAAGCCCTGGAATGGGTTGTCCAGGGAGGTGGTTGAGGCCCCATCCCTGGAGGTGTTTAAGGCCAGGCTGGCTGAGGCTCTGGCCAGGCTGATCTAGTGTGGGGTGTCCCTGCCCATGGCAGGGGGGTTGGAACTGGCTGATCCTTGTGGTTCCTTCCAACCCTGACTGATACTGTGATACTATGATCCCTGGAGGTGTTCAGGAGGGGATTGGATGTGGCACTGGAGCCATGGTTTAGCTGTCAGGAGGTGTTTGGTGTTAGGTGGTAGGTTGGACTTGAGGATCTCTCAGGTCTTTGCCAGCCTGGCTGATTCTGTGATTCCCTGCCTGTTTTGAACACTGTTCCACAAGCAGTCTGCCTCACACTCATTTTCAGTTCACCTGGTGGTGAAACTATTCCTGACATGCTGCTTCTCTGCCCAGGGGAGCACAGTCAACATGAACATCATGGCGTGGATCTACTCCAGAGTTCAAGATCTTGTGGGCTATACTGGTCCCAGTACCCTTGGGCTGACTCTCATGATAGGTCAGTAATGCTCTGGGGTGGTGCCACTTGCTGCTGTAGGCTTCTGAATCTGAGGGGTGTGCTGAAGTGTTAATGATTGTGGAGAATAAATCTGATGAGGAGAGGCTGAGGGAGCTGGGGATGGTTAGTGTGAAAGAGAGGAGGCTGAGGGAGACCTCATTGCTGTCTACAGCTACCTGCAAGGAGGTTGTGGAGAGGCTGCTGCTGGTCTCTTCTCACAGGTCATTAGTGACAGAACAAGAGGGAATGGCCTCCAGCTGTGACTGGGGAGGTTTAGGCTGGACAGTAGGAAGGAATTTTTCCCATCAGGAGTGGTCAGGGTTGGAATGTGCTGCCCAGGGAGGTGGTGGAGTCCCCAGGCCTGTGTGTTTCAGGGTGGTTTGGCTGTGGTGCTTGGGGCTATGGTTTAGGGGTGAGCCTTGCAGAGCAGGGTTCTGGGTTGGACTTGGTGATGCTGAGGCTCTGTTCCAGCCTGAATGGTTCTGTGATTATTTCTTACTAATTCAAGGAAGCATGAAGGTCCTTCTTGTTGTGGTTCATTTCTTCCACACACTACCAAATCAGCAGGGAATGGTTTCATCAGTGCTGCTGGTGGTTTATGTTCCCTGGGTAGCATCCTCTAATTGGCCCCTGGGATGTGCTGCCCAGGCAGGTGGTGGAGTCCCCATCCCTGGAGGTGTTCAGGAGGGGATTGGATGTGGCACTTGGAGCCATGGTTTAGTCATGAGGTGTTGGGTGACAGCTTGGACTTGCTGATCTCTGAGGTCTTTTCCATCCTTTATGGCTCTATGGCCAAACTGCTGCCTCAGTCACCAGCTCAGGATGTCACCTTGGCTTCTTGCAGGTGGTGTCACATGCCTCTTTTCACTCTCCTGTGCATTAATCCTGGCTTACCTGGACAGGAGAGCAGAGAAACTGCTCTGTAAAGAGCAAGGGAGGACAGGTGAGTGCTGGGGGGTGTTGGGTGCCTCAGTCTGATCCTGTGACCCAGCTGAATGTGTTCCTCTGCTGCATTCTCTGGTCCTGTTCTGGAAGGGGGGTTGGACTCGAGGTGAGGAGAAAGTTCTTCCCAGACAGAGTTAATTGGCCACTGGGATGTGCTGCCCAGGGAGGTGGTGGAGTCCCCGTCCCTGGAGGTGTTCCAGAGGGGATTGGAAGTGGCACTTGGAGCCATGGTTTAGTTAGTCAGGAGGTGCTGGGTGACAGCTTGGACTTGATGATCTCTGAGGTCTTTTCCAACCTTATTGATTCTGTGATCTCCAGAGGTCCCTTCCAGCTCCTGACATCCTGTGAGGTTTTGTTCTGCAGCAGCCCCAGCCACACTGGGCAGGTTTGGCACTTTAAGGGACTGGGTGGCTGTTGTTTAACATCCTTCCCACAGCTGGAGCTGGAATCATCTTTTCTTAGGTCATTTTTACATCAGCAGGAAGCTTTTGAGAGTTTTCAGCACCACTCTCCAGGCAGACCACCATCTGCTGGCTGTAGAAAGCATCTGGAGAGCCTCCCAGCTCACACCAGTTTGATCTGTGCCATTGCCACTGGGCCTGTTTTGGTTGGGATTGGGGTGGGGTTTGGTTTGGCCTCCATTTCAGAGGTGTGCAAAAGCAGGCAGCTTTGCTCCCTCACCTTGTGGTGCCTCCAGTTTCCTCTGCGTGTGTTGGGGTGGAGAGTTGAGACCAATTGAATACCAGTGAATGAAATGCAAGGTCCAAGAGCTGGTGAGAGGGGAGGCTTCAGGCATGATCTTGCTGGCTGGGCAAACATCTCCTGGCACAAAGTGGGGTGGGTTTAATTCTGCTGCACAGTACCTGGAAGAGGCTTAAGAGAGCTTGGACCTCCAGCTTCATGTGGGGTGAGACAATTTGGCAGTGTTGATTTAGGGCTTGGCTGTTCTTGAGCAGCCCTCCCTGTGTAAGCTGCAGGCAAGACAGTGGCAGGGGGTGGTGCTTCAGCAGGGGCTTGGGGGCACCTGGGTGTTTGCTCAGTGTGGGTGAGTTCCAGATGTTTCTGTTGACTCAGACAACCTTCTCTCTTGCTCCCCTCCAGGTGAAGTGATTAAGCTAACAGATGTGAAGGACTTCTCTCTGTCCTTGTGGCTTATATTTGCCATCTGTGTCTGTTACTATGCAGCAGTCTTCCCTTTCATTGGACTTGGAAAGTAAGTGGCTGTCACTGCTGTAGCTCTTCCCCTTGGATGTGTCAGAGATGGTCATAGATCACAGTATCAGTCAGGGTTGGAAGGGACCACAAGGATCATCTAATTTCACCCCCCCTGCCATGGGCAGGGACACCCCACACTAGATCAGCCTGGCCACAGCCTCAGCCAGCCTGGCCTTAAACACCTCCAGGGACAGGGCCCCAACCACCTCCCTGCACAACCCATTCCAGGGCTTCACCACTCTCATGGGGAAGAACTTCCTCCTCCCCTCCAGCCTGAATCTCCCCACCTCCAGCTTCATTCCATTCCCCCCTAGTCCTATCACTGCCTGAGATCCTGAGCAGTCCCTCCCCAGCCTTCCTGGAGCCCCCTGCAGATCCTGGAAGGCCACAATGAGGTCACCTGGGAGCCTTCTCTTCTCCAGACTGAACAGCCCCAACTCCCTCAGTCTGTCCTCACAGCAGAGCAGCTCCAGCCCTCTGCTCCTCCTCCTGGCCCTTCTCTGGACACCTTCCAGCCCCTCCAGATCCTTCCTGGCACAGAGGCTCCAGAACTGGACCCAGAGCTCCAGCTGTGGTCTCAGCAGAGTGGAGCAGAGGGGCAGAATCTCCTCCATCTCTGGAGTCCTCAGCACAGACAGGGATCTGCTGGAGCAGGGCCAGAGGAGGCCACAGCAATGCTGGGAAGATTGGAAGCCTGGAGAAGAGAAGGCTGCAGGGAGAGCTGCTGGTGGCCTCAGTGCTGAAAGGAGCTGAGCAGAAAGCTGGGGACAGAGTTTTGAGCAGGGCCTGATGTGGCAGGACAAGGGTGGGTGGTTTGAGCTGAAGAGGGAGACTCAGGCTGGAGAGACAGGAGAAGCGTTTGACACAGAGTGGTGAGAGCCTGTCCCAGGTTGCCCAGAGCGTGGGGAGGTGCCCATGGCTGCAGCCATCCCAGGCCTGCTTGGTTGGGGCTCTGAGCAGCCTGCTCGAGGTGCAGCTCTCCCTGCTGGCTGAGTGCGCTTGGGCTTAGAAACAGACCTGAGCTCGGTGCAGGCTCTGTGCTGAGTGAGGTGGAAAACACTGAGGTGACTTGGAGAGAGCTCCCAGGCAGTGGTGCAGGACCCTCTCTGCCTTCCCCAGGTTGCCCCTTTGGTCTCTCACAGGGTGCTCAGTGCTAGCATCTCCAGCTTGGCTTAAAGGCTGGTTGTACCTTGGGATGCCTATCCCAAGGGGCAATCTTAAACAGCCCTTAGAGTGTGGAGCCTGAGAAGCAGCTCTTACAGCTCTCTCCAAAGGAGGATCTGTGATGGGGCCTTTGTCAAAGCTGCCTTTAGAAAGCTCCCTGTGAAATCCTGGTGCCCCCAGGCTGCCTGCCTGCCTGCCTTCCTCTGGTGCCCCCAGGCTGCCTGCCTGCCTGCCTTCCTCTGGTGCCCCCAGGCTGCCAGCCTGCCTGCCTTCCTCTGGTGCCCCCAGGCTGCCAGCCTGCCTTCCTCTGGTGCCCCCAGGCTGCCAGCCTGCCTTCCTCTGGTGCCCCCAGGCTGCCAGCCTACCTTCCTCTGGTGCCCCCAGGCTGCCTGCCTGCCTTCCTCTGGTGCCCCCAGGCTGCCTGCCTGCCTTCCTCTGGTGCCCCCAGGCTGCCTGCCTGCCTTCCTCTGGTGCCCCCAGGCTGCCTGCCTGCCTTCCTCTGGTGCCCCCAGGCTGCCTGCCTGCCTTCCTCTGGTGCCCCCAGGCTGCCAGCCTGCCTGCCTTCCTCTGGTGCCCCCAGGCTGCCAGCCTGCCTGCCTTCCTCTGGTGCCCCCAGGCTGCCAGCCTGCCTGCCTTCCTCTGGTGCCCCCAGGCTGCCAGCCTGCCTGCCTTCCTCTGGTGCCCCCAGGCTGCCAGCCTGCCTGCCTTCCTCTGGTGCCCCCAGGCTGCCAGCCTGCCTGCCTTCCTCTGGTGCCCCCAGGCTGCCAGCCTGCCTGCCTTCCTCTGGTGCCCCCAGGCTGCCAGCCTGCCTGCCTTCCTCTGGTGCCCCCAGGCTGCCAGCCTACCTTCCTCTGGTGCCCCCAGGCTGCCAGCCTGCCTGCCTTCCTCTGGTGCCCCCAGGCTGCCTGCCTGCCTGCCTTCCTCTGGTGCCCCCAGGCTGCCAGCCTGCCTTCCTCTGGTGCCCCCAGGCTGCCAGCCTACCTTCCTCTGGTGCCCCCAGGCTGCCTGCCTGCCTTCCTCTGGTGCCCCCAGGCTGCCTGCCTGCCTTCCTCTGGTGCCCCCAGGCTGCCTGCCTGCCTTCCTCTGGTGCCCCCAGGCTGCCTGCCTGCCTTCCTCTGGTGCCCCCAGGCTGCCAGCCTGCCTGCCTTCCTCTGGTGCCCCCAGGCTGCCAGCCTGCCTGCCTTCCTCTGGTGCCCCCAGGCTGCCAGCCTGCCTGCCTTCCTCTGGTGCCCCCAGGCTGCCAGCCTGCCTGCCTTCCTCTGGTGCCCCCAGGCTGCCAGCCTGCCTGCCTTCCTCTGGTGCCCCCAGGCTGCCAGCCTGCCTGCCTTCCTCTGGTGCCCCCAGGCTGCCAGCCTGCCTGCCTTCCTCTGGTGCCCCCAGGCTGCCAGCCTGCCTGCCTTCCTCTGGTGCCCCCAGGCTGCCAGCCTGCCTGCCTGCCTCTGGTGCCCCCAGGCTGCCAGCCTGCCTGCCTCTGGTGCCCCCAGGCTGCCAGCCTGCCTGCCTTCCTCTGGTGCCCCCAGGCTGCCTGCCTGCCTTCCCCTGGTGCCCCCAGGCTGCCTGCCTTCCTCTGGTGCCCCCAGGCTGCCTGCCTGCCTTCCTCTGGTGCCCCCAGGCTGCCAGCCTGCCTTCCCCTGGTGCCCCCAGGCTGCCAGCCTGCCTTCCCCTGGTGCCCCCAGGCTGCCAGCCTGCCTTCCCCTGGTGCCCCCAGGCTGCCAGCCTGCCTTCCCCTGGTGCCCCCAGGCTGCCAGCCTGCCTTCCCCTGGTGCCCCCAGGCTGCCAGCCTGCCTTCCTTCCTCTGGTGCCCCCAGGCTGCCAGCCTGCCTTCCTTCCTCTGGTGCCCCCAGGCTGCCAGCCTGCCTGCCTTCCTCTGGTGCCCCCAGGCTGCCAGCCTGCCTGCCTTCCTCTGGTGCCCCCAGGCTGCCAGCCTGCCTTCCTCTGGTGCCCCCAGGCTGCCAGCCTGCCTTCCTCTGGTGCCCCCAGGCTGCCAGCCTGCCTTCCCCTGGTGCCCCTCCCTGCCTGCTGGTGCCCCCAGCCTGGCTCAGTTTTTCTCACCTCCCCAATTCTGCCTTGCTCTGAATCTTTCCTTTTCCCCCCAGGGTGTTCTTCATCGAGAAGTTTGGACTCTCCCCTCAGGAGGCCAGTGCCATTAACAGGTATGTGGTGCTGGACCCAACTCGGGGCTCCAGGGGGGGAGGGGTTTCTCCCTCTGGGCTCTGGCCACGTGGGAGGAGGTTTTGGGATGTGCTGTGGCCGGTGCTGAATGTGAGAAGCCAGAACTCACAGAGCCCAGGGAACAACTGGGAGCTGTGGGTGCTTGTTTAAAGGCAAAATGCCTCAGGTGTTGACAGGGAGGAATCAGAAGGACAAAGCTCTGCCTGCAGGGAGCTGGTTTGGTGCTTGATAGTTTCCTGGGGGGCAGAAGCAGTTCATGCAGTAACTGCTCCTAGTTGTGAGGGGGGTTTGTGATGGGGCACAAAGCCAAAGCACCAAAAGCCAAGGGCATGGCCCTGAGGAGTGCCACAGTGCCACAGTCTCACAGTGTGACTTGGGTTGGAAAGGACCTCGAGGATCATCGAGTCCAACCTACCAACACAGACCCCATGGCCAGACCATGGCTCCAGTGCCACATCCAGTCCCCTCCTGAGCACCTCCAGGGATGGGGACTCCACCACCTCCCTGGGCAGCACATCCCAGTGCCTAATGACTCTCTCTGGGAAGAACTTCCTCCTCACCTCCAGCCTAAACCTCCCCTGGCACAGCTTGAGACTGTGTCCTCTTGTTCTGGTGCTGGGTGCCTGGGAGAAGAGACCAACCCCCACCTGGCTACAACCTCCCTTCAGGGAGTTGGAGAGAGCAAGAAGGTCTCCCCTGAGCCTCCTCTTCTCCAGGCTGAGCAACCCCAGCTCCCTCAGCCTCTCCTCCCAGGGCTGTGCTCCAGACCCCTCCCCAGCTTTGTTGCCCTTCTCTGGACACCTTCAAGTCTCTCAACCTCCTTCCTAACCTGAGGGGCTCAGAACTGGACACAGGACTCCAGGTGTGGCCTAACCAAAGCAGAGTACAGAGGCAGAATGACCTCCCTGCTCCTGCTGGCCACACTGCTCCTGATGCAGGCCAGGATGCCCTTGGCCCTCCTGGCCACCTGGGCACACTGCTGGCTCATGTTCAGGCAGCTGTCAGTCAGCACCCCCAGGTCCCTCTCTGCCTGGCTGCTCTCAGCCACTCTGACCCCAGCCTGTGGCTCTGCCTGGGGTTGCTGTGGCCAATGTGCAGAACCTGGCACTTGGACTTGTTGAATGCCATCCCCTTGGCCTCTGCCCATCTGTCCAGCCTGGCAAGGTCCCTCTGCAGAGCCTTTCTGCCCTCTCACTGACCAACATCTGCCCCTAACTTGGTGTCATCTGCAAACTTGCTGCTGACTGACTCAATGCCCTCATCCAGATCATCAATGAAGATGTTAAAGAGCACAGGGCCCAGCCCTGCTCCCTGGGGCACAGCACTGGTGCCTGGCTGCCAGCTGGCTGTGGCACCATTCACCACCACTCTCTGGGCTCAGTCTCCAGCCAGTTCCTAACCCAGCTCAGAGTGCTGCTGTCCCAGCCAGGGGCTGACAGCTTGGCCAGCAGTTTGCTGTGGGGGATGGTGTCAAAGGCCTTGCTGAAGTCCAGGCAGACCACATCCACAGCCTGCCCCACACCCACCAGGCAGTCCCCTGGGCATGGAAGGAGGTCAGGTTGGAGAGGCAGGACCTGCCCTTCCTGAATCCATGCTGGTCCATCCATGGAGTAGATAGATTGAAGCCTGAGGAGGGGAGATTGAGACTGGAGATGAGGAAGAAATTCTTCCCAGTGAGTGAGGCTGGGGGGACTCTGGCACAGGCTGCCCAGGGAGGCTGGGGATGTCCCCTCTCTGGAGGTGTTCAGGGCCAGGCTGGATGAGGCCTTGAGCAGCCTGGGCTGGGGGGAGGTGTCCCTGCCCATGGCAGGGGGGGTTGGGACTGAGTGGTCTTTGGAGGTCCCTTCCAACCCAACCATTCTGTGACTCTCTGATCCTTAAGGCTGGGAATGAGGCCCAGTCTGGCTGAAGAGAGAGAGGAGGTTAATGACATTTGGCTTGCACCACCCCCATCCCCTCTGGGGCTGGGCTGTGTCCCCTGGGGTGAGAGGAAAAAGATGGATGGAACTGGGATGTTTCATGGACTCACACAATGGGTTGGGTTGGAAGTGACCTTCAAGATTCATCCAGCTCCAGCCCCCTGCCATGGGCAGGGACCCCTCCCACCAGCACAGGTTGCTCAGGGCCTCACCCAGCCTGGCCCTGAGCACCTCCAGGCAGGAGGCAGCCACAGCCTCCCTGGGCAGCCTGTGCCAGGCTCTCCCCCTCCTCACTGCAAAGAATGTCTTCCTCCTCTCCAGTCTCAGGCTGCCCTCCTCCAGCTGAAAGCTCTCATCCTGTCCCTCCCAGCCTGTGTTTCCACATCCTGAGAGCATTTGGGAATTGCAGTTTCTGGAATCAGGGGAGGGGGTTTGTGCCCTTCATGCCCTCACAGGTAACACTGAGGTGTTGCATCTGGAGACACTTGGCTTGTGCAGCAGCTCAGTGCTTGCTTTGGCTCTCTTGCAGCATTGTCTACATCATCTCAGCACCCATGTCCCCAGTCTTTGGACTGCTGGTGGATAAAGTTGGCAAGAACATCATCTGGCTCCTGTGTGCTGTGGTGGTCACCCTTGCCTCTCATATTATGTTGGCTTTCACCTTCTGGAACCCCTGGATAGCAATGGTAACCAATTCTCTGAGCTTTAGAGCTTGAAGGTGATCAAATCATTCAGCATCAGCTCCACTTCTTACTCTGCAGTGTTCTCTGACAGGTTAGGTAGGCCTCAACACCCATTCTGCTCCCCCATGCCTCTGAGAAAGGATCTGCAGGGTTGGAATCAAAGGTGGGGCAAGCAAACAGTGCCTCAAGCCAAAGAGAGCTGGTGGGAGCTTCTGTGGGCTGCAGAGAGCAGCTCAGGGGTTGGTGTGTCAGGCAGGGAGGCAGTACTTGTTCCTGAGTGGTTTCATGGAGCCATAGGATGTTTGGGGCTGGAAGGGACCTACCTTGAAAGGTCATCCAGTCCAGTTCCCCTGCAGTGAGCTGGGACAGCTGCAGCTAGAGCAGCTTCATCAGGTTTGAGGTGGGGGAAAACTGGCTGCTGCTCTCTGTAGCAGCAATTAGGGCCTGGAGCAGCTCTGGGAGCAGCAAAGGCTGAGAGCCCTGGGGCTGGGAGCCTGCAGCAGAGCAGCCCCAGAGGGCAGCTGAGCAATGCTCAGCAAGAGCTGAAGGAGCTGTGGGGGGCAGGAGGCTGGGGCCAGGCTCTGCTGAGTGGTGCCCAGGGACAGCACAAGGGGCAGTGGGCACAGACTGGCACCCAGCAGGTTCCATCTGAAGAGGAGGAGAAAGTTGTTTGGTGTGAGGCTGCTGGAGGCCTGGGGCAGGCTGCCCAGAGAGGTTGTGGAGTCTCCTGGTCTGGAGAGCTCCCAACCCCCCCTGGGCACTGTGCTGCTGGGCAGGGTGCTGTGGGTGCCCTGCTGGAGCAGGGGCTGGGCTGGGTGATCCCCAGAGCTGCCTCATGCTTTACTTTTTGCCCTGAGCTCTTTACTCAGTGCCCATTAGGTAGGGTTCAGTTTGTGGGTCCCTCCTGGAAAGGTTCTTTCTCCTAAGTGTGAATATTTGCCTGGAGTGGTAGCACAGGAACTCTTTGTCCTTGCTGGGTACAGGGAAGCCCAGCACGTTCATCACCTTTGCTTGAAAGCCTGATTGAATCTCACCTGGTACCTGTTTCCCTGTTCTAGTGTTTGCTGGGAGTGGCCTACTCACTGCTGGCCTGTGCCCTGTGGCCCATGGTGGCCTATGTTGTTCCAGAACACCAGCTGGGAACTGCCTATGGCTTGTGAGTACTGAGATCTGTCTCTGCTCTGCAGTGTCCATGTCTTGATACTCTTGAGCTACTGAAGCAGCTCTGGCTTGGCTTGAGGGGCCAAGGCCAGTGGGATGAGGCTCAAGAAGGCCAGGTGCTGGGTTCTGCACTTGGCTCACAACAGCCCCATGAAGGCTCCAGGACTGGGGCAGAGTGCCTGGGAACTGCCTGGTAGAAAAGGAGTTGGGAGGGTTGGTGATGAGCCAGGGTGTGCCCAGGTGGCCAAGACCACCACCAGCATCCTGGCCTGGATCAGCAACAGTGTGGCCTGCAGGAGTGGGGAAGGGATGGTCCCCATGCACTGGGCACTGCTGAGGCCACAGCTTGAACCCTGGGGTCAGTTTTGGGCCTCTCATGCCAAGAAGGACATTGAGGGGCTGGAGCAGGGCCAGAGAAGGGCAGCAGAGCTGGGGAAGGGTCTGGAGAGCAGGGCTGGGGAGGAGCAGCTGGGGGTGTTCAGCCTGAAGAAGAGGAGGCTGAGGGGAGACCTTCTGGCTCTCTGCAGCTCCCTGAGAGGAGGCTGGAGCCAGCTGGGGCTTGGGCTCTGCTCTCCAGTTACTAGGAGCAAGGGACAGGATGAGAGGAAACAGCCTCAGGTTGCTCCAGGGGAGGTTTAGATTGAATACTGGGAAAAATTCTTTCCCTTGAGGGTTGCCAAGGCCTGGCCCAGGCTGCCCAGGGTGGTGGTGCAGTCCCCATCCCTGGAGGGGTTTCAGTGCTGTGTAGATGTGGTGCTGAGGGCTATGGTTTGGTGGTGAGCTGGCAGTGCTGGGCTAAGGGTTGGACTCCATCCCCTTAGAGGTCTCTTCCAACCTGACTGACTCCATGATTCCAAGAGGGGAATGGTTGCTGATGCTCCCAAGCTGAGTCCCTCAGAGGTCAGCTGTAGTTGCAGGGTGAGTGTGTGTGGTCAAACACATGGTTGTGGCAGATGCACAGAAACCTTTACAGAGTCACAGAGCTGTCAGGGTTGGAAGGGACCTCAAGGCTCAGCCAGCTCCAACCCCCTGCCATGGGCAGGGACACCTCACACCACAGCAGGTTGCTCACAGCCACCTCCAGCCTGGCTGCAAACACCTCCAGGCAGGAGGCTTCCACCACCTCCCTGGGCAGCCTGTGCCAGGCTCTCACCACCCTCATGGGGAAGAGCTTCTTCCTCACATCCAATCTCAATCTCCCCACTTCCAGTTCTGCTCCATCCCCCCCAGTCCTATCCCTCCCTGACACCCTCAGAAGTCCCTCCCCAGCTTTCCTGTAGCCCCCTGCAGATCCTGGAAGGCCACAAGAGATGCTGGAGTCAGCACTCAGCCATAGGTCAGGAGAAAGGGGAAGTGTTTGCTGAGTGCCCCTGCTGCTGCTCTCTTGGCAAGCCCTTTTGTCCCCTCTGTGACCCTTGGTGTCTCTGCCAGCATGCAGTCCATCCAGAACCTGGGCCTGGCCATCATTGCCATAGCAGCTGGGATGATTCTGGACACAAGTGGCTACTTGTTCCTTGAGCTCTTCTTCAGTGCTTGTGTTTCCTGTGAGTATTCAGAACATGGGAGATGGCTTCTGGCCATCCAGGAGGCTTTCTAAAGCTGTGGGGGTTTTTCCTTACTCTTTCCTCTCAGTAACAATTCCTACAGTTAGAGGTTTGAGCTGGTTGCAAGTCACCAGACCTGGTAAACCTGCATCTAGTAGGGGGATGCTTTGCTGAGTGAAGAGCTGGCTGGCTCCAAAGAGTGGGGGTGGATGGAGTTAACTCCAGTTGGTGGCTGGGCACCAGTGGTGCTCCCCAGGGCTCAGCACTGGAGCCTCTTCTCTTTCATACCTTCAGTGATGATCTGGGTGAGGGGATTGAGGGGAGTGAGTCTGCAGATCACACCAAGCTGGGTGGGAGTGTTGAGCTGCTGGAGGCTAGGGAGGATCTCCAGAGGCATCTGCACAGGCTGGCTTGATGGGCTGAGATTGAACAAGGCCAAGTGCTGCACCCTGGCCCTGGGTCACAACCACCCCAGAAATGCTCCAAGACTGGGGCAGAGTGGCTGGAGACTGCCTGGTGGAAAAGGACCTGTGGGAGCTGGTTGGCAGCAGCTCAAGGTGAGCCAGGCTCTGCCCAGGTGGCCACGAAGGCCACCAGCATCCTGGGCTGGATGAGCAATGGTGTGGCAGCAGGAGCAGGGCAAGGATTGTGCCCCTGGACTGGGCACTGGGGAGGCCAAAGCTTGAATCCTGAGGTCAGTTTTGGGGCCCTCACTCCAAGAAGGATACTGAGGGGCTGAAGTGGGTCCAGAGAGGGGCAAGGAAGCTGGGGAAGGGTCTGGAGAGCAGGGCTGGTGAGAAGCAGCTGAGGGAGCTGGGCGTGCTTGGTCTGGAGAAGAGGAGGCTGAGGAAGACCTCCTTGCTCTCTGCAGCTCCCTGAGAGGAGGCTGGAGCCAGGTTGGGGTTGGTCTCTCCTCTCTAGTCACAAGGAACAAGGGACAGGATGAGAAGAAACAGCCTCAGGTTGCTCCAGGCTGTACATGAAGAACAATTTCTGCCCCTTGAGGGTTGTGAAGGCCTGGCCCAGGCTGCCCAAGGCAGGCAGGGGTGGAGTCCCCATGCCTGGAGGGCTGACAACTAAAACTGAAGTCACCTTTTGCAGTTCATAGTGGAGCTTTCCAGAGCAGTGAAGAGATGCCCCAGGCCCAGACCTCCCCTCAGGCACAGCCTCTGTGAAGCAGCTTAGTTGTTGGTTGTGTTCAAGCTGCTCTGGGGTGGGAAATGTGTTGTCAGCTGAAATTGTTGCCTTTGCTTTTCCCTTCTGCCAGTGTCACTGATGGCTGTGGTCATGCTGTATGTTGTGAACCACCTCACAGGTAAGGGTTTTCAGCTCCCCTTCACGTCTTGTCCTCAGCATTCTTGAAACTGTCAAAGTGCACAGATGAGGAGGGGTTGTGAAGGTAGCTGATGGTACCAGGAGCAGCTCCTCACCATGGTTGCTTGCCAGAAAGCTGCACCCAGCTTGAGAGCTTACTTTGGGTCCTGGTGTTGCTTGCTCAGGTGATTATGAACATGTTTGCTCTTCCTTCTTACCTCACTTTCTGCTTTGGTAAAAGACTCGAGGCCAGGCTGGATGAAGCCTTGAGCCACCTGGGCTGCTGGGAGGTGTCCCTGCCCATGGCAGGGGGGTTGGGACTGGATGAGCTTTGAGGTCCTTTCCAGCCCAACCCATTCTGTGAATCCATTTCAGCTCTCAGGTGCTCTGAGAACTTCTGCAGTGAGCTGTGGCAAAGGAAGAATGCCACTAAAGACCCACTGCTGAGGTTTGAGTGTCTGCTCCTTCTCTTGCAGGTGGAGATCTCAACTGGTCTGCAAAGCAAAGGGAGAAAGTGCAAAAAGTAGCTGCAGCTGAGTAAGTATAAAGCAAACCACAGAGCAGTGTCCTTGTGGGGCTGCAGGAGGGCAGCAGAGGCCTCTCTGCAGTCAGCCTCTTGCAGGGCTGCACTCTGGGTTGGGTTTTGTTTTCTCTCTTCCCAGTCAGTGGTAGGATTTCATTTTGCTGCTCCTGTGAGTGATAATTAGATGAAGCAGCCATTAACCTTTCCCTGGCACTCCTCCTTCCTGTTTTGCTTTGGCTTCCAAGAGTGGAACTGAAATGTGGCCTAAATGTTGTATTTTTTTAACTCCAGTGTGTTCCATGGCTCTGGTGAGGACCAGACCCAGGCAGCAGCAAAGAGCTTCTGGCTTTGATGTCAGCTAGTGCAGGGACTGAACTCTTTCAGTGTCCTTAAAGCTGCATCTTCTTTCAGAAGCTACACCCCAGCCCTGTCCCCTTCAGCTTGCTCCTCTTAGAATCACAGAGTCATTCGGGTTGGAAAATCATCTTTAAGGTTGAGTCCAACCATGAACCCAACACAGCCAGGTCACCACTAAACCATGGCCCTCAGCACCACATCTCCACCACTTTTGCCCCTCCAGGGATGGGGACTCCACCACTGCCCTGGGCAGCCTGGGCCAGGCCTTGACAGCCCTTTCTGTGAAGAAATTGTTCCTCATGTCCACCCTGAACCATCCCTGGGGGCAGCTCGAGGCCCTGTTCTCTTGTCCCATCCCTTGTTTCTTGGGGGAAGAGACCAACCTGAATTCTCAGTTCAGTTTGTCCCTGCAAGCTGTGGCTTCATTCTGAACTCTGGCACTGATTGAAACTCAGTTTGTGGTCAGAGCTGTCTCAGAAATCACAGAATGGGTTGGGTTGGAAAGGACCTTAAAGCTCAGCCAGTTCCAAGCCCCTGCCATGGGCAGGGACCCCCCCCCACCAGCCCAGGCTGCTCAGGGCCTCATCCAGCCTGGCCTGGAACACCCCCAGGGAGGGGACAGCCACAGCCTCCCTGGGCAGCCTGTGCCAGGCTCTCCCCACCCTCACTGTAAAGAATCTCTTCCTCCTCTCCAGTCTGAATCTACCCAAATGTTGAATGCAATGAAAACTTCCAGGTTTTGGGAAGAAAATGGGGCAGGGGGGGTTCAGTAAAGTGGAATTAACTTCCTTTACAAGGGAGTGGAGGATTTGATGTGGCTGAGTGGCAGAAGTTGTTGGAATAAGCAACCTGGGACAGGTTACCCAGTTCAGCTAACTTCATGCTGTGGGAGCCTGGTGTGTCCTGCTTTGCTCTCTCTACAGAATAAGGACAGTGATGCTCTTCAGAACAACTTAAATTGTCTTCCTTGGTCCTGACAAAACATTGCTGATGTGTCAGTCCCAGCGTGGGGAGGGCTGGAAGGGACCTCTGGGGATCACCCAGTCCAGCCCCCTGCTCCAGCAGGGCTCCCACAGCAGCTTGCCCAGCAGCACAGTGCCCAGGGGGGGCTGGAAGCTCTCCACAGCAGGGGACTCCACAACCTCTCTGGGCAGCCTGCTCCAGGCCTCCAGCAGCCTCACACCAAACGACTTTCTCCTCCAGTTCAAAGGGAACCTGCTGGCTTCTCCTTTGTGCCCCCTGCCCCTGGTGCTGTTGGTTGGTGCTGGGGGTGGGTGCAGAACACTGTCCTCAGTGACTTCATTTCTCTGTTTTTATTACACTGTGTTTTTCAGAAAAGAAATCTGAATAGCAAAACACCATCCAGAAGTGGGGCAGCATTTGATCAGCAGCAAGGCAGCCTGAAGAAGGAGAGAGGGTGCTTGTAGTTTGGTCACTCTGCCCTCTAGCCCTGTGGAGAAGAAGCTGACACCCTGGGGGGGGGTAGGGGACTCGATAGGAACTGGTTCAGTCTGATGCTTTGTCACCCAACTTTCCCTGAAGCTCAATCATCTCCCTGCACAGAGTGGCTTTGAGAATCACAGAATGGGTTGGCTTGGAAGGACCTTCCACATCATCCAGTTCCAACCCCTTGCCAGGGGCAGGGATGCCTTCCACTAGCCCAGGTTGCTCCAGGCCTCATCCAAGCTGGCCTCCAGGCTTGGAGCTTCCAGAACCGCTCTGGGACCTGGGGCAGTTCTGTCCCTAGGGCTTTTAGCTGCCTGACCCACACCAACACCTGAAGCAGAAGGCCCTGCTGTGGCCACAGGAGCTCACATAGGAGCAATTTCCACACCTCAGGGCTGGGGAAGGCTCCCTGGTCCACCAGACCCTTTCCCTGCTTCCCCTCTCCAGCCCTTTCAGCCCCTGGTGGCTGCAGCTGAGGAATTCTGCCTGGGGTTTAGGCTCTGTCCCTGCAGAGGGCACTGCAACCCCTGCCGAAAATCTTCCATCCTCAGCTTTAGAAGAGGGGAAAGGTGGCTGAGCTGCACTTCAAAGGACCTCCTGGTGGGGCTGGAGATACCACCCTGATGGCTTTTTGTGGCCTGGAGCAGGGCTCTGTCTTGCAAGAGCGTGGAAATGAGTCCCTGCTCCTGCCTCTGCCGTAACACAAACCACTGTCTTAAACTAAGTGTACTTAGAGCTTCCTCTGGGCTCTGTCTTTCAGAGGAAGAGCCAGGGGAGCTCTGCTCACATCTTGACTCTTTGGTGGGAGACTCTGAATGCTGAGGCTGCTGAGCAGTCTTTTATTTGCATTTCTGATGGTGATTTTTTTTGTCTTGTAACTCTTTTCTCTAAGGAGGGAAGAGCTGCTTTGACAAAGGGACGGGCACAGGAGCTCGCTGAGCACCTTGTGAAAACCAAGCTGGTTCCTCCTTCTACCCAGCCCTAAATAAAAGGAAACTCCAGAAAACAGCCTCTCTCTTTTTTCTCTTCACACCCCTCTCTCTTGAATCTGATGTCCAAAGACTTCTCCCTGCAGCCTGCCTCCCCCCTCCAGCCTGCCTCCCCTCTCCAGCCTCAGCAGCCTTTTGTGGTGGTGAGAGCCCCCAAACCCACCAGGTAAAGTTGCTTGAGTCTGCACACCTTGGTGCAAATTTATCTCACCCCCCCATTTTACTATGTCCAGCTCTGGGCTCCTCAGGCTAGGAAAGAGGTTGAGCTGCTGGAAGGTGTCCAGAGAAGGGCAACAAAGCTGGGGAGGGGTCTGGAGCACAGCCCTGTGAGGAGAGGCTGAGGGAGCTGGGGTTGCTTAGCCTGGAGAAGAGGAGGCTCAGGGGAGACCTTCTTGCTCTCTACAACTCCCTGAAGGGAGGTTGTAGCCAGGAGGGGGTTGGTCTCTTCTCCCAGGCACCCAGCACCAGAACAAGAGGACACAGTCTCAAGCTGTGCCAGGGGAGGTTTAGGCTGGAGGTGAGGAGCAAGTTCTTCACAGAGAGAGTTGTTAGCCTTTGGAATGTGCTGCCCAGGGAGGTGGTGGAGTCCCCATCCCTGGAGGTGTTCCAGAGGGGATTGGATGTGGCACTGGAGCCACGGTTCAGCTGTCAGGAGGTGTTTGGTGTTGGGTGAGAGGTTGGACTTGATGTCCTCTGAGGCCTTTGCCAAGCTGGCTGATTCTGTGATTCTTTTCCAGAGAGGAAGAAGAAGAGAGGCTCAGACGTCAGAATGAAGATGACTTGGCTAAACTACAGCCAAAAGCTGATGACTTTAGTTGCAGGAATAAATACCTCTCCAGACTGGGCGCTCAGGTATTAGTAACAAGTTAGGTGGGGGGAGGGGGAGGAGCTAGTAACTCAGAGCAAGGAGATGTTTGACCTGGCTCCTCCTGTTCAAACAGCCTCTGCTGAAGCTGCTAAACCGTTGCTTGGCCTCAGAGGTGGTTTCAGCAGTGGTAATGCCAGAGCCTCCTGCAGGGAGGAAGCTGCCTTTGTGGCTGCTGAACCCAGTCAGTGGAGGAGCCAGCTTCTGCTGGTGCATGGCTGTTTCACTGTGTGGGGTGCTTTGTGTTCTGGGGTTTTGCTTTCTGCTACCAGATTGCTCAGTTTACCAGCAGTGGCACACAGAAGCATGTTGAGTTTGGCAGTGACCTCTGGAGCAGGGCACCCCCAGCAGCTTGCCCAGCAGCACAGTGCCCAGAGTGGGGTTTGGGTGCTCTCCACACCAGGAGACTCCACAACCTCTCTGGGCAGCCTGCCCCAGGCCTCCAGCAGCCTCACACCAAACAACTTTCTGCTCCTCTTCAGATGGAACCTGCTGGGGTCCAGTCTGTGTCCTCTGCCCCTTGTGCTGTCCCTGGGCACCACTCAGCAGAGCCTGGCCCCAGCCTCTTGCCCCCCACAGCTCCTTCAGCTCTTGCTGAGCATTGCTCAGCTGCCCTCTGGGGCTGCTCTGCTGCAGGCTCCCAGCCCCAGGGCTCTCAGCCTTTGCTGCTCCCAGAGCTGCTCCAGGCCCTAATTACTGCTACAGAGAGCAGCAGCCAAGTATGTTTTTCCCCTGACAAGACTCTGGCCCCACTGAAGTCTGTTGCTGTGCCCCCAAGAGCTGGGACTGGGTTCTTCTGCTTTTTGAGTGTTGTTTGATCACACATGGAGCCATCAGCCACCTTCTGCTGGGCCCCCCCAGGTGCTAGGGTGCTGGCTCTGTCCCCTCTGCAGAGCAGAACATGGACTTGTGTTTGCTGTGCAAGAATGCAGCTGAGGTGAGGAGCAGAGCCTGTTCTGATGCATGGTTCTTACATTTTATGCCCTTTGTTCTTGTCTCTGTTTGTGTTTTGCAGCTGCCAGATAGTTACTCATCCTATTTATCGACGATGGCCCACAGAAGCGTGCTGAAGTAGCATGGTGGGGAGCTCCTGGGCTACAGAAGCTTTGTTCCCAGTGTTGAGAGCTTCCAGCAGGACCAGGCCCTGCACTTTTCTGCAAGCCTGAATCTTGTGGGTTTTTTTTACAGCACTTGGCTTAAATTCCCCTTCCACACCCTGGGCGAAGCACACAGCTCCTGAGGAAGAACCAGCTGGCTGCTTGTTTGAGGCCATGAGCTTTGTGCTGCTGCATCCTCCTGGGCTCAGAATACTCCCTGAGGGGCTTGAGGCGAGAGCTGAGAATGATCTCCTCTCCCTACACAACCAGATCACAGCTCACAGGGGGTCAGGGGTTGGAAGGGACCCAAAGAGATCATCAAGTCCAAGCCCCCTGCCAGAGCAGGAGCATAGAACCCAGCACAGGTCACCCAGGAACACATCCAGATGGGGCTGGGAAGGCTCCAGAGCAGGAGACTCCACAGCCTCTCTGGGCAGCCTGCTCCAGGCCTCTGGGAGCTTCACAGTGAAGAAGTTCCTTCTCATGTTGAGCTGGAAGCTCCTGTGCTGCAGCTTCTATCCATTGCCCCTTGTCTTGTCAAAGGGTGCAACTGAGCAGAGCCTGTGCCCTCCCTCCTGACCCCCAGCCCTCAGCTATTGACAGACATTGATCAGATCCCTCTCAGCCTTCTCCTCTCCAGACTGAACACCCCCAGGGCTCTCAGCCTCTCCTCCCCAGGCAGGGCTGCAGTCCCTTCAGCATCCTCTGCTGGACCTTCTCCAGGTCTGAAAGCTTCACTTCAGGAATCAAATCCCTTTGGAGTGAGCCTGGGTGGAGCTTTGGGCTGAGCAGCCTCTCAAGTTGGGCAGCTCTGCTGCCACCTTGAAAGTGGGGAAGTTGGTTTAATTTTTTTTCTTATAGAAAATGAAAGGGGAAAAAAAAATGTTCCTTGGTCCAAGCAAATATTCCCAGAGGCAACTGAAGTGCTGTAGTTTGTGTTCCCAGCTCAAAAGGTGATAGCCCTGGAATTTTACTCCCAGGGCACTGATAGCAATAAACCTCCTGCAAGTCCTGATTCAGGTGAAAAACGGGAGTTGTGTTTAAGAGGTGGTGACTAAAAAGTGTGAATAGAGCTGAGGGGAGGCAAAAGGGAGCTGAGGGGAGGCAAAAGGGAGCTGAGGGGAGGCAAAAGGGAGCTGAGGACAAGTAAAAGAGCTAAGGGCAGGCAGAGGGAAGCTAAGGGCAAGAAAAAAGGGAGCTGAGGGCAGGCACTGAAGTTTGGGCTTTCAAGTGGAGAAATGTTTGATTTCATAATGAAACTTCCTGGTTTCTCCCATTGTTTGAGTGGAAGCCTTGCTGCTGAGTAGCTGCTGAGCTCCTTCGGGGTGCAGTTTGTTTAGGTTAATGAAAAGGGTCACTTGGGTAATGGGACAAATGAGTTCCAAATCAACCTGGGAGTCAAAAGGTAAGAGGCTTCTCAGAGCTGTGGGTAGAGGAGAAGGCCACTGAGCTTTCCTTGGTTGATTAAGGAGTGCTTGGGACCCATAAAGGCCTTTGAGAAGTGACTTCCTTGTGGAAAAAGTGGTTAATTGAAATAAAAAATACTCCATTAGAGCTGCTAGATTATGAATTATTTCTTGGCCCATGGCAATTTAAACAGACCTGGCACTCCTGGTCTTTATAGAGGTTCCATAGGCCTCTATAGAGGCTCCATAGAGGTTCCATAGGGCTTTATAGAGGCTCTATAGAAGCTACATAGAGCTTTATATAGGCTCTATAGAGGCTCCATAGGGCTTTGTAGAGACTACATAGAGCTTGGTAGAGGCTCTATAGAGGCTCCATCAGGAGCCTCCACTGGGGATTGGAGACTCCCTAAGCTGATCCAGCCCTCTGACTATTACCCACTACTGGTAATTCAAGCTGGAAGTGATGAAATTGATAAGAAGGGCAGCAGGACAATCAAAAAGGAGTTCAGGGCCCTTGGACAATTGCTGGATGGGGCAGGAGCTCAAGTGGTGCTCTGCTCAGTTCCCTCAGTGGCAGGGGAGTACACTGAGAGGAACAGAACCCACACCATCAACAGTTGGCTCAGGGGACGGTGCCAGCAGAGGAACTTTGGGTTCTTTGATCATGGGGCAGCTTTTACTGCACCTGACCTGCTGGGTCCTGATGGGATGCAGTTACCTAGAGAGGGCAAGAGGGCTCTAGCACTGGAGTTGGCAGGGCTCCTAGGGAGGGCTTTATGCTAGGTCTGAAGGGGGTGGGTGAGGAAACCAGTCTCTCTGGAGAGGAGAGTGGGGCACAGATTAGGGTCAGTAGAGAAGTGGAGAGCCCAGCTGGAGTGCAGGTACAGCAGCAGGCTCTGAGCTCCAGCGCTGCGGCACCGCTCGGGAGCCAGCCCCTCCGAAGCCAGCAGCAGCTGCTGGGGGCAAGGGGCTCTGTGCCTTGGAGCCAGTGCCACTGCTCCAGGGGGGGCTGAGGAGAGGGCTTTAGGCCAAACAGAGCTCCTGGTCCCCTTTCCAGCCCTGGTCTCCTGTGGGCTGTCTGTGTCCCAGCTGAGGTCACCTCTGACCACGCCGTGGCGGTGCCGGCGGTGAGGGAGAGGCTGCCGAAGGCCAAGGAGCAGCCCCAGGGCTCTGCAGCCAGGGGCCTGCAGCAGAGGTCAGCAAGGCTTTGGCAGCTGCCAGAGGCTGTGCAAGGTGGCAGAGGAAGCTGCTCTGCCTTGTTGGAGCGGGGAGCTGCCCAGGGGCCCATGTGCTGGGGTCTGTGCCTCACAAGTGCTTCTCACTGTGCATCGCAGGCCCTGGAGGCAGCAGCCAGAGCTGCCCTGGGCCCAGGTGACCCTCGGGAGGGGCTGAGCAGTGCCTTCAAGCTCCGTGTCACCCGGGAGGCCATGGGCACGCTCAGGGAGGGCCAGCAGCTGCAGCCCAGGGGCATGGAGCTCAGCAGGGCTTTGCCACTGCTGCTGCCCTGCTCTGCTTTGGGGCAGCTGGGTCCCCTTTTACATCCCCAGCTGCTTCTTCCTGGCACAGGTCATCAATTTCTACCTGCAGCTGGTGGCAGAGAGGAGCAGGAAGGCTGGATACCCTTCTGTCCATGCCTTTAGCACCTTCTACCCCAGGCTGGTGTCTGGTGGCTATGAGGGGGTGAGAAGGTGGACCAGGGGCCTGGACATCTTCCAGAAGGACATCATCCTGGTTCCCATTCACCTGGGGATACACTGGGCACTGGTGGTGAGTCCAAGTGGCTTCTTGGTAGAGCTGGGTGGGGGTGAAATCCTCACCAGGGAAGTCAGGAGGCTCTGGCTGTGTGTGCAGCCAAAGGCTGTGCTTTGTCCAGCAGTCCCCTTCCAACCACAGGTCATTGGTGTCAGGAGGAAGACCATCAGCTACTATGACTCGCTGGGGCAGAGGGGCATGAAGCTCTGCCAGGCTCTGCTGTAAGTAGCTGCTCAGCCAATGCTTTTGTGCTGTGCATTCGGAGGGGTTCAGAGGCTGTCTCTGCCTCCTGGCTGCAAGGTTTCCTCCTTCTTGTAGGCAGAAAGCAGCAGCCTTTGATGTGCCTGCTGCCAGCTGCATGCCCTTGGCTACCTGCCTGCTCTCCCCTGAGGCCCTGCACTCAGGGTTTTGGGGGCCTGCAGTCTGCCACCCACCCCCAGAGGTCCCCATGGGGGGGCACTGGGGCAGCTGCTCCTCCATAGATGTCTCTGCCAGTGCTGCACAAGCAGGGAGGAGCAGCTCCAGCAGCTCTGCAGAGCCAGGGCAGGAGAGTGGCCCCCCAGAGCCAAGTCAAGTGTCCCTGGAGCCCTGTGCTCTCCTGAGCAGGTCACAGCAGCTGCCTGGGGAAGGGTGGAGCAGCTCTGCATCCAACCATTGCTGCCTGGAGAGCTGGTGGCCAGGGCCCCTCTGCAGCCAGCAGCCTTAGCCCCAGAGCTTTGGCACTGGTTGTGCCAGAGGTGAGGCCAGGGTGTGAGGGCTGGGTTTGCTTTGCACAGCCAAGACCTGCAAGAGGAAAGCCGCAGCAGGAGAGGCCTGGAGCTGGCTTCTGCCGAGCGAGCTCTGCACAGCATGGGGGCCCAGGTACGTGAGCACTGCTGGGCTGCCAGCTGGGAGCCTGAGCTGCTCTGGCACCCAGCCTCCAGGTGGCTTCTCTTCCCAGAGAGTGAGCTTCTCCCTCTGCTCTGCCTTCCCCAGGAGCTCTCTCCCTTCAGGGAGCTGGAGAGAGCAAGAAGGTCTCCCCTGAGCCTCCTCTTCTGCAGGCTAAGCAACCCCAGCTCCCTCAGCCTCTCCTCACAGGGCTGTGCTCCAGACCCCTCCCCAGCTTTGTTGCCCTTCTCTGGACACCTTCCAGCAGCTCAACCTCTTTCCTAACCTGAGGAGCCCAGAACTGGACACAGGACTCAAGGTGTGGCCTGAGCAGTGCTGAGCACAGGGCAGAATGACCTCCCTGCTCCTGCTGGCCACACTGCTCCTGATGCAGGCCAGGATGCCATTGGCCTTCTTGGCCCTCTGGGCACACTGCAGGCTCATGTTCAGCCTACCATCGACCACTGCCCCCAGGTCCCTCTCTGCCTGGCTGCTCTCAGCCACTCTGCCCCCAGCCTGTAGCTCTGCCTGGGGTTGCTGTGGCCAAAGTGCAGCCCCTGGCACTTGGATGTGTTCAGTCTCCTGCCCTTGTTGCGTCTCAAACAGGCTCACAAAGAAATGGCTCTGCTTCAGAATTTGATTAGCTGGTTAGTTCTTTTATTAGCAAAGTTTGCTGCATTCAAAGCTTTCCATCCTCCCAAGGCTTCAGCCCAGGTAAGGAAATGAAAACTGATGGTGGGAGATTAGCAACCCACCGAGGGCAGGGATTGCTGGGCACAGCTCTGTCTGCAGCCCTCCAGCACGCTCCTGCCTGCAATCTGGTCATCTAGCCTCCTGCACACACCCAAGTGACACCCAGAGAGAGCCTCCTGGCTGCCTTGGGCTGAGCACTTGTGTTGCATGGAAATAAAATGGGACCTCCAAAGATGCCTGCTTGAGGTTTCATGTCTCAGCCTTTTTTTGCTTGGTTGGTTGGTTTTGGGGTTTTTGTTTCTGTTTGGTTCCAGTGGAGCCAGAGACTTGCATTTCCCTTTGGTCTTCTGGCTGTGTTTGCTGTGGTTTTCAGTCCCTTCTGTACCTTTACCCAGCCACCACTTATGCTTTTTCCTATCTAAATTAAACATTCCTCTGCTTTTCCAGCCCCCTTCCAGTGGAGGCTGGCAGCAGTGAGAGCATGCTAGCAATTTTTCTGCCCTCCTTAGAACAATGAAGTAGTTAGAAGTGTTTGATTGCTACCTTGAGCAAAGTGGCCTCAGACCCCAAATGTGCCACGCACCGAATGGACTCCTCAGCAAGTTCAGGGCCCCAGCAAGGACCATTGGTGAGTTAGGCTCCTCTGATACTTCTTCACCTGCTCTTCTGTCAGGTAGTCTCAGCTATGAGACATGGTGGTGTTGGGTTGACAGCTGGGCTTCATGATCCAAGGTTCTCCAACCTTAATGATGATCTGCACAGGTGACAACATCGATAGCTGAGGGGCCAGCAACTGATGTTGCTTCCCTGGCCCTGAGCACAGCCTTCCACACTGTCCTGCACCACATCCTGGGCTCCAGGCTGGTGACACATGGGTGTGATGGGTGACCACCAGATGGATAAGGAACTGGCTTGATGGCTGCACCCAGAGAGTGGCTGTCAATGGCTCCATGTCCCAGGGGAGGCCAGGGACAAGCAGAGTCCCTCAGGGATCAGTCCTGGGACCTGTCTTGTTCAACATCTTTGTGGGTGCCATGGACAGTGGCATTGAGTGCACCCTCAGCAAGTTTGCTGATGACACCAAGCTGTGTGGTGCAGCAGACAGCTGGAGGGAAGGGAGGCCATCCAGAGGGACCTGGACAGGCTGGAGAGGTGGGCACAAGCCAACCTCATGAAGTTCAATAAGAGCAAGTGCAGGGTCCTGCATCTGGGTCGAGGCAATCCCAGGCACAAATCCAGGCTGGGCAGTGACTGGCTGGAAAGCAGCCCTGAGGAGAGAGACTTGGGGGTGCTGGTGGACAAAAAGCTCAACAGGAGCTCTCAATGTGCACTTGCAGCCTGCAAAGCCAATCAGATCCTGGGATGCATCAGGAGAAGTGTGGCTAGCAGGTCGAGGGAGGTGATCCTCCCCCTCTGCTCAGCCCTGGTGAGACCCCACCTGGAGTACTGTGTCCAGTTCTGGAGCCCCTATTACAAGAGGGATGTGGAGGGGCTGGAAGGTGTCCAGAGCAGGGCCAGGAGGATGATCAGAGGGCTGGAGCACCTCTCCTGTGAGGACAGACTGAAGGAGTCGGGGCTGTTCAGTCTGCAGAAGAGAAGGCTCCGAGGAGACCTAATTGTGGCCTTCCAGTATCTGAAGGGGGCTACAGGAAGGCTGGGGAGGGACTGCTCAGGATCTCAGGTAGTGATAGGACTAGGGGGAATGGAATGAAGCTGGAGGTGGGGAGATTCAGGCTGGAGGGGAGGAGGAAGTTATCCCCATGAGAGTGGTGAAGCCCTGGGATGGGTTGTGCAGGGAGGTGGTTGAGGCCCCAGCCCTGGAGGTGTTTAAGCCCAGGCTGGATGAGGCTCTGGCCAGGCTGATCTAGTGTGGGGTGTCCCTGCCCATGGCAGGGGGGTTGGAACTGGCTGATCCTTGTGGTCCCTTCCAACCCTGACTGATACTGTGATACTATGATTCTATGATATAACTCCATGGTTCTTATACTCGATGACTCCATGATAATTATGTCTTGGAAAGGGGAGGTGGGGGGGGGGAAGTCTTGTCTTTTATTTCTTTCCTCTAATCCACACATAGTGGAGAAATGGAGGCTGAGGGAAGATCACAGGCTCTTCAGCTCCCTGAAATGAGGTTGGAGTAAGGTGGAGGTTGGTGTCTTTGCCCTAGTAACAAGAGATAGGATGAGAGGAAATGGCCTCAAGCTGCACCAAGGGTGGTTTAGGCTGGACATGAGGAAAAATGTCTTAGAATCATGGAACTGTCAGGGTGGGAAGGGACCTCAAGGCTCAGCCAGCTCCAACCCCCTGCCATGGGCAGGGACACCTCACACCACAGCAGGTTGCTCACAGCCACCTCCAGCCTGGCTGCAAACACCTCCAGAGATGGGCAACCTGTGCCAGGCTCTCACCACCCTCCTGGTAAAGAACTTCTTCCTCACATCCAATCTCAATCTCCCCACTTCCAGTTCTGCTCCATCCCCCCCAGTCCTATCCCTCCCTGACACCCTCAGAAGTCCCTCCCCAGCTTTCCTGCAGGCCCTCTTCATATCCTGCAAGGCCACCAGAAGGTCTCCTCTGAGCTGTCTTGACTAAAAGGCTTCTCAAACGCTGGAACAGGCTGCCCAGGGAGGTGGCTGAGTCATCATCCCTGAAGGTGTTTTTCAGCTGTGCAGGTGGGGTGGTGAGGGACATGGTTGGGTGTTGCACTTGGCAATGTTAGACCAAATGTTGAACTTGATGATCCTAAAGGTCTTTTTGCAGCTTTGGTGATCCTCTGACACTTGCCCATACTGCTCCCAAGAAGCCCCAGACCCCAGACTGGGGTGAGTTCAGCTGAGCTTTAGAAGCATTGGCTGCTGCTCTTCATGACAAGGAGAGAGTAAATCAAGATGACAGTTTTGGGCTTTGTGACCTGTTTTAATTCATGTAAAAAAGGAAAAACCACAAACAAACCAAAAACACCAACAAAGAAATGGCCAAGAAAACAAACAAATACATGCAGGGTGCAGCAAGAAACAGGCAGAGAATCTGAGGCGCTCCTGGGAGGTGGAGATAAAAGCACTGGGGTGGATTTTTGGTGGGGTTAATCTGGGACAGGCTTTGCCTCTGCAAAAGGAAGCTGTTCTCCTTTTCTCCTTTAGAACCAGACCCTTCCAACAAGTGCTTAGCCAGCCCAAAAGGCAGAGTCAGCACTGACATCCAGCAGAAGCAGTGGTTCATCCCAGCTGGCTGCAGGGCCATCTCCAGCTCAAGAAGGGACCAAGAACTTCTGTTGGATGGAAGCTCTTCTCCCCTCAGCACAGTGATCAATTCCTCCTCCTGACACTGTGCCCTGCCAGGTGCTCCCTCACCTTCTTGCTTGACCTTGCTCTGCTGAGCATCTGCAGAGTCACAGAATCAGCCAGGTTGGAAGAGACCTCCAAGATCACCAAGTCCAACTGATCCCCCAACCCTATCCAATCAACCTGGATGAGTGCCTCATCCAGGCCCTTCTTAAACACCTCCAGGGACACTGACCCCACCACCTCCCTGGGCAGCACATCCCAATGGCCAATCTCTCTTGCTGTGAAAAACTTCCCCACCTCCAGCCTAAACCTTCCCTGGCACAGCTTGAGGCTGTGTCCTCTTGTTCTGGTGCTGGGTGCCTGGGAGAAGAGACCAACCCCCTCCTGGCTACAACCTCCCTGCAGGGAGTTGGAGAGAGCAAGAAGGTCTCCCCTGAGCCTCCTCTTCTGCAGGCTAAGCAACCCCAGCTCCCTCAGCCTCTCCTCACAGGGCTGTGCTCCAGACCCCTCCCCAGCTTTGTTGCCCTTCTCTGGACACCTTCCAGCAGCTCAACCTCTTTCCTAACCTGAGGAGCCCAGAACTGGACACAGGACTCAAGGTGTGGCCTGAGCAGTGCTGAGCACAGAGCAGAATCTCCATGTCTTAGGCTGGTGTTTCCCAGCATCATTTGGCATCTGCTGCAACATGACAGTCCAGCTAGAGCACAAGCCCACTCATCAGAGGCACCAAGCACCAGAGCTTCTGGAGTGAGTCCAGAGGAGGCACAAAGATCATCCCAGGGCTGGAGCACCTCTGCTATGAGGACAGGCCGAAGGAGCTGGGAGTGTTCAGCCTGGAGAGGACAAGACTCCAGTGGGACCAAGCTGCAGAGGGACTTTTCAGAAGGGTGTCCAGAGACAGGACAAGGAATGGTTTGAAGCTGAGGCAGAGCAGGGTTAGAGTGGAGCTGAGGAAGAAGTTGTTCCGTAAGAGGTTGGTGAGACTCTGGCACAGGCTGCCCAGGGAGGCTGTGGCTGCCTCCTGCCTGGAGGTGTCCAAGGCCAGCCTGGATGAGGCCTTGAGCAGCTGAGTCTAGCTGAGAGGTGTCCTTGTCTATGGTGGGGAGGTTGGAGCAGCTGATCTCTGAGGTCCCTTCCAGCCTGAGCCTTTGTGTGATTCTATGGTCTATGATTCTGTGGCCTGCCTGAGATGCCACATGGTTTAGCAACAGGCTTGGTAGAGCTAGACAATGATTAGACCTGATCATTTGGAAGGTCTTTTCCAGCCAAAATTATTCTCTTCTGTGAGTCTCCTGGCCCTCTGCTGGAGATGTGCCTCCATGTGCTGGTGGAGAGGCAGTGGTCATGAAGAGGAGGTAGCTCTGCAGAGCTGGTGAGTATGGTCTGTGCTCACTGGGAGCACTGCTGTTCAGTGAGGCAGCCTGCCCCACCTGTTTATACAAGCCCCTGCACTTCTGGCTTGACTTACCAGAGGTCCAGCTCGGGGGAAATGTTTAGCTCTACCTCTGATCCTTGCTGAGCATGAAGCCACTCAAGAGGATTATCAGCATTTCACCAAAACAACTCCTGCAGAGAACTGGAAATCTCTATGAGAGGGACTGAAACCTGTTGCAGTTTTCTGTCCAAAGTGGCTCCTTTGGAGCTTTGGGATGAGTTTTTCTCACTAATTTATCCCCCAGTACCTTTTGCTCAGAGGCACTTTGCAGAGCTGAGCTAGGATGTGCTCTGGAGCCAGGTCAGATGACCTGCTAACAACACCTAGCTCTCCACTCCCATGCAAGCTCTGCTGTCTCCTCCTCTGACCCCTTCATAGAATGGCTTGGCTTGGAAGGAACCTCCAAAGGTCATCTAGTCAGCCCCCCCCTTGCAGTCAGCAGGGGCATCCTTAACTAGATCAGGTCACCCAGAGCCCTGCCCAGCCTCACCTTGGATATCTCCAGGGATGGAGCCTCAACCACCTCCCTGGGCAGCCTGTGCCAATGTTCCACCTCCCTCCTGGTGCAGAATTTGTTCCTACAATAAACTTCCTCTCTTCTGGACTGTCTGGAGGAGGCACTGTCCCACTAAGGAGCTAATCTTCACCTCTCTAGGGGGAAGAATTACCACAAGCATGTCCTGGTGTCAGTATGGAGCTACACATCTAAGACTCCCTGGGATTTCCTGCTCCAAATGTTGACTCTAATTAATTCTAAATGAGAAATTGTTCTGGCTTCATTAGAGATGACATCTGTGGGAGCACCAGTGGCACACAGAGGTTTGCAGCTATTACAGCAGAAGGATCTGGCACAGGAATAACAATGGATTATGGATATTCCCTGGGGAGATCAGGAGGAATAAATACACTTTGGGTTACAGCAAATGGCAGAGGGAGAGAAATCAGATTAAATATATCACAGCAGATCAAAACTGTGGGACAGCCAGCAAAGAGCAAAGGGGGCCCTGAGCAGAAGCAGTCACCAGGGAGGAAAATGCCATGGCTGTGGGGTCTGCATGCTTTGGCCTCAGCCAAAAGGACACAACTGGGTTCAATTAATATATACAGCAGAAGGAGAGAGGAGAGTGATGGATTCCAATGTTTGCTTTTCGACCTGCTCCACACCAAACCTTGGGTGTTAAAATCAATCCACTGGGTTTTGAATGGTGGACAGGGGACCCTGAAGTCACAGGGCAGTGTTCACTTGGTTTCCACCGAAACATTGGGGTTTTAATGGTGGACAGGGGACCCTGAAGTCACAGGGCAGTGCTCACCTCTCCAGACTCTGAGAAAATAGGAGGTGACATTGCTGGCCTGGAATGGCAGGAGGCAATGGGGTAGCTTTTCCATCTAGGCTATTATGGGAGGGGAATTTTAACCTATTAGAAGAGTTAGAAGGGAAAATAAAAGGCACAGGGGAGAATCCTGGTCCTGGATGTAAAATAGGAGCCAAGTGTTGTGCTCTGAGAGCCTAAAGAGGAACGGTGGGCACACTGAAACCGATGCTCTAACCAGGTGGGGTACAGCCCCAGAGCAGGGGAACCAGGACAGAAAGCACAGCCCTGTCTCCAGGCTGCTTTGCTGGCAGATCCTTGGGGGTTGCTTTTGCTTCTGAAGTTGAAGGTGTTTAATAAAAGCTGATGCAAGGCAAGCCCAGAGAGCCTGCTAGACATAGTCGTACTTGGAGGGGTAGGAGCGTCTGCCGTCCTCACTGCGAGGAGCCTCCTCGTAGCCTGCGCCCTTCCTGCTCTTGGCCTCAGCTTCATACCCAGAGCCTCCCTTGTAGGGCCCTGTCCTGTAGGAGATGTTCCGTCCCGACGCGTGGTAGGACACCGCTTTGTACCTGCAAGACACAGCAAGGGTGGCCTCAGCCACTGCAGGGGCACTGCCACACCTGAGGGCAGCTCGGAACATGAGGAGGAACATCTGTGAGGAGGAACTCTAGGCATGAGGGGGAGCTCTAGACCTGAGGGGGAGCTCGAAACATGAGGAGGAACATCCATGAGGAGGAACATCTATGAGGAGGAACATCTATGAGGAGGAACATCTATGAGGAGGAACATCTATGAGGAAGAACTCTAAACATGAGGAAGAACTTCTTCAATTAAAGCCCAGGAGCAGGCTGCCCAGGAGCAGGCTGCCCAGGAAGGCTGTGGAGTCTCCTTCTCTGGAGACATTCCAAACCCAGCTGGGTGATCCTGCCTTGGCAAGGGGGTTGGACTTGGTGATGTTCAGAGGTGCCCTCCAACACCTACCCTTCTGCAGTGCTGTGACCACCCAGGGTTGCTCCTGTCTTATTTGCTGTAGGATTTTAGGCAGCTTCATACTGTGTCATCACTTGAAACCAGGCAGTGAGCTCAGAGCCAAGCACCCATGCACAAGGCTGCAAGCTCATGGACAAGGCTGCAAGCTCATGGACAGGCTGCAAGCTCATGCACAAGGCTGCAAGCTCATGCACAAGGCTGCAAGCTCATGCACAAGGCTGCAAGCTCATGGACTGGCTGCAAGCTCATGCACAAGGCTGCAAGCTCATGCACAAGGCTGCAAGCTCATGGACAAGGCTGCAAGCTCATGGACAAGGCTGCAAGCTCATGGACAGGCTGCAAGCTCATGGACAAGGCTGCAAGCTCATGCACAAGGCTGCAAGCTCATCCACAAGGCTGCAAGCTCATGGACAAGGCTGCAAGCTCATCCACAAGGCTGCAAGCTCATCCACAAGGCTGCAAGCTCATCCACAAGGCTGCAAGCTCATGGACAGGCTGCAAGCTCATGCACAAGGCTGCAAGCTCATGGACAAGGCTGCAAGCTCATGGACAAGGCTGCAAGCTCATGGACAAGGCTGCAAGCTCATGCACAAGGCTGCAAGCTCATGCACAAGGCTGCAAGCTCATGGACAGGCTGCAAGCTCATGCACAAGGCTGCAAGCTCATGCACAAGGCTGCAAGCTCATGCACAAGGCTGCAAGCTCATGGACAGGCTGCAAGCTCATGCACAAGGCTGCAAGCTCATGGACAGGCTGCAAGCTCATGCACAAGGCTGCAAGCTCATGGACAGGCTGCAAGCTCATGGACAAAGCTCATGGGGCCCAAAAGGAGCAGCAAGTTGTGGAGTCAGGGAAGGAAATGGTCACGTCTGACAGGTATCTCGTCATGATTCCTCCTGCACTGGGGGTGTCACAGCATCACAGAATTGTCAGGGTTGGAAGGATCCTCAAGGATCATCCAGTTGCATTGCTCCTGCTATGGGCAGGGACACCTCACTCCAGGTTGCTCACAGCCACATCCAGCCTGGCCTTCAAAACCTCCAGGGATGAGGCTTCCACCACCTCCCTGGGCAACCTGTGCCAGGCTCTCACCACCCTCATGGGGAACAACTTCTTCCTCACATCCAATCTCAATCTCCCCTCCTCTATCGTGGATCCATTCCCCCCAGTCCTATCACTCCCTGACACCCTCAAAAGTCCCTCCCCAGCTTTCTTGGAGCCCCCTTCAGATACTGGAAGGACACAAGAAGGTCTCCTGGGAGCCTTCTCTTCTCCAGACTGCACACAGAGTATGCTGTCCTGTGGTGTGCTGGCTGTGTGCTCCCCCAACACCCGAGGTTTCCTGCCAATACCTTCCCCTGTCCCCCACCGGCAGACTCACCGAGACTCTTCTGGCAGCAGCCCTCTGCAAGCCAGGCACATCATGATGCCTCCTACGAGAGCCAGGCCTCCTGCCACCCAGCCAACGAAAAGAGCTGAGCCAAAGGTGTACCTGCAAAGCACAGGGAGGTGCCTGGTTACTGCTCTGCCACTGCTCCACTGCTTCTGACATGCACTGAACGTTGCCAGTCCCCCTCTGGCCCTGCAGAAGTCCCTTTGAGCACCTTCACACATGCAGGCTCATGCTCAATGGGCTCTCTACCTCCTTGAGCTGTGTGAGCAGAGGTTTCCAGCCCTTTTGCTCAAACAAATTCTTGCCAGGGCAGAGAAGGAAGAGACTCAAGAAACCTTGAAACTCTTGAGAGTTTGCCTTTCCTTCACCTGCAGCAGGCTGAGGGCCTGAGGGAGAGCTGCACCATGGAAAACCCTGAGCCAGATAGTGTCATAGTATCATAGAATCAGTCAGGGTTGGAAGGGGCCACAAGGATCATCTAGTTCCAGCCCCCCTGCCATGGGCAGGGACACCCCACACTAGATCAGGCTGGCCAGATGACCACCTACCTGTTCTGGACATTCTGCATTCCTTGGTACATGTTGGCTGTGGACATCCAGAAGTTTGTGACCAGCATGTTGGCAAACACAGACACTCCAGTGATGGCACACAGGCCTGAGAGCAGACAGAAGAGCAGACTGAGACCCACACGGCACAGGCAGCCACCTTTGGCAAGCACCTCACAGCTCTGTGGAGGTGAGTGAGGCTGCCTTGTGTCCTGCTTGCATGCCCTCAGCAGAAGTGGTGACCCACAGTGTGTCACACATTGCTGCCAGGGTTTCTACACGTTGACAATCCAGCAACAGGGACACAAAGTCACACCACAGAATCCCAGCTCACACCAGCAGGAGCCACAGGTGACCACTGCCCAACCTAACCCTCCCCTGGCACAGTTTCAGGCCATTTCCTCTTGTCCTACCACCAGAGACAAGGGAGAAGAGTCCACCCCCACCTCACTGCAGCCTCCTCTCAGGGAGCTGCAGAGAGCAATGAGGTCTCCCTCAGCCTCCTCCAGACTAAACCCCCCCAGCTCCCTCAGCTGCTCCTCCCCAGCCCTGCTCTCCAGACCCATCCCTAGATTTGTTGCCCTTCTCTGGACCTGCTCCAGCCCTTCAAAGTCTTTGTGTTCTGTCCCACACAAACTTCTGGGTTTCTTCTACTAAGCAGAGGTAGCAATCAGCGTGCCCCAGGAGGCCAGGCTGGAGGACCAGTGCCAATAACTCGATGCCAGCACTAATGCTTGGGGCTGCAGAAGTGCACTGAGACCTGCCCAGTCCTCGGTCCCAGGTAACTGCCATCCCTTGCATTGTGAAAGGCCCAAGTTCAGCCTCTTACCAGCAACAATGAACATGATGCCAGAGGTCAGAGTCATGTTGGCCTTTGCTGAGTTCTCCATGCTGCCAATGTGGATACACTTCAGAGCAAAAATGCACACCAGGAGGCCAAGGATGCCCAGGACGATCCCCACGATCATGAGGGCCCTCACAGCCTGGAACATGGCTGCAAAGCAAAGCGAGAGGAGCCAAGCTGAGTGACTGCAATGAGGTTTGTAAGAGCCTGCCAGGTCTGTAAAGGTGGTCTCTGCCTGGAAATCGAAATACTAAGGAAGAAAACCTTGGGAAATGGGCACCAGGTCTACTCTCAGCATTGTCTGGGGCACCTCTGGAGTCATGTTTGCTTGTCTCAACTTGCCAAGGAGTTTGGTGGCTTGGACACCATTTCCTGCAAAGGTTCACTGGTACCACTCATGAGTTCCTGTTGGTCCACAGCTGGGAGGAGCACTCATGGTTTCATAGCTAAGCTGGTTGAGAAAGGGTTTGGGTTTTTCCCCTCCCCAAGCAGCAGTGAACGCAGATGGCTCCTCCCAGCTACCTCTGACATTGCCAAATCCTTCATAACTCAAAATGAAGTTCTTGATATTCCTGCCTTACAGTCAGATGTCTGGCACAGGAGGAGCAGGAACAGGCTGCCCAGGGAGGCAGTGGATGCCTCCCCCCTGGAGGGGTTCAAGGCCAGGCTGAACAACCTGGGCCGGTGGGAGTTGCTCCTGCCCCTGGCAGGGGGCTTGGAACTGGATGATCTTCAAGGGCCCTTCCAAGCCAACCCAGTCTGTGACCCTGAGTCTCTGAGTGCTCCTTTGGAAGCAAGCTGTGGTATTGGTCATGCCCATGGGAACTGAGCACTGCTGTTAATCAGCAGAAGGCACCAAAGCCTTTCAGATTTCTCTTGGCTGGAGGAGAGGAGTAGAGGGAAAAGCAAAGGGAAGCTTTCACCTCTTAAAATGGAGGAGGGAAGGGAAATCCCCTTTGAATACCAAGGTGATTTCCTAACGAGGTGGCACCTATCCCATCTTGCCTGCAGCTTGGTGCTGGCCCCCGACTCTGCATGGGGCCCTGGTGGAGACAGGAAGGCGACAGTGCTGGCAGGTTACTCTGAGGGGTGGCTGAGAGCATTTCAAGGGCTGTTGCAAGTTCTCTGGGATGCCTTGCAGCCTCTTCTTGCCCTCCCCTGCGCTCCTGCTGCCCTGGTTTTGGCTTTGATTCTCTCTACAAAGGACTCTCCCTCTTCAGGGAAGATACTGTGGGTTCATGGCCGGCTGAGAAGGGCCTACAGCCCTTAACTTAACACTTAACTGTCTGTCACCCCTTCTGCTGGGCTGCTCCAGATGACCATGGTGCCCAAGGGTCCTATATGGTCTGACTGGAATAGGAGGCACTGGCACAGAAGAGCAAGGAGCAGACAGGTTGCTCAGGGAGGCTGCAGATTCCCCTTCCCTAGAGGTGTTCAAGTCCAGGGTGGATGAGGCCTTGAGCAACCTGGGCTGGGGGGAGGTGTCCCTGCCCATGGCAGGGGGTTAGAACTTGATGATCTTTAAGGTCCCTTCCAACCCAAACCATTCTGTGAGTCTGTGGATCCATGACCCTGCTGGCCTTGCATAGGTTGGGAGAAAGGTTTATGAATGCTCCCCCAGGAGGATAAAGGTGGGTGCTGGGGTGCCTGTGTGGGGCCCCTTGCTTGTGGGGTCCCACAAACCCAAGCAGAACCACACTGGCACCACAGCTCACAAGGAAACCAGAGGTTCCACAGGCTGGGAATACCCCACCTTCTTCCATCTGCCAGTCCCACCGGGGCTGCTGCTCTTATGACTCAATTTGCCCTTATCAGCTGATAGCAAGTGCTAACGAGCCTGGGCTTTTCAATCTGCCATTCATCAGCCCCCAGGTGTCAGCTCATTAGCAGTTATCCATCAGAGAACAGGCCGCTGGCTGGTGCCTTATCAGCCCTCAGGGGCTGTTCGTGCAGCACCTGATGCAGAGCTGAGAGCTACAGCAGCAGAAAATCACAATAGCTCACTTGTCTGCACAGCCACCTCAGGTGCTTTGCAACTGCTTTTGTTCCAGGGCAGGCAGGAGAGGCTGATCCTCCAGGGGAGCTTAGGATGCTGTGGATCCACATGGAAGGTCCTCAGCCCCAGAACACTGTTTTTTGGGATCATGCAATGGCTCAGGTTGGAAGGGACCTCAGAGATCCTCTACTCCAACCTCCTCAGCATGGACAGGGATGCCTCTCAGCTAGACTTAGCTGCTCAAGGTCTCATCCAGCCTGCCCTTCAACACACAGGATGGCATTCAACAAGTCCAAGTGCTGGGTGCTGCACTTTGGCCACAGCAACCCCAGGCAGAGCTGCAGGCTGGGGTCAGAGTGGCTGAGAGCAGCCAGGCAGAAAAGGACCTGGGGGTACTGGTTGACAGCAGCTGAACATGAGCCAGCAGTGTGCCCAGAGGGCCAAGAAGGCCAATGGCATCCTGGCCTGCATCAGGAGCAGTGTGGCCAGCAGGAGCAGGGAGGTCATTCTGCCCTGTGCTCAGCACTGCTCAGGCCACACCTTGAGTCCTGTGTCCAGTTCTGGGCCCCTCAGGCTAGGAAAGAGGTTGAGCTGCTGGGAGGTGTCCAGAGAAGGGCAACAAAGCTGGGGAGGGGTCTGGGGCACAGCCCTGTGAGGAGAGGCTGAGGGAGCTGGGGTTGCTTAGCCTGCAGAAGAGGAGGCTCAGGGGAGACCTCATTGCTCTCTACAACTCCCTGAAGGGAGGTTGTAGCCAGGAGGGGCTTGGTCTCTTCTCCCAGGCAAGCAGCACCAGAACAAGAGGACACAGTCTCAAGCTGTGCCAGGGGAGGTTCAGGCTGGAGGTGAGGAGCAAGTTCTTCCCAGAGAGAGTTGTTAGCCATTGGGATGTGCTGCCCAGGGAGGTGGTGGAGTCCCCATCCCTGGAGGTGTTCAAGAGGGGATTGGATGTGGCACTTGGTGCCATGGTTTAGTAGCCATGAGCTGTTGGGTGCCAGGTTGGACTTGATGATCTTTGAGGTCTTTTCCAACCTTATTGATTCTATGATTCTACCCCCAGGGAGGAGGCCCCCAGCCTCCCTGGGCAGCCTGTTCCAGAGGCTCACCACCCCCAAGCTGAAGAACTTCTTCCTAAGGATGACCTTATGGTTTCTAGGTGCTGTCACCATGGTGGCCTCAGCTCTTCAAGAAGTGACCTTAAACTAAGACCTCACAGAGGTGAGCTCCCAGCAGAGACATTCCCAGTGCCTTGGGTGTACAACAGGCAGGCCAAGCCAAGCCAAGCCCAGCAGCTCCTGGAATGTTACAGTTCTGCTGGAGAATCAGAGTGTAAGTGTGGTGGATCTCTGCTGGGAAAGGGAGAGAGGAGCACTGCTGGATGCAAGGGAAAAGGTTGATAGGACAAGGAGCAATGCACACAAAGTACAGCACAGGAGGTTCCAGCTCAACATGAGGAGGGACTTCTGCACTGTGGGGGTCACAGAGCCCTGGAGCAGGCTGCCCAGAGAGGTTGTGGAGTCTCCTTCTCTGGAGCCTTTCCAGCCCCATCTGGATGTGTTCTGTGTGACCTGTGCTGGGTTCTCTGCTCCTGCTCTGGCAGGGGGCTTGGACTGATGATCTTCGAGGGTCCCTTCCAACCCCTGACCTCCTGTGAGCCTGTGACAAAAATGCCAAACTGCCCTCAGCAGCAATTCCTCTCTCCATGAGGCTGACTTAGGCACCATCTCCACAGAACAACAGCAAGGAAAAGAAAGAGCTTGTGGGACTGCTGTGTCATGAAGGCCTCTTCACTTGGCTCATGGGAGTGGAAAAGAGCACTGCAGGCTCAAGTGAATTCTGGCATCCATCAGAAGCCCTCTGAACAGAGCTGCTTGCCAAAGGTGAATGGCCTCCCTTGGGAGGAAGGAGTGGAAGGGCTTGGACAAACAAAACAAGAGCCTAAGGAAAACACAAATTCCCTCAGTAGCAGCAGGCAGCAAGCAGCCCTGTCCCTAGGATCAGGGAATCCTGGAATCAGCCAGGGTGGAAGAGACCTCAGAGATCAGCAAGTCCAACCTATCACCCAGCCCTATCCAACCAACCAGACCCTGGCACCAAGTGCCTCATCCAGGCTTTTCCTGCAGATCTCCAAGGAGAGCAACTCCACCACCTCCCTGGGCAGCACATCCCAATGGCCAATCTCTCTCTGGGAAGAACTTCTTCCTAACATCAGCCTGAACCTCCCCTGGCACAGCTTGAGACTGTGTCCTCTTGTTCTGGTGCTGGGTGCCTGGGAGAAGAGACCAACCCCCTCCTGGCTACAACCTCCCTTCAGGTAGTTGTAGAGAGCAAGAAGGTCTCCCCTGAGCCTCCTCTTCTCCAGGCTAAGCAACCCCAGCTCCCTCAGCCTCTCCTCACAGGGCTGTGCTCCAGACCCCTCCCCAGCTTTGTTGCCCTTCTCTGGACACCTTCCAGCAGCTCAACCTCTTTCCTAGCCTGAGGAGCCCAGAACTGGACACAGGACTCAAGGTGTGGCCTAACCAGTGCAGCTCACAGGGGCAGGATGACCTCCCTGCTCCTGCTGGCCACCCTGTTCCTGATGCAGGCCAGGATGCCATTGGCCTTCCTGGCCCTCTGGGCACACTGCTGGCTCATGTTCAGCCTACTTTCAACTACTACCCCCAGGTCCCTCTCTGCCTGGCTGCTCTCAGCCACTCTGCCCCCAGCCTGTAGCTCTGCCTGGGGTTGCTGTGGCCAAAGTGCAGAACCCTGTGCTTAGCCTTATTAAATCTCATCCCATTGGCCTCTGCCCACCCATCCAACCTGTCAAGGTCCCTCTGCAGAGTTCTCCAACCCTCCAGCAGATCAACTCTTGCCCCCAGCTCGGTGTCGTCTGCAAACTCACTGATGATGGACTCAATGCCCTCATCCAGATCATCAATAAAGATATTGAACTGAATGGGGCCCAGCACTGATCCCTGGGGCACACCACTGGTGCCTGGCTGCCAGCTGGCTGTGGCACCATTCACCACCACTCTCTGGGCTCAGCCTCCAGCCAGTTCCTAACCCAGCTCAGAGTGCTGCTGTCCAAGCCAGGAGCTGACAGCTTGGCCAGGAGTTTGCTGTGGGGGATGGTGTCAAAGGCCTTGCTGAAGTCCAGGCAGACCACATCCACAGCCTGCCCCACATCCACCAGGCAGTCACCTGGGCATGGAAGGAGGTCAGGTTGGTCAGGCAGGACCTGCCCTTCCTGAATCCATGCTGGCTGGGCCTGATCCCTTGGCCATCCTGTAGGTGCTGTGTGATTGCACTCAGGATGACTGTTCTGTCACCTTGCCTGGCACTGAGGTCAGGCTGACAGGCCTGGAATTCCCTGGCTCATCCAACCGGCCCTGCTTGTGGATGGGCACCACACTGGCAGCTTCCAGACCTCTGGGACCTCTCCAGTGAGCCAGGACTGGTGATAAATGATGGAGAGCGGCTTGGTAGCATATCTGCCAGCTCTCAGCGCCCTAGGGTGGATCCCACATGGTCCCTAGCCACAGAACATGCTGCTGTTTTGCATACACACTTTGCATGAGCTAGAAGAACTTTCTGTCCTGGCTGCACACCTCTGGCTGCCCACTGGGCACACCTGATGTCCATGCAAAGGCATGGGCTTATGGTGGTCACCAATATAAACAGCAGTCACCTGAAACCACAGTTTGCATCTCTGTCTTTTTCAGGTGGAAGTGAAACTGGGGAGTTGTCTTTTTGCTCAGTGTTGCTGTGAGTAGAAGCATGGAATGGTTTGGGTTGGAAAAGACCTTTTAGATCATTGAGTCATAGAAACATGGAAGGGTTTAGGTTAGGAAAGACCTTTTAGATTGAGTTATAGAATCATGGAGTGGTTTGGTTCGGAAAGGACCTTTTAGATCCCTGAGTCGTAGAAACGTGGAATGGTTTGAGTTGGAAAGGACCCTGAAGATCATGGAGCTATAGAATAGTTTTGGTTGGCAACACCCTTTAAGATCAAGTCCAACCATTCTCTGCCAAGGCTGCTGCTAAACCATGTCCCTCAGCACCACATCTCTGCCTCTTTCAAACACCTCCAGGGGTGGAGTGAAGTAAAATGACTTCAAGTCACCTAAACTACCCTCACTTGCATTTCTGTTTGTAATACTTTATGGTGTTGTGAGGAATGGAGTACAGAAAGCTGGGGGGGAATGAGCTTTTCAGTTATTCCAGTAAATGCAGAGGGATTCCTTCTTTATGTTTGAAGGGACACATGAAGGGAACAAAACCCATGGAACATCTCAAAAGTACACATGTCCTTATTGCTCTTTTACCCCAAAAAATGATGTCAAAAGTAAAAGCTTACTTATGACAAAAGGGCATCAGAATGATGGTTGCCATCACCTGCTTGCTCTCTTAAACCACAGCCACCTGCACGCAGCACGAGAAGGATCTGTGTACAGTGATCAACATCTGTAAACACACTTTAATACAGAACCAGAGATCACAGAGTTGTTTGGGTTGGAAAAGATCTCTAAGATCATCTCTAAGATCACCCAGTCCAACCATCAACCCAACACCTCCATGGCCACTAAACCCTGCCCCCAAGTGCCATGGCCACACCTTGCCTGAACACCTCCAGGGATGGGGACTTCCCTGGGCAGCCTCTGCCAATCCCTGACCATTCCTGAAGCAAAGAAATTGTTCCTCATCTCCAACCTAACCCTCTGCTGGCACAATTTCAGGCCATTGCCTCTCCTCCTGTCACATGAGACTAGGGAGAAGAGACCAACCCTCACCCCAGTCCAACCTCCTCTCAGGCAGTTGTAGGAAGCAATGAGGCCTCTCTTCAGCCTCCTCTTCTCCAGACTGAACACCCCCAGTTCCCTCAGCTGCTCCTCACCAGCTCCTCACCAGCCCTGTCATCCAGACCCTTCCACCAGCTTTGTTGCCCTTCTCTGGACACCCCCCAGCACTTCAATGCCCTTCTTGGAGTGATGGCCCCAAACTGCAGCCAGTATTAGAGGTGCAGCCTCAGCAGCTCTGAGCACAGAGGACCAAGCTTTTTGGTTCTTTACAAACAAGAATCCGAGAGGAGTGGCACCTCCAAACACCAGCTTTGCTCTTCCAAACGACAGTCAGCTGAAGCTGGGTGTGCAGCAAGTCCTTTGTTCCATCACAGCCCTCAGGATGGTCACAAAAGCCAAGAGTGCAGCTAACTGCAGCTTTGCTCTGCAGCACAGCACTCCCTCCTGTCTCACAGCAGGGGAGCATCCCTGAGGATGCAGGGAGGAGTGCCCACGCAAGGCTCTCAGGGTCATTTGTCATGCTAGCTGGCAGGGCACAGGCACAACAGGGCACAGGCAGGCACGGTGGGCCAGGCTGGGGAACACTGGCACACCCTGGCATGCAGTGGGGAGAGAGAAGCAGCTCTTCTGTACAAGCAAACAACAAAGGAGACTCCCTCTGCAACCTACTTCTGCTGAATCTCTGCAGGGAACACCAAGTGACTTCCTACTCACGCTGCGCACAGGCAGATTTCTTCCATTCCACTTTCCTCTTTGAAGAAAACACCAACAACCACCAAACCAAACCAAACCAAACCAAACCAAACCAAACCAAACACAACCAACCAACCCCCCCACCCCCCCAAACCCAGTTAATTTCCTTTTTTGTTTCCTGTGGAACCCATCATTCTGACCATGCCAGGTGCCATGCAGCTCTTTTCCTTGTGCTTCCATTCAGCCTATCTGTGGCTTCAGCCACCCTCCCTCTCCTCCCATCCCTGGAGCTGTGCTGATTGATGGCAGCAGCGGTGCTGAACCTGTGGTGCTTGCCCAGAGATCAGCTGCACACGCTCCACCTTGTCACCTCCGCTCAGCAAAGACATCTTCCTGGCAACAAACAACGTCTTTGACCACTCAGCCCCCGAGGAGCCCCCTGGGGAGCCCAAGTGCTTGCAGCTATCTGCTCCTGCTTGGGGACGAGAACTGAGCAGAGCTGCAGGAGAGCTCCTGGCTTGGTTTTGCCCCTACCTGGCAGCCCGAGAATGGTGAAATAGGGCCGGCACTCGGTGAAGCCGGAGCTCTGCCGCACGCAGCTCCTCCACAGCCCCTGGTACTGGAAGACAGCCGTGACCGGGTTGTCGTACAGGTCCTGCGTGCTCCACATATCCATGGCAGTGGCCACCACGCAGCCCGCGACGCCCAGCGACGACACCAGGAACCCCATCACCTGGCAGATGGTTGTGGACATGGTGTCTACCCCGGAGAGCGGAGGGGAGGCAGCCCTGAGGAAGCCAGAGGCTCAATGGGAGCGCCGGAGTCGTCCCGCGCCTGGGCCGCCAGCAGCGCGGCAGCTCTTATCAGATGCCTGCCGCCGAGCGCTGTGTTTGCTCTAAGTGTTTTTGCAAGATAGTCCAGTTTCACTCTCTCCAGTTTCACTGGGGTAGGCTTTGTGCTGGCAGGGCTGGAGGTACGAGCTTTTGTCCTTTGGAAGTGCTTGTCCTTCCCCAGCCAAGCAGCTCCGCTCCTGCCGGCGCTGGGCAAACCGCTTGGAGGAGGTTCCAAGCCCCCGCCAAAAGCTTTGCCTGTCCCTGGGGCTTCTCACAGATAGCATCAGGTTGGAAGGGTTCCTCAAAAGTCATCTTGTCCAACCCCCCTGCAGGCAACAGGGACACCTCCAACTAGAGCAGGCTGCCCAGGGCCACATCAAGTCTGATCTAGAATGTTCTCCTGTGTGCTTGGCACAGGGCACAAGTGCTGAGAGGGGCAGAGGAAAGGACCGTGTTCCCAGGAGAGCTCAGCACCCACCGCTGGTGGACTCAGCACCCACCTCTGGTGGACTCAGCACCCACCTCTGATGGACCCAGCACCCACCTCTGGTGGACTCACCGCCTCTCTGGCCCTTTGCTTGTGCAGTAGATCTGCCACCAGGCATCTCTACTTGTGGCCATCCATGCAGGTATCTGCACAGAAGGCATGGTGTCAGAGAGGGAGGCCAGTGGTGAGCTTGGTGCCAAGATGTGGGCTCACAGACTCAACCCAGGGAACAAATAGGGACATGAGAGTGGTGGAACACTGGAAAAGGTTGCCCAGGGAGGTAGTTGAGGCCCCTTCCCTGGAGATAAGCAAGGTTAGGCTCAACAAGGCTCTGAGCAACTTGATCTTGTGGAGGATGCCCCTGCTGAGTGCAGGGCTCGGACTGGATGACCTTTGGAGGTCCCTTCCAACCCAAACCATTCCATCATTCTATGGCCAAGTCTTGCAGCCACTTGGAGCACCACCAAGATTGCCTCAGATGCTGACCATGGCAGAATCCAGGGCACCAGGCAAAGAGCCTCAGACTGATCCAGCAAAACTCCTGCAACCCTTTTCTCCTCCCACCTGAATCCTATTGCCCATCATGTGGCCCCATTGAAACCCATGGAGGGAGGAGGAGAGGGATGGAACAAAGACTGCTTGGCAAGTGCCTTGTTGCAGGTGTTTGTCTGTATTGGCTGGGGGGATGGCTCTGGAGAAAGGAGCAGGGGATGTCCAGGTGAGGAACTGAATCCTCCCTTTGCACAGTGGAGCAGTGCTGGGCTCGAGGAGGCCATGAAAATTTGCCATGCCACTGGGGAGGGCACACAGTGAGTGGCAAGGACCTTCCAGACTCCACACTCCTCTGTTCTCTGCTAATGCCCTGCTCCAACTGATTTACTCCAGCTCCAACCTAGAAACAAACTCCAGCTGCAACCAGTCCTGACACCTCTCTGTGCCACAGGCACTCTCAATATAACCACCTGGCTGTGAAGCCATGTGAAAGCCACCAGGAACAGAGAGAAGCTGATTTCCATGGATGGGTTTATGACCCACTGGCTTCTGCCTGCTTTGACTTTCCAAACCCACCTGGATGCTTATGGGATCATGGGACTGAGATCATTGAGTCCAACCATCAACCCAACACCTCCATGGCCACTCAACCCTGTCCCCAAGGGCCATGGCCACATCTTTCTTGATCACCTGCAGGGATGGGGACTCCACCACCTCCCTAGGCAGCCTGTGCCAATCCCTGACCACCCTTGCAGCAAAGAACTTTTTCCTCATCTCCAACCTAACCCTATGCTGGCACAATTTCAGGCCAATTCCTCTCCTTCTGTCACCTGATATTAGGGAGAAGAAACCAACCCCACCTCACTCCAGCCTCCTTTCAGGAAGCTGCAGAGAGCAATGAGGTCTCCCATCAAACCAACTCCTCTCCAGGCTAACCAACTGCAGGTCCCCCAGCTGCTGCTCTCCAAAACATAGCCGAGACAGCAGCTTTGGTAACCAGGAGCATGCTGCAGTCCTTAGCTTGAAGCCATGCCCAGCACTCCAGATGCTGTCACCTTTGAAGGGTTATTTTGGTTTGGGGGTGTTTCTATTTACACATCCCTAAAAAGAATGCTGCTGGTGCCCAGCCATCCATGAGCTGTTTGTCTCGTTTGTAGACATGGGAACTTCAAAGCTCCCCCAGAGAGCTTCCTCAGTGGTTGGTTGAAGCAAAGTTCTGGAGAAACAGACACCCACTTGTTTCCATCCCCACCCCTCCCCTAGCCCATTTGCTCTGCCTTTCTGCAACCTTCTTACCACCAGCTTAGTTTTAGTGGCTGTTCCCAAGCTACTCAGCACAGTACCACAGTACAGTAGAAGCTGAAAGGGACCTCCAGAGATCATTTAGTCCAACCCCCCTGCCAGAGCAGGGTCACCCAGGGAAGTCTGCACAGGATTGCATCCAGGTGGGTTGTGAATATCTCCAGAGAAGGAGACTCCTCAACCTCCCTGGGCAGCCTGCCCCAGGGCTCTGGCACCCTCACTGGAAAGAAGTTTCTCCTCATGTTGAGCTGAAACCTTTTGTGTTCAAGCTTGAACCTGCTGTTTGTTGTCTTACCACTGTGCACCACCCAAAAGAGCTTGGCCCCCTCCCCTTGACACCCACCCCTCAGCTATTGATAGACATTGATCAGATCCCTCTCAGCCTTCTCTTCTCCAGACTCAACAGCCCCAGGGCTCTCAGTCTCTCCTCATAGGGGAGATGCTCAAGTCCCCTCATCAGCCTTGTGGCTCTCTCTTGAACTCCCCAGCAGGTCTCTGTCTCTCTTGAACTGAGGAGCCCAAAACTGAATGCAGGATTGCAGCTGTGGTCTCACCAGGGCCTGCTGGCCACAGCTTTTGCTGCACCCCAGGATCCCATTGGCTCTCTTGGCCACAAGAGCATGTGGCTGTCCCATGCAGAACTTGCTGCCCACCAGCAAGTTCTTTCTCCATGGAGCTGCTTTCCAGCAGGGCAGCCCATAACCTGTCCTGGAGCCTGCTGTTATTCCTCCCCAGATGCAGTTCCCCTCTGCAAGCACTTCATCACCTCATTTTCCCATCACCCAGCCCCATCACAGAAGATCCCCTGGGAGTTTTATCTGGACTGCAGAGCACAACCCAAAAAGTGGCTGGGTGTAGAGCATGTCTAAGCAGCTTTCCCACAATCTGATGCTCATCTCCAGCCATCCCTGGGAGATACCAACAGCCAGAAGTGGCTGAAGGATGGGGATCCCTCTGAAAGCAGATGTCTGTGGCTCAGTCTCCAGCAAAGTGGTTGAATGCTGGGGCTGCAGGGCTTGCCATGCCACATGGTAATGCTGGGCAGAGTCTAAGGAAGACATCTGGTGGGGATGTGGCTCTCCAACAGTCAAGCTTCCTCAGCAAAGAGTAGAGAACAAAGCTTCCACTGTGAGTATTGGGACAGTTGCATCCAAAGCAGTGTGTGCAACAGGACAGGGAGGGGATTTTTCCCCTCTGCTCTGCTGAGACCCCACCTGCAGCATTGTGCCCAGTTCTGGTGCTTCCAACACATGGAACTGCTGGAGAGGGTCCAGAGGAGGCCACAAAGGTGGTCAGACTCCTGTATGGGGACAGGCTGAGAGGTTTGGGGCTGTGCAGCCTGGAGCCTTCTCCAAGGCTCCAGGGAGACCTTAGAGCAGACTTTCAGTGCCTGAAGGGGCTACAGGAGATGTGGGAAGGGACTTTTGATAAGGACTGGGAGTGACAAGATGAGGGGCAATGGCTTTGGGCTGGAAGAGGGGAGATTGAGACTGGAGATGAGGAAGAAATTCTTTCCAGCGAGGGTGGTGAGACCCTGGCACAGGCTGCCCAGGGAGGCTGGGGATGTTTCCCTCCCTGGAGGTGTTCAAGGCCAGGTTGGATGAGGCCCTGAGCAGCCTGGGCTGGTGGGAGGTGTCCCTGCCCATGGCAGGAGGTTGGAGCTGGATGGTCTTCAAACCCAACCCATTCTATGGCTCCATGAATCTCTGGATCTCCAGCTGCTTACCCAAGCTAGCACAGAGAAGGCTGCTTCGTGACCGCTCCCTTTGGAGCCTTCCCTCCAGCTCATGCTTCCTTTATCTCTCCAGAGGCTGACTCAAACCCACTCACTGGGCCCAGTGCAACTCCTGAATGTTATCACTGCCTCTCCCCTCAAAATCACCTACAGCTCATATTTGCTTTCAAATTTGCAAATATAGCTCACACCCTGCCAGCCAAATCCAGCTTGTTCAGGCTGAAACAAAGCAAACCCACCTCTCTCTTTCTGGCACTCCACTACCCTGATGGCCACAGCCCCCAGGAGTGCCTGGTCCACCAGTTTACAGCATGAGAAGGGCTGGCTTGGCCTTTCTGAAACTCTCTGGGGAGAGGTGACCATGGGAGAGCCCTGGCCCAGCTCAGACTCGCTCTGCTCCACTGGTCTTCAGGTGGTCCAGAGGGGCCTTTGAGGTTCCTCAGCAGAGCTGGGGTGCATGAATGTGTGTCCTTCACAGAATCACAGAAACATTCAGGTTGGAAAAGACCCTCAGCATCACCAAGTCCAACCCAGAACCCTGCTCTACAAGGCTCACCCCTAAACCAGTTCCCCAAGTACCTCATCCAAACCACCTTTAAACACATCCAGGGTTGGTGACTGAATCACCTCCCTGGGCAGCACATTCCCTACATGCCTGTGAGGTGTAGCCCAAACCCACATCTCCATATTGCCATTTTCCTTGCCCTGCTCCTCTCCTGACTGTCAGCTCAGATCCTTTAGGGTTATTTTTCATGTCTCTCATCCTTTCATGGTGTAAAGGCACAAGGCAGAGGCAAGGATGTGATACAAGCATTTAGCTTCCTGACATCCCCTGCTAAGCTCCCTGCCACTTGAGTGTCACAGGGAGCTGGGGTGTCCAAGGCCTACCCAAGGGTCTGACATTAGCTCTTTCCCCATTCTCACACCTCCTGCAGCTCCTGCTGTGAGTGCAAACCCACAGCAGCATGCACTTGGTAGGTGATACCCAGCCTACAGCCCACCTGGGCCACCTGAATTCTTCTATGTACAAAACTTGGTCTCAGAAGACTTCAAGCAGGTTACAGCAATTACCTGCAGACATTTCAGAGCTTGGAGCTGAACTGGCCAGGTTAAAAGCTTTTAAGGCCAAAGCAAAGCTTGGGGGAGACTTTGCCATGGCCATCATCAGTGATAGACCATGATAAAGCAATTAGAAGTCCCCATCCTTCAACATTTCAGGCATGAAACAATTCCAGGGAGAAGAAATGCTGTTTCCTTGGCCAGTGGGCAGCCCTCTCTCCAAAACCCCCAGAGCAAGGGTTTTCCCAGAGCTCTTGCCAAAATGTCTGTTGGATGCATGAAGCAGAAGAAAACTTTGGCAGAATGTGGATAGAGAAGAAAAAATTCCAGAGGCATCAACATTAACACTTCCCAGATGTGAATCCTCCTCAGGGGATATAGAACTCATCCCTGCTAAAAGAAGGCTCCAGGGAGACCTTAGAGCAGCCCTCCAGCACCTGAAGGGGCTACAGGAGAGCTGGGCAGGTTTTGACAAGGGCTGGGAGTGACAGAGAGAGGGATTAGTGGCTTTGAGCTGGAAGAAAGGAGATTGAGACTGGAGATGAGGAAGAAATTCTTTCCAGTGAGGGTGGTGGGACTCTGGCACAGGTTGCTCCAGGGAGGCTGTGGATGATCCCTCCCTGGAGGTGTTCAAGGCCAGGTTGGATGAGGCCCTGAGCAAGCTGGGCTGGTGGGAGGTGTCCCTGCCCATGGCAGGGGGTTGGAGGGGGCTGCAGAAGGCTGGGGAAGGGGGCTCCAGGAAGGCTGGGGAGGGACTGCTCAGGATCTCAGGTAGTGATAGGACTGGGGGGAATGGAATGAAGCTGGAGGAGGGGAGGATGGCTGGCTGAGGCTCTGGCCAGCCTGACCTAGTGTGAGGTGTCCCTGCCCATGGCAGGGGGGTTGGAACTAGATGATCCTTGTGGTCCCTTCCAACCCTGACTGATACTATGGGGCCTCAACCACCTCCCTGGCAGTCCTCATTCTCCAGTGACACATTCCACCAGAGGCTGCCTGTTCCTAGCTGAGTAGCCAGGGTGAGAGCCACCAACTCCCTCTGCTATTTCTCCTTTTCCTCTTATTATCTTGACTTTTTTTTTCTTCTCCTTTTTCCTCCTTCCATTTGAAATTAAAATTCCCAGCTAAGCTGAAGACAGATGATAGGCAGGACCAGTTTCATCTTTGCTGTGGGAGTGAGAGCTTGAGGGAAAGAGCACACAAATCCGGGGAACCCAATGCTTCAGTGAAGCTCTCAGGTCACCTCACTGCTTTGCCAGAGCCCTATTAGTTTTTATGCACTCCAGCACTATTGTTCCTAAAATGAATTGTCATTGTCAGGATAATAACTAGAGCTTTATAATGGGAATGCTGACAAACCTTAACCATGGTGTAGAAAGCCAGGGTGGTGGTGGGTGGTTCATGAAGAGCAAGGTGCAGCATGGATAAAATAGACCCTGGGCTGATCTGCTTAAATCATAGAATCAATAAGGTTGGAAAAGACCTCAAAGATCATCAAGTCCAACCTGGCACCCAACACCTCCTGACTACAAAACCATGGCACCAAGTGCCACATCCAATCCCCTCTTGAACACCTCCAGGGATGGGGACTCCACCACCTCCCTGGGCAGCACATTCCAATGGCTAACAACTCTCTCTGGGGAGAACTTTCTCCTCACCTCCAGCCTGAACCTCCCCTGGCACAGCTTGAGACTGTGTCCTCTTGTTCTGGTGCTGGGTGCCTGGCAGAAGAGACCAACCCCCTCCTGGCTACAACCTCCCTTCAGGGAGTTGTAGAGAGCAAGAAGGTCTCCCCTGAGCCTCCTCTTCTCCAGGCTAAGCAACCCCAGCTCCCTCAGCCTCTCCTCCCAGGGCTGTGCTCCAGACCCCTCCCCAGCTTTGTTGCCCTTCTCTGGACACCTTCAAGTCTCTCAATGTCCTTCTTGAATTGAGGAGCCCAGAACTGGACACAGGACTCGAGGTGTGGCCTGAGCAGTGCTGAGCACAGGGGCAGAATGACAAATCGGGGATTTGGTTTTGAGCATCTTTTCCCCACCCCCAGCCCCACAACCTCTCTTTGGGATGGAGCTGCCCTTTGCTAGTGGCTGGTGAGAAGAAGAAAAAAACTGCCTAGGAGCAGCTGAATTCAGGAGATGAATTCAGGAGATGAATCCAGTCTCTAAAGCACAGCAGCGGGGCAGCTCCTCTAGAGACTGGAAGTGTCAGACAATGTGGAACAGGAGGAGGAAAGCTGGGAGTTGGGGAAGCCAGGCAGTGACTTCAGAAGAGCAAGCCTTGGTCAGTAAGGACAAAATAAAGGGGAGGAAAAAAAGAAGAGAAGGAGGGGAAAAATCACCCCATTTTGTAAGGCAGGGTTGATAGCACCCAGCACAAAAAGAATCTGGTCAGGACAGAAGCACAGAAGATCCACTGGGGAAGGCAGCAACACTGCTGGGGAGGAGCAGAGCAGTAAATGTGGGGCCTTCAGGGTCCCACTCAGCTTTATTTTGAAAGGTTCTGCTTCACTCTTTTGGCTTTTTGGTTTTAATTTGGTTTTGTAGGTGACTGCAATAAGCCAAGCAAACAGTCACGGTGACTCCATCCGAGGCGACCGGTTCAGAGATCCTCACCTTGTGGGGTAGGATGCTCATTCCTCTCCACAGCTGGTGGGGACACACAGAGCTGGCTTGGTGTAGCTGAAGAGTCAGAGAACCCTAGAATGGCTTAGGTTGGAATGGAATGGAATGGAATAGGATAGGATAGGATAGGATAGGATAGGATAGGATAGGATAGGATAGGACAGGACAGGACAGGATGGAATGGAATGAACTAGCTTGGAAGAGACCTTCGAGATCATCGAGTCCAACCTATCATCCAACACCACCTAATCAACTAACCTATGGCACCAAGCACCCCATCCAGTCTCCTCCTAAACACCTCCAGGGATGGTGACTCCACCACCTCCCTGGGCAGCACATCCCAAAGGCCAATCTCTCTTTCTGTGAAGAACTTCTTCCCAACATCAGCCTAAGTGACCTCAGAGATTGTCTACTCCAACCCTCCGGCCGTGGGCAGGGACATCTCCCACTAGACTCCACTGCTCAAGGCCTCATCCAACATAGCCTTGAACACATCCAGGTAGGAAGCATCCACAACCTCCTTGGGAAACCTGTTCCAGTGCCCCACCACCCTTGCACTGAGGAACTGTGTCCCAAGGTCTACGTGAACCATCAAGGCCTGCTTTAATGGGACAAGGTTTAATGCCCATGGTGGTGCTGGGTTGATGGTTGAACTCCATGATCTGAGAGTTCTTTTCCAACCAAAATGATTCTATGAAAGCCATGGCCCCAAGAAGAGGAAGATGCTCACCAGCAACCCCCAGCACAGGGATGCTGCAGGACACCAGCTGGGAATGAGGATCTGGAGAAGAGCGACGTGGCAACACACCTTGGGGCACAAAGCACCTCTCCTGCTGGTGTCTGGGGCCTCAGCTGTGTTGGGTTGGACTGGCTTGGTTTGCACAGAGATAGGAAGAAGCCATTTTTGTGCACAGTGTTGGTTTGTGTGGTCTGGAAGGGCCATTCTGCAGAAGTTCTGCAGTGATTTGCCGGTGTCATTGGCTTCTCCCTGCCACTCTTGCTGTGTCAAAGCAGAGACTGGGAGGATGTAGCAGTCTAAGTGCCTTTTTTTCTCACTGTGTTAAGGCAAGAAGGGAACTCAGATAATCCTGTTGTAACCTAATTGTTTGCACCCCTAGATACTCTGGGCAGGACAGGAATGATACTTGTGGTGGAAGAGAAAAAAACCCAACTGGAACCAAAGGAGAATTAGGGAGAAATCCAGCCTGGTGGTGTTAGCCTGCCCACAAATAGAGTGAGCTGAACTGTGACATATCCTCTTAGAAAAGGATCTTCTCCAACGCCAAGACTCTTAGTGGTTTCTGGTAGGAGGCCACACACAGGCCTGCAGCTGCCTAGGAGCATACACCTGAGCTACCTGTGGCATGGGGGACAGCCACTGCCCTGGGGGAATTGCCTGGACAACCCCTCAGGAACCTGATGCCATAATCAGCTGTCATGAGCTGCCCTGAACCTCAGCTTGGCCACGGGAGGAGGTTCAGCTTGAGATACTTCCCCAGGGGAGGTGTCCTCCAAAGGGGCTGAGCATCTGTATTCCCTGCTCTACACCAAGGTCACCCATCGCTGCCACCACTGCTGCCCGTGGCTCTGCCCTCCCACCTGGCTGCCCCCTCAGCCGCCAGCCCTACCTGGCAGCCCCAGGATGGTGAAGTAGCCGCGGCACTCGGTGAAGCCGGAGCTCTCCCGCACGCAGGTGCGCCACAGGCCCTGGTAGTTGAAGACGGCGGTCACAGGGTTGTTGTACAGGTCTTGGGTGCTCCACTGGTCCATGCAGGTCGAGGCAATGATGCCTCCTATCCCCAGGGCAGACACCACGAAGCCCATGGACTGGCAAATGGTCACAGACATGGCGCCAAGCGCTCGCGGGCAGCTCCTCGGCACCTGTGAGGCACTCGGCGAGTCCGGTCTGGGGCAGGCAGCCAGGGCAGAAGGGACTTTTAGCTGGAGCCAGAGCCTACGTCAGAGGTGGGAGTCAGGAGAGGCCTGGTGTGCAGCACACAAAGCTCCCCTTTCCCTTTATCTGTTGGGCTGAGATAATTTGCCCTGCTCAGTACCAAGAGCCGTTGGTGACGTGGTGTGAATGCCTCGCGCTCTGTTTACCTTCTCCCTCCAGGCAGAGGTGCAGCCGTGCTGGGGCGGCTGGGGACGGGTGGCTCCCTCTGAGACAGCCAAGGGAGAGCTTCTGCAGGAGCAACCAAGCACAGAGAAGCTTCAATAACACAACACTAAGGTTGGAGAAGCCCTCTAAGGTCATCGAGACCAGCCGTCAACCCAACACCGCCACGGCCACCGAACCGCAGGAGCATGGGTTCCTAGAATCACAGGATGGGTTGGGCTGGAAGGGACCTTGAAGATCATCCAGCCCAGGCTGCTCAAGGCTTCATCCAGCCTGGTCTTGAGCACCCCCAGGGAGGGAACATCCACAACCTCCCTGGGCAGCCTGTGCCAGTGTCTCCCCACCCTCACTGTAGAGAATTTCTGCCTCATCTCCAGCCTCAATCTCCTCTCTCCCAGCTCAAAGCCATTATCCCTCATCCTGTCACTGCAAGCCCTTGTCAGAAGTCCCTCCCCAGCTCTCCTGTAGCCCCTTCAGGTACTGGAGGGACTCTGAAAGGTCTCTCAATCTGTGTCCTGAATGAAACAGATAAAAATTATAGAGAGCCTAATCCTTTCCTGGCAAAGATGGTGCTCTGGGGCCAAGAGGAGAGGCAGTTGCTGGCATGCCTCTCTCTGGGGATGTTTGCTCAAGCAAAACATTTAAGCAAAGGATAATGCATTACACATGCCAGCATGTAGCAAAGGACAGTGCAGCCATGTTCAGATGGACCTTGCTGCTTGCTGAGGCCAGGCTGGGAGCCCAGGGGAAACAGCAGTTGCTGAAGAGTGAATGAGGTGAAGCTGCAGCTTGCTGTGGTTTGCTGTGGGAGGACTAATTCTGGCAGGCAGATTAAGGGGGAAAATAGCCAGAAGTGAAGGCACATCCCCAAAGGTACAGCTGCTGGAGGACAGGAGGGCTCTGCAGAGAGACTTGGACAAGCTGGGCCAAGGCCAGTGGGATGAAGTTTAACAAGGCCAAGTGCCAGGTCCTGAATTTGGGCCACAACGACCCCATGAATGCTCCAGGCTTGGGGCAGAGTGGCAGGAAACTGCCCAGCAGATAAAGACCTGGGGGTGCTGGTTGACAGCAGCTGAAGATGAGCCAGCAGTGCCCAGGTGGCCAAGAAGGCCACCAGCATCCTGGCCTGGATCAGCAATGGTGTGGCAGCAGGAGCAGGGCAGGGATTGTCCCCCTGGACTCGGCAGTAGTGAGGCCACACCTTGAGTGCTGGGTTCAGTCTTGGGCCCCTCACCCCAAGGACATTGAGGGGCTGGAATGGGTCCAGAGAAAGGCAACAAATCTGGGGAAGAGGTCTGGTGAGGAGCAGCTGAGGGAATTCAGATTGTTTAGTCTGGAGAAGAGGAGGCTGAGGGGAGACCTCATTGCTTTCTACAGCTCCCTGAAAGGAGGTTGGAGTCTCTTTGCCACAGCCACAAGGGACAGGATGAGAAGAAATGGCCTCAGGTTGCACCAGACCAGATTTAGGTTGGATGCCTCAGAGCAGACATCCAACAGGAAAGGCTCATTCCATGTGTCCCCAGTACTCCTCTGCTTTAAACACGAGCACAAGGCTCCTCCATTTTCCTTGCTCACCCCAAAAGAGCAGCATAGGTGCTCCATGCAGGCTTTCCCACCCCACTCTCCCTCCCTTCCAGCCTCTCTTTTGGACATGGTGGCCGCCAGTGCTGGTGGCACACCTCACCTGCTGCCTGTCCTGGCTGTGACTGCTTTGAGTTTCGGTCAACAAGGCTTAATCACGGAAAGCTCTCCCAGTATCACCCAGCTAAATATAGAGCCCAAGACCAGAGTGCAAACACACTGCCTGTGTTTGCCATAGCCAGCAACACCTGCAGACATGAGGGACTCATGGCAGCCAGGGATTGTTTCCACTCAGTTAACTAAGTGGATAAATGTGCCTTGTGTTTGATGGCCTAGCTTGGAAGGGGCTCCAGAGATCATCTACTCCAACCTCCCTGCCATGGGCAGGGACACCTCTCAACTAGCCCAGGTTGCTCAAAGCCTTGTCCAACCTGGCCTTGAACACCCTCAGGGAGGAGTCAGCCACAGCCTCCCTGGGCAGCCTATTCCAGGGCCTCACCACCCTCTAACTGAAGAACTTCTTCCCAAGCTCCAGTCTAGTCCTGCTCTGCCTCAGCTTCCAACCACTGCTACCTGTCCTATTGATCCACCAGCAGGTCCTGAGTCCTCCTCCACGTGGTGTGCCCTGAAGCCTGGGTGGGAAGTGCTATACCTAGACAAAGGGACAGATCTTGGCCAAATCACCCCGCTGTTTATCTCAGCGACTGTGCAAATTGGCAGCACCCAGAACCATAGGATCACAGGAGTGAGGGGTTGGAAGGCACCTCAAAAGATCATCTAGTCCCAGAGTAGGGTAGAAGTATGTGTGCAGTACCTAGCATTCACTGACAGAAATCTCAGAACTGTCCCCAGAAGGACAGTTTCATCTCCTGACAGCATCTCACAGGGAAAATAATCAAGGACTGAACTCCTTCAACCACCTAAACTCACCAACTTGACGTGAGAGTGCCACTTAATTCCCATCTTCACAGCTCCCCAGCACCTTTAACAGCTGGTTCTCATGTTGAAGTGCAATCCACTACTCTCACCCAGGTCATCTGGAAGGGTCAACCACCATCCTGGGCTCTTGCCTTTGCTGTTTCTCCTCCTCTGCCCACCTTTCACAGTGCCTCTCATCTGAGCAATTCCTCCTCCATTTCCCAGCACTGAAATCCACCTCAGCCTGCCCTGCTTAGCTTGTCTGCAGCAGCTTATTCCTAACCTCTGGCTTTCCCCATAGGAAGGGCTGCTCCACCCTCCAGTGTAGAGAACAAAATCTGGGGTGAAATGCAGGTCCTTTGGATCAGCAGGATTTGACCAGATTGAAAGAACCAGAAAGAAAACAAAAACCTCAGCACAAGGAGGAGGTGGAACTGTTGGTGCAGGTCCAGAGGAGGCCACAAAGATGATCAGAGGGCTGGAGAAGCTCTGCTATGGGGACAGGCTGGGAGAGTTGGGGCTGTTCAGCCTGGAGAAGAGAATTACAATTATTAGAATTAGAACTAGAATTAAAAAGGTTGGAAGAGATCTTTGAGATCATCGAGTCCAACCTATCACCCAACACCATCTAAGCAACTCAACCATGGCACCAAGTGCCTCATCCAGGCTCTTCCTAAACACCTCCAGGGATGGTGACTCCACCACCCCCCTGGGCAGCACATTCCAAAGGCCAATCTCTCTTGCTGGGAAGAACTTCTTCCTAATATCCAGCCAAAACCACCCCTGGCACAGCTTGAGACTGTGTCCTCTTGTTCTGGTGCTGGCTGCCTGGCAGAAGAGACCAACCCCCTCCTGGCTACAACCTCCCTTCAAGTAGTTGTAGAGAGCAAGAAGGTCTCCCCTGAGCCTCCTCTTCTCCAGGCTAAGCAACCCCAGCTCCCTCAGCCTCTCCTCACAGGGCTGTGCTCCAGACCCCTCCCCAGCTTTGTTGCCCTTCTCTGGACACCTTCCTGACATCTTTCCTGACCTGGCTCCAGGGAGACCTTAGAGCATCCTTCCAGTACCCAAAGGGGCTCCAGGAGAACTGGGGAGGGACTTGTGACAAGGGCTGGGAGTGACAGGATGAGGAAGGATGGCTTTGAGCTGGAAGAGGGCAGATTGAGGCTGGAGATGAGGAAGAAGTGCTTGACAGTGAGGGTGGTGAGACACTGGCACAGGTTGCCCAGGGAGGTGGTTGAATCCCCATCCCGGCAGGTGCTTGAAAGAGGCAGAGATAGAGTGCTGAGGGACCTGGTTTAGCCCCAGCCTTGGCAGAGTTAATGAATGGTTGGGCTCAATGCTCTGAAAGGTCTTTTCCAAGTCCAAGCATTCTGTGGCTCCATGAACCGAGGATTTCTCCCTGCCGAGGAGGACGCCTTCGCCGCCTCATTATTTTATTCATAAGGCAGCCCTCATCTGAAAGGCATCTGGGTGACCTATCTAAAGCTAAGTGAATCCCTCACCCCGGAGGAGCCCCACTCCTCCTGATCCCCCCGGGGAGCCCGGGGCTGGGTGGCAGAGGAGCTGGCGGGGGAGCCGCAGCGCGGCCGGACAATGCCTTGCCGGAGCGCTCCGGCTCTCGGCTGATGGCTCTGCATCAGTCACTCATTCACCAGCGCGAGGTCTAAATTGCAGAACCAATTAACGGCACTAATAGCCCTCGCCTGAATTAATCTTTGAGACAAAAGAGGGGAGAAGTGGAAGAGCTATTAGCAAATCAAACTCTACCATCCCTGCTTTATTGCGGGAATCTAAGTGTCTGTATTGGGCTATTATGAGCTGACTGCAATTACAGCCCTCATTTAAAATGATTAAGTGGTTATAATTATTTTTCAATTAAAACTTAGATCTTCCATTTATACAACATTGCAGGCTTCAATTAAAGTCCCTTCTCCTCTCCTTTTTTTGCTCTTTCTTTCTTTCTTTTTTTTTTTCTTATTTTTTAAGGGAAAACAAAAAGCAGCACGGTGCCGAAAGCACCTTGCAAGCCTTCTGCCCAGGGAGAGCCACGGGGCGGGCAACAAAGAGAAGGGGTCTGGAGCACAGCCCTGGGAGGAGAGGCTGAGGGAGCTGGGGCTGCTTAGCCTGGAGAAGAGGAGGCTCAGGGGAGACCTTCTTGCTCTCTGCAACTCCCTGCAGGGAGGCTGTAGCCAGGTGGGGGTTGGTCTCTTCTGCCAGGCACCCAGCACCAGAACAAGAGGACACAGTCTCAAGGGGCTGGAGAGTGTCCAGAGAAGGGCAACAAATCTGGGGAAGGGTCTGGAGGACAGGGCTGGGGAGGAGCACCTGAGGGAGCCTGTGAGGACAGGCTGAGGGAGCTGGGGTTGTTTAGTCTGGAGGAGGCTGAGGGCAGACCTCATTGCTCTCTACAGCTCCCTGAAAGGAAGCTGAAGAAGCCAGGTGTGGGTTGGTCTCTTCTCTCTAGAGTTAGGTGATAGGACAAGAGGAAATGGCCTGAAATTGTGCCAGGGGAGGGTTAGGTTGGAGATTAGGAAAGAATTCCTTTCTGCAAGGGTGGTCAGGGACTGGCACAGGCTGCCCAGGGAGGTGGTGGAGTCCCCATCCCTGGAGGTGCTCTGGAAAGGTGTGGCCATGGCACCTGGGGACATGGTCTCCTGGGGCTGCTGGCACTGGGTTGATGTTGGACTTGCTCTTAGGGCTTTTTCAACCTGAATGATCCTGTGATTCATTTAAAGCAAGTTTGGAAAGTGGGGATGTGGGGAGAGAGAAGTCAACACCTTCAGAGGCAAAATTCATGAAGTCACAGGGCCACAGAATCATTTGGGTGGGAAAAGACCTTTGAGATCATCCAGTCCAACCCCTCCCTAACTCTGCCAAGGCTGGTGCTAAACCATGGGCCTCAGCACCACAGCTCTACTTCTTTGCAACACCCGCAGGGATGGGGATTCAGACACCTCCCTGGGCAGCCTCTGCCAGGCTTTGAGAACCCTTCCAGTGAAGAAGTTTCTTCTAACATCTTTTTCCCATTTTCATTTCAAATTGACATTTCTATTTCTAGCTTTGCTTCCAAGAACATAAACAGATTTAGAAGGGAGAAAGAAAATGCAAGTGAGGAAACAAAAGGGAGGTTCAGGTGGAGTGGATTGGTCCAGACAAAATCTGTTTGCCTGTGGTGGTTTTTGTTTTAGCCATATAGCCAAAAATGCCATTTGTGCCCCCAAATTGTGTTTGTGCTTTTCCTTACCTGGGTGAGGTTAGAGACCTCTAATGCTGTTATTTCCTGGTGGCTTTTGCTGCCAAGCTTGGTTTCAGGAGCACTAGTCATCAGGTGAGAGAGACAGCTACCACCAGAGGAGCCAGGTCATACCAAGAAGTCACTCCTCCCATCACTGGGTGGCCTTCCACACCTGGAATGGCATCATAAGCTTTGTCCCAGAAATGCTGGGCACACCAGAGAACATTTTGCAATGAGGCAGGGAGGGCTGGGTGGAGGGGGTGACTCAGAGGAGGAGGATAGGGAAATGTTTGGAGCCCAGGAGGGCACAGGCAGCAGAGCTGCACTGTGTGGCTCCACCTTCCTAACAAGTCAGAGCAGCAGCCACAGCTTCACACAGTCAGGGTCTTCAAAGAGCAACAAGGAGCACGTTCCTGCCACAGGCTCCTCGGCTCCTTGTACATACCCAAGCCTGTTTGTGTTGGAAGGGACCTGAAATATCATCTTAAATATCATCCAACCCTCCTGCCATGGGACACCTTCTGCTAGACCAGGTTGCTCAAGGCACCTCCAGCCAGGCTATGAACACTTCCAGGGCTGGAGCCATGCCCTGCTGGAGCCTGCTGCCTTCCTTTAGTTGTGTACTGGAAGCAACCCATGAAAAACTTTCTGCTTGTGAGAGGTACATGGAAAGAACTGAATTAAGTCACTGGAACAGCTCTGTGAGGAGGCAAGGCTGAGAGAATTGGGGCTGTTTGGCCTGAAGAGCAGCCTCAGCGGGGAGCTCATCAATGCTGATCAGTATTTCAAGGGTGGGCGTCAGGAGGATGGGGCCAGGCTTTGTGCAGTGGTGCCCAGGGACAGGGCAAGGGGTAATGGGCACAAACTTGAACATGAGAGCTTCCATCTAAACATGAGGAGGAACTTCTTGAGTTTAAGGCTGGCAGAGTCCTGAGGCAGACTGACTCCATCTCTGGAGACATTCCAAACCCACCTGGAAGCGTTCCTGTGTGACCTTCTCTATGTGACCCTGCCTTGGCAGGGGGGTTAGGCTGGATGGTGTTCAGAGGTGCCTTCCAGCCCCTACCATGCTGTGATACTGTATGAAATGTAATGTGCAGTGGTAAACTCCATTCACCTGACCAGCCCTGGTCTTGGTCACAGGGCAAGCTCTTAGGTATTTGAGAGCTCATTTGTGGCTTCTCAGCAACTGCCTCAGGAAGCTGATGTTTCACTTCAACTGAAAGAGCACCAGACTGCAGAGAGGCTGCTGGCAGACCAGGGCAGGCATGTTCTAGCTGCCATCTCCAAGGCATGAACAGAGCAAACACTGAACCTTACCACGAGGATGATGCTCTCCTTCACTTTGCACCTGCATGCCGCAGCCACAGCCAATCATACAATCATAGAACTGTCAGGCTTGGAAGGGACCTCAAGGCTCAGCCAGCTCCAACCCCCTGCCATGGACAGGGACACCTCACACTACAGCAGGTTGCTCACAGCCACATCCAGCCTGGCTGCAAACACCTCCAGGGATGAGGCTTCCACCACCTCCCTGGGCAGCCTGTGCCAGGCTCTCACCACCCTCCTGGGGAACAACTTCTTCCTCACATCCAATCTGAATCTCCCCATTTCTAGTTGTTTTCCATTCCCCCCCCCAGTCCTATCACTCCCTGACATCCTCAAAACTCCCTCCCCAGCTTTCTTGGAGCCCCTTTCAGATCCTGGAAAGCCACCAGAAGGTTTCCTGGGAGCCTTCTCTTCTCCAGACTGAACAGCCCCAGCTCCCTCAGTCTGTCCTCACAGCAGAGCAGCTCCAGCCCTCTGCTCCTCCTTGTGGCCCTTCTCTGGACACCTTCCAGCACCTCCAGAGCCTTCCTGGAACAGAGGCTCCAGAACTGGACCCAGAGCTCCAGCTGTGGTCTCCCTAGAGTGGAGCAGAGGGGGAGAATCACCTCCCTCGACCTGCTGGCTCTGCTTCTCTTGCTGCAGCCCAGGATGTGATTGGCTTTCTGGGCTGCAAGTGCAATAGGTCACCTGGGCACAAGTGGGTGGCTTACTGAGGTGCCAGCAGTGCATGTGCCAACCACATCATTCTTCTCCACAGCAAAGCCATCTTAAACCTTTTCCACCAGGAACAAGGAGGGGGATTTGTCACATCCAAAGCCCAAGCAGATGGTAAATTCCCCTTGCAGGTTTTCTGGCCGGGATCTAAAGGCTCAGATGCCTCTGTCACAAAGACCATTTCAAGTCTTTCCTCTTCAAGCCTTTGTTTTCTTCTCATTGCTCTGACACCACCACGCTCCCTCTGGAAATTCTGGAGCTGTGCTTGCAAATAACACAGCCCCAGCATTCTCTGGACCTAAAGCCTTGCACTAAAGAATCAAAGAGCGGCAGGGTTTGGAAGGGCTCTTTCTTCAAGGCAAATCCATGCTCCTTAAACTTTGTCATTGCTTTGGAGGTCATCAATCTTTAACAGTTTCACTGCTTGCCACGACAGGAGGAAGCTTGAGAAAGTCCTGCAGATGAAAAAGAGGACAAGGGAAAAGAAAGCAAACAAACTACACCTAAGAATAGCAAAAGCCAGGGGGGACTCTGCTGGAGAGGGTCCAGAGGAAGGCTATGAGATTGGTTGGGGGACTGGAGCACTGCCTGGTGAGGAGAGGTTGAGAGACCTGGGGCTCTTAGTCTGGATAAGAGAAGACTTAGAGGGGATCTGATCAATGTCTATCAATAGCTGCGGGCTGGGTGTCAGGAGGGAGGGCACAGGCTCTGCTCAGTTGCTCCCTGTGATAGGACAAGTGGCCATGGATGGAAGCTGCAGCACAGGAGGTTCCACCTCAACACGAGGAGGAACTTCTTCCCTGTGAGGCTCCCGGAGCCCTGGAGCAGGCTGCCCAGAGAGGTTGTGGAGTCTCCTTCTCTGGAGCCTTCCCAGCCCTGTCTGTATGTGTTCTGTGTGACCTGTGCTGGGTTCTATGCTCCTGCTCTGGCAGGGGGCTTGGACTTGATGATCTCCTGAGGTCCCTTCCAACCCCTGACCTCCTGTGAGCCTGTGACTCTGGAAACCTGTGACTCTGGAGTGTTAGCCTGCTTTGCTCAAAAGAAAGGAAGAGAGGGGAGAAAGGAAACTTGTAGGAGAGCAGACTGGTGCTGTTCACACTTGTGATTCCACCTGCAGAAGGGAGGTTTAACCAGCACAAATGCAGTAATTTGGCACTTTGCTCTGTTTGGTGGCTGTTTGGTTTGGTGTTTTGGTTTCCTTGGGTTTTGTTTTTTAAACTCCCATCCCCCCCAGAGTCATAGAATGATTTGGATTGGAAGGGCCATTAAAGATCATCCAGTGCCAACCCCTGTGCCATGGGCAGGGACACCTCCTACCAGCCCAGGCAGCTCAAGGTCTCATCCAGCCTGGCCTTGAACACTTGCAGGGAGGAAGCAGTCACAGCCTCCCTGGGCAGCCTGTGCCAGAGTCTCACCACTCTTATTGTCAAGAATTTCTTCCTGATCTCCAGTCTCAATCTGCCCTCTTCCAGCTCAAGGCCATTCCCTCTCATCCTGTCACTCCCAGCCCTTGTCAAAAGTCTCTGCCCAGCTCTCCTGCAGCCCCTTCAGCTACTGGAAGGCTGCTCTAAGGTCTCCTTGGAGCCTTCTCTTCTCCAGGCTGAACAGCCCCAGCTCTCTCAGCCTGTCCCCTTAGGAGAGGCTCTCCAGCCCTCTGGTCATGTCCATGGCCTCCATCCTAGGCTATGCATTAGCCTCCTTCTGACTCTGAAATGTGATTCCTGCAGCCTTGCACTTCCAAGCCTGCACACCAACACCTGCACAGCCACGCTCTGCACACTGGAATTCTGGTTACCTTTCCAACAAAACTTACCCAAAAAAAACTGAGCTGAAGAGGATTTTAAATATAAACCCGAGCCTTTCATTGTGCTCAGCTCTGGGGAGGCCACACCTGGAGTGTTGTGTCCAGTTTGGGGCACCTCAATACCAGAGAGATGTGGAGGGGCTGGAGCCAGGGCAGAGGAGGGCAAGGAAGCTGGGGAGGCCTGGAGAATAAATCTGATGAAGAGTGACTGAAGGAGCTGGGGATGGTTAGTTTGATGAGGAAGAGGCTGAGGGGAGACCTCATTGCTGTCTGCAACTCCCTGGAAGGACCTTGTGCAGAGGTTGGTGCTGGTCTCTTCTCAGATAATTAGTGACAGAACAAGAGGGAATGGCCTCAAGATGTGGCTGGGGAGGTTTAGGCTGGACAGTAGGAAGCAATTTTTCCCATCAAGAGTGGCCAGGGTTGGAAAGTGCTGCCCAGGGAGGTGGTGGAGTCCCCAGGCCTGGCTGTGTTTCAGGGTGGTTTGGATGTGGTGTTTGGGGCTGTGGTTTAGGGGTGAGCCTTGCAGAGTGGGTTCTGGGTTGGTCTGGGTGACCTGAGGGTCCTTTCCGACCTGAGTGTTTCTGTGAAAAGCTGTGCAGGGGGTGCTGGAAGGGTTTATGCCTCACTCCTTGTCCTCAGTGGACTTGGCTGGAGCCTTGCAGGGAGTCACTCTCTTCTCCAGAGGTCCTTTCCAACCCCTGACATTCTGTCTTTCTGTGGCTAATTAATTTCTGCATGAGACACAAGCTGCAGGCTGCCCAGAGAGGTTGTGGAGTGTCCTTCTCTGGAGGCTTTCACACCACACCTGGACACATTCCTGTGCTGCCTGCTCTCGGTGATCCTGCCCTGGCAGGAGGGTTGGACTGGATGGTCTCTGGAGGTCCCTTCCCCCCCCCTGCCATTCTGTGCTTCTCTAATCACAGAAGCACAGAATCACCAAGGCTGGAAGAGACCTCAGAGATCAGCAAGTCCAACCTGGCACCCAACACCTCCTGACTAGACCATGGCACCAAGTGCCACATCCAATCCCCTCTTGAGCACCTCCAGGGATGGGGACTCCACCACCTCCCTGGGCAGCACATCCCAGTGCCCAATCTCTCTATAAGGAATTTCTTCCTCACCTCCAGCCTAAACCTCCCCTGGCACAGCTTGAGACTGTGCCCTCTTGTTCTGGTGCTGGTTGCTTGAGAGAAGAGACCAACCCCCTCCTGGCTACAACCTCCCTTCAGGTGGTTGTAGACCCTGCAGAGGCTGAGCATGTGGCACATCCTCGAGCCTCTCACTTTGTCCTCACCTTGCTCCTGAGAGCATCCTGCCCCTAAGCAGGCTGCCTGGCTCATAGCTGGCTGCTGTGTGCTGGTAATCCCATTGAGCTGAATAAAAGCAAGCTCTTGGATGTGACCTGATCTACAAAGCTTGGCAATTGTTTGGTCTTGTTGGGAGCTGTGCAGTCTCTGGAGTGGCTCTGCTCCTGCAAGAGTGATGGAGACACAGCTCTCCAGCTTGGACCAAATGGGCTGGTTGTGGTGGAGAGCAACACACAGAGGCACCCTGCACAGCCAAACCCAAGGGAAAGTCTCCCAACCAAGGATTTGGATTCAGGCCTCAGGCTGGCCGAGGAAATGCAGCAAATCCTTGTGTGCCCGAGGCAGGGAGAGGCCAGCAGCAGTGGGGAGGGAAGCTGCCCCAGCGTACTGGGGGCAGGCAGCTGGCTGGATCGGGAGGGACATCTGCCTCCTCCGTCGGACCAGCAATCTCTCCGAACAGCAGGCTGAGGCTCAGGCAGAGCAGCAGGGGCCGTGGCCACAGGATGGCAGCAGAAACTCATCGATCCAGAGCTGGCCTCAGTTCTGCTGCCCTGCTGCGGCGGACTACTCTCACCGGCAGTACATCGAATCCTCCCCTGGGCTGGAGGAATTTGCTGCGACTGCTCTGTCCAGAGACCTGACTTGGGCGTTTCAAGGAGAAGGGAGGAAGATGAAGGATGACAGAACCCACACACATGTCCTGTGCCCCACAGCACACGGGCTTCCCCAAGTGGGGGCACAGTCACCACTCAAGGGCACAGTGCAGGGAGCTGGTGGCAGAGCTCTTCTAATTCACCTGAGATAGCTAAACACAGAAGAAGAAGGGAAACAAAACCAAACCCCAAGCACTTAAATACATTCCAAACCTGGAATATTGTGTCCAGTTCTGGGCTCCCCAGCTCAGGAGGGACAGGGATCTGCTGGAGAGAGTCCAAGGGAGGGCTGCAAGGATGCTGAAGGGACTGCAGCACTGCCTGGGGAGGAGAGGCTGAGGGCCCTGGGGGTGTGCAGTCTGGAGAGGAGAAGGCTGAGAGGGATCTGATCAATGTCTATCAATAGCTGAAGGCTGGGGGTCAGGAGGGACAGGGACAGAGACAGGCTCTGCTCAGTTGCACCCTGTGACAGGACAAGGGGCAATGGATGGAAACTGCAGCACAGGAGGCTCCACCTCAACAGGAGGAGGAACTTCTTCCCTGTGAGGCTCCCAGAGCCCTGGTGCAGGCTGCCCAGAGAGGTTGTGGAGTCTCCTGCTCTGGAGCCTTCCCAGCCCCATCTGGATGTGTTCTGTGTGCCCTGTGCTGGATTCTATGCTCCTGCTCTGGCAGGGGGCTTGGACTTGATGATCTCCTGAGGTCCCTTCCAACCCCTGACATCCTCTGGTCCTATGAATAGGTAAATCCATAATAAAGGAAAGAGTGAGCCATAATTAATTAATTAATTTAAAGGCTGTTTGTCAACCCCCTTGCTCCTCACTGCTCCCTCCCCCCAGGGCAGTGCTCAGCCAGCCTTTCCATGCTTACTCTTTCCATGCCTTTCCATGCTTTTCAGTCTTTCCAGCCCATTTCAGCTGTATTGTTGCTCTTCTTCACCTTCCCTCCTCTTTATTGACTTGTTGGGCTGTGCTGTCAATAGTGGCTGGTTGGTCTGAATGCACAGATGGGCACCTCCAAACCTGCTCAGGGCACTGGAGAAGGAAAACAACCTCCCACTCCCCTCTCCTCTCCTCTCCCCATCTGTCTGTCATACTCCAGCTCTTCTCTGGAAGGCAGGGACCTGCTTTTGTCCACAGCACTGTCAGCACCTGGACTGTGTTTCCTCCTTCCCATGTGCTTCACTGTGCAGGAACTGTGCAGGAAGTCATTCTGCCCCGTGCTCAGCACTGCTGAGGCCACAGCTTGAGTCCTGTGTCCAGTTGTGGGCCCCTCAGGTTAGGAAAGATGTAGAGCTGCTGGAAGGTGTCCAGAGAAGGGCAACAAAGCTGGGGAGGGGTCTGGAGCACAGCCCTGTGAGGAGAGGCTGAGGGAGCTGGGGTTGCTTAGCCTGGAGAAGAGGCTCAAGGGAGACCTTCTTGCTCTCTACAACTCCCTGAAGGGAGGCTGTAGCCAGGTGGGGGTTGGTCTCTTCTGCCAGGCACCCAGCACCAGAACAAGAGGACACAGTCTCAAGCTGTGCCAAGGGAGGTTTAGTCTGGATGTCAGGAAGAAGTTCTTCCCAGAAAGAGAGATTGGCCATTGGGATGTGCTGCCCAGGGGGGTGGTGGAGTCACCATCCCTGGAGGTGTTTAGGAAGAGCCTGGATGAGGCACTTGGTGCCATGGTTGAGTTGCTTAGATGGTGTTGGGTGATAGGTTGGACTTGATGATATCAAAGGTCTCTTCCAACCTGGTTAATTCTATTCTATTCTATTCTATTCTATTCTATTCTATTCTATTCTATTCTATTCTATTCTATTCTATTCTATTCTATTCTATTCTATTCTATTCTATTCTATTCTATCCTATCCTATCCTATCCTATCCTATCCTGTCCCATTCCATTCCATTCCATTCCAAACTGCCAGGGCTGAGCAAGGAGTGGAAGGATTTGGCAAACTTCACAGAATCTTAGGGGTGGGAAAGGATCTCTGGAGGTCGAGTCCAAGCCCCCTTGCTAATGCAGGTTTGCCTGCACAGGAACATGTCCAGGTGGGGTTTGGAAGACTTCAGAGAAGGAGACTTCACAGCCTGCTCCTCCAGGGCTCCAGCACCCTCAAAGAAGTGTTTTTCCTCATGTTCAGGAGGAACATCCTGTGCTCTAGTTTGCACCCTTTGCCACTTGTCCCATCACTGGGTGCCACTGAGAAGAGCCCAGGCCCAGCCTCTCGACTGCCAGCCTTTAGCTATGGATCAGCACTGAGCAGATCCCCTCTCAGCCTGCTCTTCTCCAGGCCGATCAGCTCCATGCTTCTCAGCCTCTCCTCATTAGAATTGCCCTCAGCATCCTCCTGGCCCTCCTTTGGACTCTGTAGTTCCCTGTCTGCACACACAACCCTCCCACGATCAGCCCTTACAGCAACATCCAACCCTTTGTCCAATGCCCAGCCCTCAGAGCAGTGCCCAGCCCTCAGAGCAATGCCCTCAGAGCAATGCCCAGCCCTCAGAGCAGTGCCCAGCCCTCAGAGCAATGCCCTCAGAGCAATGCCCAGCCCTCAGAGCAGCACCCAGCTCTCAGAGCAGCACCCAGCTCTCAGAGCAGTGCCCAGTCCTCAGAGCAGCACCCAGCTCTCAGAGCAGCACCCAGCTCTCAGAGCAGTGCCCAGTCCTCAGAGCAGCACCCAGCTCTCAGAGCAGCACCCAGCTCTCAGAGCAGTGCCCAGTCCTCAGAGCAATGCCCTCAGAGCAATGCCCTCAGAGCAGCACCCAGCCCTCAGAGCAGCACCCAGCTCTCAGAGCAGCACCCAGCTCTCAGAGCAGTGCCCAGTCCTCAGAGCAGCACCCAGCTCTCAGAGCAGCACCCAGCTCTCAGAGCAGTGCCCAGTCCTCAGAGCAATGCCCTCAGAGCAATGCCCTCAGAGCAGCACCCAGCTCTCAGAGCAGCACCCAGCTCTCAGAGCAGTGCCCATCCCTCAGAGCAGTGCCCTCAGAGCAGTACCCAGCCCTCAGAGCAGCACCCAGCCCTCAGAGCAGCACCCAGCTCTCAGAGCAGTGCCCAGCCCTCAGAGCAATGCCCTCAGAGCAGCACCCAGCCCTCAGAGCAGCACCCAGCCCTCAGAGCAGTGCCCAGCCCTCAGAGCAGTGCCCAGCCCTCAGAGCAGTGCCCAGCCCTCAGAGCAGTGCCCAGCCCTCAGAGCAGCACCCAGCCCTCAGAGCAGTGCCCAGCCCTCAGAGCAGTGCCCAGCCCTCAGAGCAATGCCCTCAGAGCAGTGCCCAGCCCTCAGAGCAATGCCCAGCCCTCAGAGCAGCACCCAGCTCTCAGAGCAGTGCCCAGCCCTCGGAGCAGTGCCCAGCCCTCAGAGCAATGCCCTCAGAGCAGTACCCAGCCCTCAGAGCAGTGCCCAGCCCTCAGAGCAGTGCCCAGCCCTCAGAGCAATGCCCTCAGAGCAATGCCCTCAGAGCAGCACCCAGCCCTCAGAGCAGTGCCCAGCCCTCAGAGCAGTGCCCAGCCCTCAGAACAATGCCCTCAGAGCAGTACCCAGCCCTCAGAGCAGCACCCAGCCCTCAGAGCAGTGCCCAGCCCTCAGAGCAGTGCCCAGCCCTCAGAGCAATGCCCTCAGAGCAGCACCCAGCCCTCAGAGCAGTGCCCAGCCCTCAGAGCAGTGCCCAGCCCTCAGAACAATGCCCTCAGAGCAGTACCCAGCCCTCAGAGCAGCACCCAGCCCTCAGAGCAATGCCCTCAGAGCAGTGCCCAGCCCTCAAAGCAGCACCCAGCCCTCAGAGCAATGCCCTCAGAGCAGTACCCAGCCCTCAGAGCAGTGCCCAGCCCTCAGAACAATGCCCTCAGAGCAGTACCCAGCCCTCAGAGCAGTGCCCAGCCCTCAGAGCAATGCCCAGCCCTCAGAGCAGTGCCCAGCCCTCAGAGCAGTGCCCTCAGAGCAGTGCCCATCCCTCAGAGCAGTGCCCTCAGAGCAATGCCCATCCCTCAGAGCAGTGCCCAGCCCTCAGAGCAGTACCCAGCCCTCAGAGCAATGCCCAGCCCTCAGAGCAGTGCCCAGCCCTCAGAGCAATGCCCAGCCCTCAGAGCAGTACCCAGCCCTCAGAGCAGTGCCCAGCCCTCAGAGCAATGCCCTCAGAGCAGTGCCCAGCCCTCAGAGCAATGCCCTCAGAGCAGTGCCCATCCCTCAGAGCAATGCCCAGCCCTCAGAGCAATGCCCTCAGAGCAATGCCCATCCCTCAGAGCAATGCCCAGCCCTCAGAGCAATGCCCTCAGAGCAGTGCCCAGCCCTCAGAGCAATGCCCAGCCCTCAGAGCAGTGCCCAGCCCTCAGAGCAGTGCCCATCCCAGGAGCTGGTTGGTTTGGTTGCTGTTCTGTTCTCCCTGCCTTGCAGCAGTGGCCAAGGCAAGCCACATGCTGCTTCTGCAGCCAGATTTGGGCTTCTTGATTACAGCCTTTCACCTGGGACCTCTGGCACTTTGCCTGGGTGCACAAGGAGTCAGTGCTCTGTACCCAGCCTTGCTCCCCTCTAAAACATCATCCTTTCAACCCAACCACCTCCTCTCCCTCTCTGGGCAGCCAAGGCTCCAAGTCACACCCCCAGGGCTTTGCAGCAGTGTCCAGACCACAGGATGGGAGAGGAGGGCAGTGCAGGGCTGTGATTCCCATTGCCCCCATTCCTGCTCAGGCTTTTGTGCCCTGAACTGATGCTGCTCCCAACAGAACTTTGCTGCTGCTGCTGCAGTGCCTGCAGGTACAGAAGCTGTATTAAATACTTGGAGCATCCTTCCTCCCTTGCTGAAGGGGTGCCCCTTTGAGCTGCCTTCCCCACCTCCTTCTCCTCTCCAAGTCCTCAGCTTGTGCAAAGCTTTTCATTCATAATTTGCTGCAGCTTTTTTGCATAGAGTCATGGAGCCATTATGGTTGGAAAAGGCCTTCAGGATCAAGTCCAACAGTCAACCCAACACCAGCAGGCCCACCAAACCATGTCCCACAGTGCCATGGCCACACATGTCTTGAACACCTCCAGGGGTGGGGACTCCACCACCTCCCTCTGCCAATCCCTGACCACTCTGGCAGCAGATGGTTTTTGTAATCTCCAGCCTAAACCTCCCCTGGTGCAACTTGAAGCCATTTCCTCTTGTCCTAGCACCTGATACGGGGAAGATGAGACCAGCTCCTCCAGCCTCCTGTCAGGGAGTGGTAGAAGGCAATGAGGTCTCCCCTCAGCCTCCTCTTCTCCAGGCTAAACAAGCCCTCAGCTGCTTCTCCCCAGCCCTGTTCTCCAGACCCTTCCCCAGCTTTGTTGCCCCTCTCTGCACCTGCTCCAGTCCCTCAACATCCTTCCTGGAGTAAGGAGTCCAAAACTGAGCACAGTAAAGCACGGTACTGAACACAGTAAAGAGACCAAGGAAGCTCTCAGAGCAGACCACCAGGGAAGTCTGAAGCAGAGCAGAGTTTTCTCCAGAGCAGCTGGACAGCACCATGCCCCAGAGACTCTGTGCCTGTATGACACAGCTACCCCAGAGCCCAGGCTCTGCCACCACAAATGCGGCTGGAAGGTGCAAGAGCTGCTGGTTGGTCAGGTAGAGTGGGCAAACAAATGTCCACTCCTCCCTGTTGCCCACCCTAAGCTATCTTAGCCAGTGGCACTGAGTAGCCATAGAGCTGGGGGAGTGATGTGCAAAGCAACTGGGATGAAACAGAGGCCCTGATGGTCAAGAGAGGGGATTCTGCCCCTTGGCTCTGCTCTGCTCAGACCTCACCTCCAATCCTGCCTCCAGCTCTGGTCTCCCCAGCAGGAGGAGGACACAGAGCTGCTGGAGAGAGCCCAGAGGAGGCCATGAAGACCACCCAAAGGCTGGAATACCCCTGCTATGAGGAGAGGCTGAGCCAGCTGGGGGCATTCAGCCTGGAAAAGAGAAGGCTCTGGGGGACCTCAGAGCTGCCTTCCAATAGCTGAAGGGATCCTGCAGGAAGGCTGCAGAGGGACTCTTCCTGAGGGTGTCCAGAGGCAGGACAAGGGGGAAAGGTTTGGAGCTGAGGCAGAGCAGGGTTACAGTGGAGCTGAGGAAGAAGTTGTTCATTGTGAGGGTGGTGAGACTCTGGAACAGGCTGCCCAGGGAGGCTGTGGCTGCCTCCTTGCTGGGAATGCTGAAGGCCAGGCTGGATGATGCCTTGAGCAGCTGAGTCTAGCTGAGAGGTGTCCCTGGGCATGGTGGGGAGGTTGGAGCAGCTGATCTCTGAGGTCCCTTCCAACCTGAGCCATTCTGTGATTCTGACACCCTTGGACAGAAGAAATACCTCAATATTTGACAACTGGGGGCACAAATGAACTCAGGGCAGTCACTGCCCTCTACCACTAACGCTGCCAGTCATGAGTCCACACCAGCCCCTGGCCAGTGACATAAAAGGCAGGCAGCAGAGCCTTGCTTGGAATCACTCCTGATGTGATCAGTGTTTCTCAGCTGTCACAGAGGCTTCTGCACCACTGTGAACTCCCCACTGAGGAAATCCATTCCCACCCAGACACAGCAGAAGTCAGTTTCCATTGAGCAGGAGTTCATCTCTGTCTCCTTTACCAACATTGGCAGCAGCAGCAAGACCTGGGACTGAAAGGACGAGGAAGATTCTGCTAACTGTACCTCTAATACTACTACTAAAAGGTGCTGTTGTGATCCCTTTGATCTGGCCCTCAGAAATCTCACCTAAGATGTCCTAAGTTGCTGCCTCATGGAAGAACAGAAATGATTTCCTCCAGGCTTTGTGGGGGGAGAAGTATTCACCCCCTTGGTACAGTTTTAGCAAGCCTGGGACTTAGTGGTGGTGTTTTGGAGAAGACCAGGATACCCTGCCAATATTTTTCTTGCCAGTGTTGGGTACTTTGAGCTTCTTTCACTTGCAGGAGACAAAACCAAGCAACATAATATCACTCCACAGTTACCAAGGTAACTGGAGAGAAAGATCCTACCAGCTGGGGTTGCACACTTGGTGATCTCACTTCATCAGCTCATTTCTTTACATCAGCTTGCTTCCCCAGCTCCATTTCTCCCTTGGCTTGAAAGCTCACAAGAGCTGTGAATCCTCCCTCAGGCTCCTGTCAGAGAGGTGGCACTGCCCAGCAGCTCTTTGCCTGGGAGCTGGGTGCCACCCTGGTTTCCTTCTGGAAGACATTTGGTCACCTCCAAAGGGGAATGATGTGGGGAGAGGGAAGTGTGCCTATAGATACAGAATACAAAATCAAGCAGGTTGGAAAAGACCTTTGAGATCATCAAGTCCAACCTATCACCCAGCACCATCTGATCAACTGAGCCATGGCACCCAGCACCCCATCCAGGCTCTTCCTAAACACCTCCAGTGATGGTGACTGCACCACCTCCCTGGGCAGCACATTCCAGTGGCCAGTCTCTCTCTCTCTGTGAAGAACTTCTTCCTAATATCCAGCCTGAACTACCCTGGTGCAGCCTGAGACTGTGTCCTCTTGTTCTGGTGCTGCTTGCCTGGGAGAAGAGACCAACCCCCTCCTGGCTACAACCTCTCTTCAGGTAGTTGTAGAGAGCAAGGTCTCCCCTGAGCCCTCGAGTGCTTCTAACAGTCTGGAATCAAGGCTCTTCCCTGAGGCTTTTGAGAATCATGGAATCATTTGGGTTGGAAAAGACCTTTGAGATCATCCAGTCCAATCACTCTGTAGCTCTACCAAAGCTGGTGCTAAAACATGGCCCTCAGGACCAGAACTTTGCCTCTCTGAAACACTCCCAGGGATGGGGATTCATCCACCTCCCCGGGCAGCCTCTGCCAGGCTTTCAGCAAAGAAGTTTCTCCTAATGTCCAACCTAAATCTCCCCTGGTGAAACTTGAGGCTATTTCCTCTTGTCCTATCATTTGATACTAGGAGGAAGTCATCAGCCCCCACTTGCCCCCAGCCTCCTTTCAGGGAGCTGCAGAGAGCAATGAGGTCTCCCTCAGCCTCCTTTTCTCCAGGCTGAACACCCCCAGGGCCCTCAGCTGCTCCTCCCCAGCCCTGCTCTCCAGACCCTTCCCCAGCTTTGCTGCCCTTCTCTGGACACTCTACAGCCCTTCAGTATCTCTCCTGGAGTAGGAGCAGGAGCCCAAAACTGAACCCAGCACACGAGGTGTTGGGGCTTTGGGTTTGGTTTCAGGTATTGCTGGGATTTTGGGGTTGGTTTGGGGACTTTTGGCTTGGTCTTAGTTTTTTTTGGTTTGGTTTTAGAGACTCTTGGGAGTTTTGGTTTGGCTTTGGGATTTTTAGTTTGATTTTAGGTATTGTTGGGATTTTTGGTTTGGTTTTAGATTTTTTTGGTTTGGTTTTAGGTATTCCTGGCATTTTTAGTTTGGTTTGGGGATTTTTGGCTTGGCTTTAGTTTCTTTGGTTTGGTTTAAGGCATTGTTGGGATTTGGGGTTTGGTTTAAGGCATTGTTGGGATTTTGGGTTTGGTTTTAGATGTTTGGTTTGGGTTTGGGTATTCTGGGGGATTTGTGGCTTGTTTGCTTGTGGATTTTTGGGTGGGTGGTTGGGTTTTGGGGGCATTTTGTTTGGTCGTTGGTTTGGGGTTTTTTTTGTCTTCCAGGCTGTGCATTCCTGCTTCTCTCTCCATCATCTCCCTTTGAGACTGAAAGCAAGGACAGGTCACTTGCCTTTTTGTATGAGCATCTCTCTGAACAGCTCGGAGAGGGAGCGAGAGAAAAGGAATCCAAGCCCACAAAACAAAGGGAGCCAACATTTTTAATTGGAAGGGTTTTGTTTTCCCCAGGATTTTAACTTCAGAGTGAGCCTCACAAATACTCTCTCAGGGTCCACTGCTGAACAGCTTTATTCTGCCCCAGGCAGGCTTTCACGGTGCAGCACAATAGCTTTTGTTTCAGAAGTACAGAGCAATGAGGACCTTGAATGCCAGAGGTCTGTATTATATCCATAACTGCAGATTGGGATGGTGGAAGGGAGGTTGGGGGGAAGGTGAGAATGAAAAATTTCCCCATTGTGTGGATGGAGTCCTTCCAGCAAGCACTGGCACAATGAGAAGCACATTCTTAAGAGCTGAAGCAGGCTCTGGATAAAGGCTCCCTCATTTTGTACATAATGGTCCCTGTGCTTTAACCTTGCACAGCTGCTATGACACCTGCTTTTCAAAGCCATTGTGGGAGAACAAGCAGAGCTTTGTCTGCTGTATACATTCTGTGCCACACATGTTAACATTTCTCTTTTTGTATTTACTTTTGTTTCCCCACCTTCTCTCTCCCTCTTTTTTTTCCCTCTTCCCCTTTTCTTTTCCCTTTTCATTTTTTTCCCTTCCTTTTCTTTTTTTTTTTTTTCTTTTCCTTTTCTTTTCTAGCAGAACAGTTATGAATGAGTGGCTGAAAACTAATTTCAGCCTTGATTCCAGCAACCAGCCTGAATGGCTCAAAATATTGTGATGCTGCATAAAGGGCAGGTACTGGGGAGTACTATTTTCTGTTTCCCTTCCTCTCTTTTTTTCCATCAGGCTTTCACTTTTTGTGTCTCTGTTTCTTCCTCCCAGCTTCCCATCCCTCTGGCTCAAGTCTGAAAGGACAGGCAGAAGCCATCAGCTCATTTTCCCTCCAGCAGAAATAGATGGAGGACTCCATCATGGCACTGGCTGACTCACCAGGATGTGTCTGGGATGGATAGTTGGAAGTCCAGGTCACTGGTGCTTCTGATGAGGAGGGAAAAGGTCTGGGGCACTGCTGTCCTCAGCTGGCCTTTTCTTGGTAGGGATCCACCTGAAGACAAGAGCAAAGAATCACAGAATCATTGAATTGTCAGGGTTGGAAGGGCCCTCAAGGCTCAGCCAGCTCCAACCCCCTGCCATGGGCAGGGACACCTCACACCACAGCAGGTTGCTCACAGCCACCTCCAGCCTGGCTGCAAACACCTCCAGGGCTGAGGCTTCCACCACCTCCCTGGGCAGCCTGTGCCAGGCTCTCACCACCCTCATGGGCAACAACTTCTTCCTCACATCCAATCTGAATCTTCTCATTCTGTGATTCTCTACAGGGAGGTGGTTCTGCGTAATTGTCTTCAAGGAGCAAAACCAGGACCAAGAGTAGGCACCAGACAGAGTATGCTGCTCTGACTGGAAGAGGTGCCAGCTTTGGCAGGGATTGAAAGCTGTGGCACTGCTCCTAACTGCATCCTTTTCTGAACACACACACACCCCCCACACCCCCCCTCAGAACATCAGAGAGCAGCTGATGGCCAGAGGTGAGAGCAAGTCACCTGGCTCACCTCAGGCTGGTTCCTGCAAGCACGTTGCATTGCCCCTGAGCAGTGCACGTCAGTAGGTCCAGAGTGCAGCAAACCCCTTCACAACCACCACCATTAACACTGTCTGGGCTTTGAGCTTGCATTTGGGTTTGTGGTTTGGGAGGGAGGTTTCCTTTGGTTTATGGCTACAAAACCAGCTCTGCTCACAGGCAGATTTGGAGGGCTGCAGGGAAGCATCTCCTCCTTAGCTAACCTCCCTCCCCAGAGCACAAATGTGGCTCCTGCAGAAGGGCTGAGGACAATTCCCAGGGGCCAGACCCTTCATTAGATTCAGCTCCTTTCTGACACTGGTGTTACCATGGCATGAGAAGATATATTAGGTGGGGCAGGCTGTTGATGGAGTCTGCCTGGACTTCAGCAAGACCTTTGACACCATCCCCCACAGCAAACTCCTGGGCAAGCTGTCAGCCCCTGGCTTGGGGAGCAGCACTCTGAGCTGGGTCAGGAACTGGCTGGAGACTGAGCCCAGAGAGTGGTGGTGAATGGTGCCACATCCAGCTGGCAGCCAGGCACCAGTGGTGCCCCAGGGAGCAGTGCTGGGCCACATCCTGTTCAATATCTTCATCAATATCTGATGATCTGGATGAGGGGATTGAGTCCACCATCAGTAAATGTGCAGATGACAACAAGCTGGGGGCAGGAGTTGATCTGTTAGAGAGTAGGAGAGCTCTGCAGAGGGACCTTGCCAGGCTGGGCAGATGGGCAGAGGCCAACAGGATGGCATTCAACAAGTCCAAGTGCCAGGAGCTGCACTTTGGCCACAGCAACCCCAGGCAGAGCTACAGGCTGGGGTCAGAGTGGCTGAGAGCAGCCAGGCAGAGAGGGACCTGGGGGTAGTGGTTGACAGCTGCCTAAACATGAGCCAGCAGTGTGCCCAGGGGGCCAAGAAGGCCAATGGCATCCTGGCCTGCATCAGGAGCAGGGTGGCCAGCAGGAGCAGGGAGGTCATTCTGCCCTGTGCTCAGCACTGCTCAGGCCACAGCTTGAGTCCTGTGTCCAGTTCTGGGCTCCTCATTTTAGGAAGGACATTGAGAGACTTGAAGGTGTCCAGAGAAGGGCAACAAGGCTGGGGAGAGGCCTTGAGCACAGCCCTGTGAGGAGAGGCTGAGGGAGCTGGGGTTGCTTAGCCTGGAGAAGAGGAGGCTCAGGGGAGATCTTCTTGCTGTCTGCAACTCCCTGAAGGGAGGTTGTAGCCAGGAGGGGGTTGGTCTCTTCTCCCAGCCAACCAGTGCCAGAACAAGAGGACACAGTCTCAAGCTGTGCCAGGGGAAGTAATAGGCCCTTGGGATGTGCTGCTCAGGGATGTGGTGGAGTCAGCATCCCTGGAGGTGTTCAAGAGGGGATTGGATGTGGCACTTGGTGCCATGGTTTAGCTGTCAGGAGGTGTTAGGTGTTAGGTAATAGGTTGGACTTGATGGTCTCTGAGGTCTCTTCCAACCTGGCTGATACTATGAATCTATGATTCTGATGCCATCCTCCTGAACTAAGCAGCCTGGCTCTCAGTGAGGGATGTGTTGGATTGCTGTGCTGCACAGGTCATGGAATGTCAGCTTGGAAGGGTCCCCAAGGGTCACCTGCTCCAACCTCTCTAGGTGAAGGTGCAGTTGCAATGAGCTGGCCCAGCACCCTGGCAAGCTGAGTCTTCAAACTGCCCAGTGGAGGAGACTCCACTGCTTCCCTTGGGAGGTGATTCCAGTGTCTGACTGTGCTCATGGGGAAACATTTCCTTCTGGAGTCCAACGGGAGTCTCCCCAGCAGTAACCTGTCCTCATCACCCACCTTTTGTCTTTTCCATGGGACTCCTTCTACAAAGGTGATCTCCATCCTCCTGGTAGCCACCCTTCATGCCCTGGTCCATGGCAATAGGGCCTCTCCTCAGCTTTCTCTCCCCCATGCTGCACAAGCCCAGCTCTCTCAGCCTTTCCTCATGTGGCAGGGCTGCCAGGGCTCTCATCACTCTCCTGGCCCTTCTCAGAATTCCTTCCCTGGTACACTGGAAGGGGGATGTGAATTCCAGAGGTTCACAGTGTCTGTAGCAGTAGGAATGTTTCTTCAGTTTTAAAAGGAATACAAACAATACAATACCAATAGCAAAGAGCAAAGAAGAAGCCAGTGTAGGCACCACTGGCTCATTCAATTCTGAATCATCTTTCATGTCAGACCCCCCCCAAGATCACTTCACCCCTTCATATCTAGGCTGTTAATAGAGCAGAAGACAACCCAGGCACCCAGCCACCCAGAGCATAATCCTGCCAGTTGAAAGCACATAAAGACACTTCAGAGCAGCAAGGGTCAATAGACACTCCCCTATTGATAGAACATCCCTTCCCTCCTCCTCCAGCTCCAGCTGGCAAAGCAAACACAGGAGGGTTATTGGAAATCTAACCCCAGCAGCACAGCTACAGAAGATGCTGCAGGAGAGGGAGAGAGAGAGGGAAGGGAGAGGGAGAGGGAAGGGAGAGGCGAGGGGAAGGGGAAGGGAAGGGAAGGGAAGGGAAGGGAAGGGAAGGGAAGGGAAGGGAAGGGAAGGGAAGGGAAGGGAAGGGAAGGGGAAGGGAAGGGAAGGGAAGGGAAGGGGAAAAGAGAAGAGCAGAGAGATGAGAGAAAAGACAGGAAAATAAAGGAAAATAAGAGAAAGAAAAAGAAAAGAGAAAGGAAAAGAAAAGAAGAAAAGGAAAAAAGAAAAGGAAAGAGAAAAGAAAAAAGAAAAGAAAAGAAAAGAAAAGAAAAGAAAAGAAAAGAAAAGAAAAAGGAAAGGAAAGAAAGAAAGGAAAGGAAAGGGAAAGGAAAGGAAAGGAAAGGAAAGGAAAGGAAAGGAAAGGAAAAAGGAAAGGAAAGAAAGGAAAAGGAAAAGGAAAGGAAAGGAAAGGAAAGGAAAGGAAAAGGGAGGAAAGGAAAGGAAAGGAAAAAGGAAAGGAAAGAGGAAAGGAAAGGAAAGGAAAGGAAAGGAAAAGGAAAGGAAAGGAAGGAAAGGAAAGGAAAGGAAAGGAAAGGAAAGAAGGGAAAGGAAAGGAAAGGAAAGGAAAGGAAAGGAAAGGAAAGGAAAGGAAAGGAAAGGAAGGAAAGGAAAGAAGAGAGAATGTATTATATTTTTATTACCCAGGTGGTGTTGCTTCTGTTGATTCCTGCTCCCTGCTCCTTGGTGAGGAAGTGCTTGTGCAGAACTGTTTGGGCAGAGGGGTTAAATGCACCTCAAGTCCTCCAAGACAGAAGCTGCTGGGAGGTCTGGCAGGTGACAGACAGAAGACCCAGTTGGAAAAGGGAAGAGGTAGATGCTGAAGGAGCCCTTACCCCACATTCTCCTTGCAGACCATTGGACATTGTTGCATCTCATGCCTTTTGTGGGTTTATTTTGCATCCCCAAGATACTTGGTGGACACAGCAGCAGAGCTGAGGAGCACAGGTCAGAGAGGTGCTGTCTAAGGACTTTGGAAGGAGACCACAATCCAGCTTGCTGCAGATACAACAGACAAAGCGCTGGCCAGCCAGGGTGCCACATGTTCTGCAAGCTGCAGGGGCCATGAGAAAGACCTGGGGCAATTTCTAGGAGTGTCTCAGGAGAAGGGCAGCCTACTGGGCAGAGGAAGGCTGGGCATCCCCTTCCCCAGCCATGGAATCAGAGAATGGGCTGGGCGGGAGGGACCTCCAGAGGTCATCCACTCCAGCCCCTCTGCAGCCAGCAGGGACATCCCCAACCAGCTCAGGCTTCCCAGGGCCTTGTTGAGCCTCACCTTCAATATCTCCAGGGATGGGGGCCTCAACCACCTCCCTGGGCAGCCTGTCCCACTCTTTCACTACCCTCACAGTAAAAAACTTGTTCCTCACAGCCAATCTCAGCTGCTCTTCTCCAGCTCAAAGCCATTGCCCCTGGTCCTGTCCCTGCAGACCTTTGCAAAGTCTCTCTCCAGCCTTTCTGTAACCCCCTTCAGATACTTGAAGCTGCTCTGAGGTCTCCCTGGAGCCTTCTCTTCTCCAAGCTGAACACCTCCAGCTCCCTCAGCCTGTCCAAGTGTCCTGGTTTGAGGCCAGGCAGATCCTCCCTTGCCCCTGAGAGGGGCAAAAGAATCACACTGACACAAAGGGACTGCAGAAGTGCTGGAGAGTTTCAATGGAAAAGCAGTTGGTGTTTTACAGAAGCTACGAAGCACAGAGCCAAAGGAATCCCAAAGCCTACAGAGTCCCTTCCAGCACACCCAAAGGCCTCCCAACACTTCCCTTCTCCCCACCTGAGGGTGTACCCAACCCCCCCAGGCTCTTTCTCCCCCCCTGCCACTGCTAGGCTAGTCTCAGGCTGGCCAGGTCTGCTTCCCCCCTTCTCTTCCTAGCATTAAGCCTAGACCAGCCTAAGAGGCCTTGAGATACTCCCCCCAACATTACCCCATGGGGAGCATCTCCCATGGGAGCAGAGAGGGAGAAAGAGGAAGAGAAAGACTTTGCAGATGGACTTATGGGGGCAGGATTCATGGGTAGAAATAGGCTGCTTCCTGTGTCCACCTACTGGGCTGGACCCTCTGACACCAGAGGTGTAAACTCATGTGGCAGGAACAGGAGGCAGCCAGCCTGAACTGCCACATACCACCCCTAGTTCTTCTCCCTCATAAACTGCCACACCAAGTAGCAGAGGTGCTCCAACTCCCTGACCATTCTCGTGGCCCTCCTCTAGACTCTCTCCATCAAGTCCATGTCCTTCCTCTCTTGAGGGCTCCAGACCTGGATGCATCTTCTGCAGTGTTCTGGCCACCCAGCCACCCACACCCACTGACACACCTGAGATGTGATCACCAGGTCCTTACTCTGTGCTGCAAGGAGCTGTCTCCACCAGAGTCACCATTTCTCTAGCCCCAGCTTAGGTGTCCCTAGGCTTTCCCCACTGCCACACAAATCTATGCACAGCCTGCAAGGACTCTTTTGCCTATCAGCTGTCCCACTTCACCCAAGAGAGGTCTAATGCACCCATACTGAGTTCATGAAACCCATGCTCAGACTCACATCAAGCACAGAAACGTGAAGCATCACCAAACCTGGGCTCTCTTCTGGCTCTGGGACTGTGGTTTGAAAGGAAAATACAGAATTAGCCAGGTTGGAAAAAACCTTTGAGACCATCAAGTCCAACCTATCACCCAACAGCATCTAAGCAACTCATCCATGGCACCAAGGGCCTCAGCCAGGCTCTTCCTGAACACCTCCAGGGATGGTGACTCCACCACCTCCTGGGCAGCACATCCCAATGGCCAATATCTCTTTCTGGGAAGAATTTCTTCCGAACATCAGCCTAAACTTCCCCTGGTGCAGCTTGAGACTGTGTCCTCTCCTTCTGTCACAGGTTGCCTGGGAGAAGAGACCAGTCCAGAATCCTAAAACTTCCAAGCTTTCCACAGAGTACTTGCAGCAGCTACATCTCCCTTCTACCTGCCACAGACTCAGAGTTATTTTGGTTGGAAAAGATCTCTAAGACCATGAAGTCCAACCATGGCCCTGGCCATCAAACCCTGTCCCAAACTGCCATGGCCGCAGTTTCTTGAACACCTCCAGGGATGAGGACTCCCCCACCTCCCTGGGCAGCCTGTGCCAATCCCTGACCACTCCTGCAGCAAAGAAAGCTTTCCTAATCTTCAACCTAACCCTCCCCTGGCACAATTTCAGGCCACCATCCCAGGTTCCTACGAGGTTTTTTCTGAAGGGTCTTTCCCTTGGTTTCTAGGAACTGGCATTTTGGGGAGCTTCTGGTACCAGTCACTCCCAGAAAGCTGTGCAGAGCACCTTGAAAGGAACAAGCAAAAATAAGTGAATTAATCCAGAACCAGCAAGAGAATAAAAGGCACCTCTGCTGTCCTCATGGGGTACAAGGATGTGTTACAAGAGGGCTCTGGAGGTGCTGGGAGGTGTCCAGAGAAGGGCCACGAGGAGGAGCAGAGGGCTGGAGCACCTCTCCTATGAGGACAGACTGAGGGAGTTGGGGCTGTTCAGTGTGGAGAAGAGAAGGCTCCGAGGTGACCTAATTGTGGCCTTCCAGGATCTGAAGGGGGCTCCAAGGAAGCTGGGGAGGGACTTCTGAGGGTGTCAGGGAGTGATAGAACTGGGGGGAATGGAGCAAAACTAGAAGTGGGGAGATTCAGATTGGATGTGAGGAAGAAGCTCTTCCCCATGAGGGTGGTGAGAGCCTGGCACAGGCTGCCCAGGGAGGTGGTGGAAGCCTCCTGCCTGGAGGTGTTTGCAGCCAGGCTGGAGGTGGCTGTGAGCAACCTGCTGTGGTGTGAGGTGTCCCTGCCCATGGCAGGGGGATGGAAATGGCTGAGCCTTGAGGTCCCCTCCAGCCCTGACAATTCCATGACTCTATGATGTACTTACACTTGTGAGGGAGGCAAGCAGAAGATGCAAGAAGAGAGGCCTTCAGAGGGCAGACATGGGGTGAAGCAGAGGAGACTTGGCTCTGTCCAGTAGTTGTAGGGTGTTTTTTTCCCATCAGTCAAATAAAAGCTGCTTTGCAAAGGGGTGGGGGAGGAGAAGAAGAAGAAGAAAAAGAGTGACCCTGGTTGCTTAATGATCATCTCTTCAATTTACAGCAGCAGAATGCTGGGTGCCATCAAATGCAACCCCCCCAAGTTAAAGCTTTGATAATCAATGACTGCAGAGTGTTTTAAATAAAGAAATAGACAAATAAATAAATAAATAAATATCTCTATTAACCCCCCCAAAAAACCCACCCTAGCTACGTTTTCAGGGGGGCTAAAGACTTATTGCTCACATTTCCTCAGCTTTCTTAAAGGGGGGGAGGGGGGGCAAGTTGTAGAAAAATGGTCGAATTTATCATTTATAGCCAAATATTAATGTAGCAGCAGGAGGCTTGATGTGGCCATCTATCTCCCAGCATTCAGACTTCAAAGGCAGCATAAACAGGAAATTAATGGTTTGTCTAGTGTAAAGGAAAAATAAATGCAAATGGAGGCCTCATTAATACCAAGTGGGTGACTGCTTGGTTTATGGGCTTGGGATTGATTTTGTCAAAGGCCAATAGATTTATTAAATAAATAAATAAATAAATAAAAAGAAGGAGAAGAAGAAGAAGGGGAAAAAAAAACCTTTTAAATGTAGCATCCCTATGGCTATTAGTTGAAAGAAATAAAATTCGCTGCAATTGCCACCACCTCTCCTCCCTCCCTCCTCCTCCTCCTCCTTCTCCTCTTTTTCCCCCTCCCTCCCTCCCTTCTCCTCCTCCTTCTCCTCTTTTTCCCCCTCCCTCCCTCCTCCTCCTCTTTTTCCCCCTCCCTCCCTCCTCCTCCTTCTCTTCTTTTTCTCCCTCCCTCCCTCCCTCCTTCCCTCCTCCTATTCCTTCTCTTCTTTTTCCCCCTCCCTCCCTCCTCCTCCTCTTTTTCCCCCTGCCTCCTCTTCCTCCTTTTCTTCTTTCCCCCCCCCCCCCCCCCTTCTCCTCTTTTTCCCCCTCCCTCCTCCTCCTCCTCCTTCTCCTCTTTCCCCCCTCGCACCCCTCCCTCCCTCCTGCACTTCCCTCCCTGGATGTTGTTTTACCTAAATAAAGTTCTTGCATTTAGGCCTCACTTTCCCACCTGAAATATGTCCCTGGTAGGAGCTGCTATAAACGTCAGCATTTTCCAGCCCGTTGCTTTATGGGCAGAGTGAATTTTAATGGCATCGTAATCTCCCTGCAATCAATTGTGGGACAAGGTTGGGGACTGAGGGGGGGTGGGGGGAAGGGGTGGGAGGGGGAAGGTGGAGAACCTCCGAGAGTGGCCATTAAGCAGAGCTCCGCACCACTGCCGGTGCTCAGCAGCTTTTGTGCAGGGTGCCTGGGGGGTTTTGTGGGGGGATTTTTAGTTTCTTTATCTCCTCAATACCTCTTCACAAATTGTTTCTCCTTGCCTCGTTCTCCATAGGTTGCACTCAATGATCTTGGAGGTCTTTTCCAACCAACACACTCCCGTGATTTCTTATGGCTCAAATGAGTGGAGAGGATCCTAACTGTGGTTTCCAAGACGTGTTTTCCGGCTGGGACAGCTCTTGTCCATCCTCTACCACCTCTCCAAGCTGCTAGATGAAGATGGGGCGCTTTCCAGATCGCAGAATGGTAGTGGTTGGAAGGGACCTCTGGAGATCACCAAGTCCAAAAGCCCTGCCAAGGCAGGGTCACCTAAGGAAGGTCCCACAGGAACAGGTCCAGGTGGGTTTCAAATGTCTCCAGAGATGGAGACCCCACCACCTCTCTGGGCAGCCTGCTCCAGGGCTGCCAGCCTTAAATTCACGAAGTTCCTCCTCATGTTTAGATGGAGCTTCTGATGTTGAATTTTGTGCCCCTTATCCCTTGTCCTGTCATTTGGCACCACTGAACAAAGCCTGCTCCCCTCCTCCTGACAGCTACCGTTGGAGTATCGATCAGCGCTGATGAGACCCGCACCCAGGCTGCTCTTCTCCAGACCCAACAGCCCCAATTCTCTCAGCCTTTCCTCGTCACAGAGCTGTTCCTGTGCCCTCAGCATCTTTGTAGCCCTGCCACAGAGACAGTGAAGGCAGCTGGTGGCTGCATGGGAAAGAAAAAAAGAAAAAATAAGGGAAAAAAGGAAAGTGAAAGGAAAAAGGATAATGAAAGGAAAAAAGAAAGAAAAAAGGAAAGAAGAAAGAAAGGGAAAATAAAGGAAACAAGAAAGAAAAGACAAAGAAAGAAAAAAGGAAAAAAAGACAGGAGAAGAGGCAGAAGAGAAAAGAAAGCAGGAGAGGCAGAAAAGGAAGAAAGGAGGAGAGGCAGAAGAGAAAAGGAAGGAGGAGAGGCAGAAAAGGGAGAAAGGAGGAGAAGCAGAAGAGAAAAGGAAGAAAGGAGGAGAGGCAGAAGAGAAAATGAAGAAAGGAGGAGAGGCAGAAAAGGAAGAAAGGAGAAGAGGCAGAAGAGAAAAGGAAGGAGGAGAGGCAGAAAAGGAAGAAAGGAGAAGAGGCAGAAGAGAAAAGGAAGAAAGGAGGAGAGGCAGAAGAGAAAAGGAAGGAGGAGAGGCAGAAAAGGAAGAAAGGAGGAGAGGCAGAAGAGAAAAGGAAGCAAGAAGAGGCAAAAGAAAAAAAGAAAGAAAGAAGAAGAGGCAGAAGAAGAAAAAAAGAAGAAGAAAAAATATTTCAATTAATTGATCCCCCCCAAAACCAAGTCACCAGGAATGAGCGAGTTTGAGCCTGCGAGTTTGCACTGAGACCGGCAACGTTTCCAGCGTGGTGGAGCCCCGCGGGAGCCGCAGTCTCGGCGGCAAAGGCCCTGGTGGTGCTGCGCAGCCCAGCCGGCCGCTCCCTGCTGGCGGCGTGAGCTCCTGTTGGAAGTGACCCCATCTGCTGTCACTGTCGGTGCATAAATCTCCAGGCTGGCAGCGATTAGCAGAAGACAAACGGTCAAAAGGGGGGGGGGGGGGGGGAAACCAACACCCAAACAACAAACCACCCAGCCCACCACCTAACACTCTCCTTGACCTAGAAATCATCAATTCAGGAAGGCATCTGAAACACCTTGGAAGCTGTCAGCAGGGCTGGGAGGGGAACAAGTCTCTCGACTCATTTAAATATTTTTAGATGCAAAACGTTTGTCCTACGTGGACAGGTCAGGGAAAGCAGCACAGAAAACTCAGCACAAACCCTGGCTTTGCTCACAGGGCTGCTTTTGTGTCCTCAAACCACAAACAGCCTTCAGGGGAGGGGGGGTTAAAAAAAGCTGATTGGATTTCTCATTTGCATCCCACAGCCGAATGGAAATGCTGCTCCCAGGGCAGAGGTGGGCTTTGCTTTTTGAAACTGAAGATGCCCATTTCAGCCACTGCAGAGAGATTCCCTAAGGCAAGCTGGAGCTGACCCCTTCCATGGAAAGCTTGGAGTCACAGAATTGGGTTTGTTGGAAAAGCCCTCTGAGAGCATCCAGCCCAACCATCAGCCCAACACCACCATGGCCACCAAACCATGTCCCCAAAGTGCCATGGCCACACATTTCATAGTAGTATCATAGTATCAGTCAGGGTTGGAAGGGACCACAAGGATCATCTAGTTCCAACCCCCCTGCCATGGACAGGGACACCCCACACTAGATCAGGCTGGCCAGAGCCTCATCTTTCTTGAACACCTTCAGGGATGGTGACTCCACCACCTCCCTGGGCAGCCTGTGCCAAGCCCTGGCCACTCATTCTGTAAAGATATTTTTCTTCCAATCCAACCTAAACCTCACCTGGCACAGCTTCAGGCCATTTTATCAGGCATTGAGCAGAAGGAAGCTGCCCATACAGTTGTCCTTAATGAATGCTTTTGTTTGGCTTCAGAAAGAGCCAGCAAAGGCATCTGGCTGCTGCTGCCTCTCCTTCCTCTAAGTGCGTCAGGGCCGCTGTGCTGCCCACGCTGACAGCAGGCAAGCAGAGGATTCAGCTGCTTTGCCCTTTCTCATTTCTTCTGTCTAATAGGGCTCAGCAAAAGGAATGATGAACTGCTGCAGTAAGTGCACTGCTGTTACATCTGCAGCATCCAGAGGGTTTTGGCATGCTTGCAAAGGGGACAGAGACCTCAGCTACTCTTGTCCCGAGAAGGGCAACAAGGCTGGGGAGAGGTCTGGAGCACAGCCCTGTGAGGGGAGGCTGAGGGAGCTGGGGTTGCTTAGCCTGGAGAAGAGGAGGCTCAGGGGAGACCTTCTTGCTCTCTCCAACTCCCTGAAGGGAGGTTGTAGCCAGGTGGGGGTTGTTCTCTTCTCCCAGGCACCCAGCACCAGAACAAGAGGACACAGTCTCAAGCTGCACCAGGGGAGGTTCAGGCTGATGTTAGGAAGAAGTTCTATACAGAGAGACTGATTTGCCATTGGGATGTGCTGCCCAGGGAGGTGGTGGAGTCCCCATCCCTGGAGGTGTTCAGAAAAGGCTTGGATGTGGCACTTGGAGCCATGGTTTAGTTGTCAGGAGGTGTTAGGTAATAGGTTGGACTTGATGATCTCTGAGGTCTTTTCCAACCTGCAGCCATCCAGTTGGATAACCCCTTTGAGCCTTGTCTAGGCTGCTGCTGCTGCTGCCAGTGTCCTCACTAGACACAAGGGCGCAAATCCAAAACCCCAGGGCAGAGCTAGTCTGTGGGGAAGGAGCTCAGCTTAGGGAAGCATTCAGTGCACAGGGAAGGCCAGCATGGAAGAAAAACAGGATTATGGGCGAGGTTTCTTTACCACCCTCCTGAATCCAGAAAGAAAAGGAAAAGAAAGGATGCAACATGCTTCGAGAAAATGCTCTCAGGGCAGCCCTGCTTGCACCTTGCTTTTCTTCCTTTTACTTCTGCTCCACCTGGACCAGTTCTGGGTGGTATTTTTTAGAGATGATATGAAAAAAGAAAATAATCCAACCTGTTTTTATTATTTTTGTGAAAGGCTCTCTCTCAGTTGGTTAAAATGCAGCTTTCCTGCTCTGAGTAACTCCCAGCTAGCAGAATTTCTTTCTGGTCCTTTTGAGATGATTCTTGGAGCAGAGCTACTCTCAAGCCCGGGGTTGCAGACAGCTGGGTGGGAGTTGGTTTGCTCTCCTGCTGGGAGGTGGTTTTGAGTTGATAATATGCTCCATGGGGCAAGGTGAGGAGAAAAAAGTGCAGGGGTTTTCCTGAAGAGTGATGCTGGTAGCTTGTGGGTCTTCTTATCTCATAGAATCACAGAATGGCTCAGGTTGGAAAGGACCTCAGAGGTCATCTGCTCCAACCTCTCTGCCATGGACAGGGACACCTCTCAGCTAGACTCAGGTGCTCAAGGCCTCATCCAACCTGGCCTTCAACACTTCCAGGGAGGAGACATCCACAGCCTCCCTGGGCAGCATATTCCAGAGTCTCACCACCCTCATAATGAACAACTTCTTCCTCAGCTCCACTCTAAGCCTGCTCTGCCTCAGCTTCAAACCATTCCCCCTTGTCCTTTCTCCAGACACCCTCAAGAAAAGTCCTTCTGCAGCCTTCCTGTAGGATCTCTTCAGGAAGGCATCTCAGGAAGGCAGCTGCAAGGTCCCCCAGGAGTCTTCTCTTCTCCAGGCTGAACACCCCCAGCTTGACACCCTTCCCCCTTGTCACATTACAAGACACCCTTATGAAAATGTCCCTCTCCAGCCTTCCTGTAAAAGTGAGCTCGGTGCTTTGCAGCAAGGCCAGGCCTGCCAGTCCCATCTCGGGCTGGAACCCCCCTCAAAAATGAAGAATAAATTGGAATCACCTCCCAACAGAAGCACTGGATTCCTCCCCTCCTTTGGGCAGGCTTAAGACTCAGCTTGCCAGGGTGCTGGCCCAGCTCATTGCAGCTGCACCACCACCTAGAAAGGTTGGAGCAGATGATACTTGGGCTCCCTTCCAGCGTGGCAGTGAGGAGAAAAGCAAAGGCAGGAATCTGAAGGCAGTTTGTGTGCCCCACTCTCCAGCAGATCCACCTCTCTCTTGTGTGGTGCCCCATATCTGGGCACAGCACTGCAGGTGAAGTCTCCCCAGAGCAGAGGGGCAGGATCCCCTCTCTCCATCTCTGGCCACACTACTTTAGATGCAGCCCAGGCTGCTGTTTGCCTTTCTGGGCTGCCAGTGCCCATTGCTGACTCCTGTGCAGCTTCTCTTCCCTTAGCACCTCCAAGCCCTTCTCTGCAGGGCTGCTCTCAGTCTCATCATCCCCCAGCCTGGACTGGTTCAAGAATGGCCCTGACACAGGTGCAGGACCTTGCAGGTGGCCTTGTTGAACCTTATGACTCTGCTTCCCCTTCCTTCCTGCTGAGCAAAATCCTGTTCCTTATCCAGCAGTCCCAGACCCATCTCTCAGCCTCACAGGAGGATGGGTATTCAATTACCAATGTTTTAACCTCACATTAGGTAAATCATTTTGCAGTTTGGCTGTCCTGTGCTACTGCAGCTCGGACAATTCCCTAAAACCCTCCATCATATAAACCAAAGATTTTCTCCCCCTTCCATGTCCTCTGGCAGGCAGTGTGAGGGCTTCCCTTGCTCACACACACAGAGGTTCCCTCTGTCCCTGGTGAAATAGGTGCAGCCCTCAATGAAATGACAAAGTGTGTGGCTTTGCAGTCTTATCTTGCTCTTAGGGTCTGGTTTATCTTCAGCTGTACCTGGCCAGGCAGGTGTGTGAGTAGTATCACAGTATCAGTCAGGGTTGGAAGGGACCACAAGGATCATCCAGTTCCAACCCCCCTGCCATGGGCAGGGACACCCCACACTAGATCAGCCTGCCCAGAGCCTCATCCAGCCTGGGCTTAAACACCTCCAGGGACAGGGCCTCGACCACCTCCCTGGATAACCCATTCCAGGGCTTCACCACTTTCATGGGGAAGAACTTCCTCCTCACCTCCAGCCTCAATCTCCCTCTTTCTTCAGTTAAATGTGACTGTGACCTAATGGCAGCAGAGAGTAAGACTGAGGAACCTCTTTCCAAAGCTCTTAAACCCTACAGATAACACCAGTGGCACGAACACCTCATTGATTATCGAGAGCTGTTGAGATTTAAACTGGAAATTAGGAAGATATTCTTTCCAGTGAGGCTCTAAGAGCCTGGAGAAGAGAAGGCTTCAGGGAGAGCTTAGAGCAACCTTCCAGTATCTGAAGGGGACTACAGGAGAGCTGGGAAGGGACTTTGGACAAGGGCTGGGGAGTGACAGGAAGAGGGGCAATGGCTTTGAGCTGGGAGAGTGGACACTGAGACTAGAGATGAGGATGAAATTCTTTCCAGTGAGGGTGGTGAGACACTGGAACAAGTTGCTCCAGGGAGGTTGTGGATGTTCCCTGCCTGGAGGTGTCGAAGGCCAGGTTGGATGAGGCCTTGAGCAAGCTGGGCTGGTGGGAGGTGTCCCTGCCCATGGCAGGGGGCTTGGAACTGGATGATCTTCCTCCCCAATCTATGAGGTGTCTGCAGGGTCCCTGCACACCCAGCTGTGCAGGAGAGCAGGCAGGTCCTCATCCTGCATGTAGCAACATGAGGCTGAGATAATGAACGGAGGCCGAGAAGAAGAGAGAAATCATCAGGGCTGTTAATTTGACACCGAGCCTTTTGATCTCCTCTTCAGATCAGAAGGAAAGGGTAAGTGTGCTTCCTTTTAATCTTCACTCCCGCACTTTAAAGGCCTCAATGATGTTCCCACCAACCAGATCATTTTCATTTGCAACTCTAATTAATCTGTGAATAAATATGCTTCGGAGAGGTGGATTGGCTTAAATGAAGGCTGTCTTTTCACCTTTAATCTATCATGCTGCATTTCCCTCTCTTGAGAAAATAGCTCCTGTGCTTGCACTCTCTCCTCTTCTCCCCAAGTTCATGCAAGGCTCTTTCTCTTCCCTCTCTCTCTCTCCTTTTTTTTTATTATTATGATAAAATAATGGCTTCAGCAGGTGAATAAAAGGTTAGGCAAGTTTGACAAAAATGAGAAGCTATTCACCCTTGCTACCTTTAATCTACTGCATTCTGCTCCTAATGAGTGTAAATTACCCAAGCTATTTCCCAGAGTCTTTCTGTGTCATAATACCAGCCAGCAGAGCATTCTCAGGAGGGAGCTTTGCTATTATTACTATTAGCATTATCTTTAATCTTTTGTGGCGTGAAGAATGAGGGCAACAAGGATCCACACAAAGCAGCAGGAGCCAGCCAGGGGAGAATCTGCAGGGCCCACTGGGCTGTGTGAAGGAATGGGTCCTCCCCTCAGAAGGAGCCAGCAGCCAAGTGGCATCCTGTTGAATGGAGCCCAGAGGAGGTCACAAAGATGCTCCAAGGGCTGGAGCAGCTCTGCTGTGAGCACAGGCTGAAGGAGCTGGGGGTGTTCAGCCTGCAGAGGAGAAGGCTCCAGGGGGACCTTCAAGCTGAAGACCTTAGACCTTCCTGTAGCTGAAGGGATCCTACAGGAAGGCTGCAGAGGGACTTTTCATGAGGGTCAGGCCAAGGGGGAATGGTTTGAAGCTGAGGCAGAGCAGGGTTAGACTGGAGCTGAGGAAGAGGTTCTTCAGTAGGAGGGTGGTGAGACTCTGGCACAGGCTGTTCAGGGAGGTTGTGGCTGCCTCCTTCCTGGGGGTGTTGAAGGCCAGGCTGGATGAGGCCTTGAGCAGCCAAGTCCAGTTGATACGTGTTGGAAGTTGGACTTGATGATCTTGGAAGGTCCCTTCCAACCTGAGCCATTCTGTGATTCACACAGGATGGAAGTCCACAAAACCAAACCAAACAAAAAGTAGTCCAGCTTTGCAAAGCTTGGCTAAAGCCACATCACTGTGCCCCTGTTTCTATGGGGTTTTTATACCAGTCATTCGTGGCTTCAGCCAGGCTTGGGAAAGGAATCTGGCCCCACACACTCGCTCATGGTCTTGTAGTGTTGGTTTGCAGAATCAAGGTCTAGGCATAGAGACAGCAGAGGATCCCAGGTTCACAGGATGTTAGGGACCCTCGAAGATCATTGAGTCCAACCCCCTGCCAGAGCAGGACCAGAGAATCCAGCACAGGTCACACAGGAACACATCCAGATGGGGCTGGGAAGGCTCCAGAGAAGGAGACTCCACAATCTCTCTGGGCAGCCTGCTCCAGGGCTCTGTGACCCTCACAGGGAAGAAGTTCCTTCTCATGCTGAGGTGGAACCTCCTGTGCTGGAGTTTATATCCATTACCCCTTGTCCTGTCACAGGGTGAGCAGAGCCTGTCCCTGTCCACTCCCTCTTGACCCTCAGCCCTCAGCTATTTATAAACATTTATTAAATCCCCTCTCAGTCTTCTCTTCTCCAGACTAAAGAGCCCCAGGGCTCTCAGCCTCTCCTCCTCTCCCTTTCTCATCCTGGTAGCTCTAGAAAGATCTGCCCACGTAGCAGACTGCAGCACACAGGCAGTGCCTTCTACCTCCAGAGCACAAAACCCCATCTCTGATGGGAGCAGAAAAACCTGTTCACAGATGGTCCTGTGCTGGGAAGTTGTGAGAGCTGGGAGGTGGTGGAGCCAGTCTACACACAGGGCTGTCAGACAGCCACGACCTGCATCCACACCATGAGGGGCAGCGTTAGAGGAGCACCCTGGAGGACAAACTCTTCTATGATTCTTGGAAGAGGAAAGCTGAAGTAAAACATCCCTCACAGCCTCTGGCAAACAACAATCTGACAATCTAGGAGGAAATCTTGCAATGTAAATCCCACCTGGCCAATCCACCAAGGTGAAGAAGTCTAACTATTGAGAAGAAGCCAAACCAGGATTACATGCAAAGAGGCACTTCAGAAGTGAGCCTCACATCTTCACTGATGATCTGGAAGAGGCATTTAAGACATTTAATCCGGAGGTATTCGGGTCAAATCAGAAGCAGCTAGGAGTGACAGTCACAAAAGGAATTACATCATGCAGGAGTTGTCAGGAGAAGTGCAAGGCATCTCCTGCTGGGGTTAAATACCCTGCCACATTCACATCCAGTGTGAAGAAGAGCCTGGGAAGCTGTACTGTGGGCAGGGACTTTGCCTTCAGGTGACCTGCTCTCATAGTAGGAAACAAACAAAAAGACAAGAAACAGACAATCCACAAGCAAAGAAAGCAAGAAACAGAAAATCCAGGTGGTCAGGCTGGCTTAAGGAATCACAGCATGTTAGGGGCTGGAAGTGACCTCAAAAGCTCATCCAGTCCAACCCCTGCCAGAGCAGATCACACAGGAGCACATCCAGGTAAGTTTTCTATATCTCCAGAGGGGGAGACTCCACAACCCCCCTGGGCAGCCTGTTCCAGGCCTCTGTCACCCTCACAGTGAAGAAGTGCTTCCTCCTCTTTCCATGGAACTTCCTATGCCTCAACTACTGCCATTGCCCATTGTGCTGCATTGGGCATCCCCCAGCAGAGCCTGGCTCCAGGCTCTGGGCACTCACCCTGCACAGCTTTATTCACATGAATGAGGTCGCCCTCAGGCTCCTCCTCTCCAAGCTACAGAGCCCTCAGCTCCCTCACTCACTCCTCATAACTGCCACCAATCACCTGGGAAAGCACCAGGAGAGCCCTTGCTATTTCATGGTGCATTACTATTTGATGGTGTATTAGTACTGAAAGTCTCCAGGGAAGGAGACTTCACGACCTCTCTGGGCAGCCTGCTCCAGTCCTCCATCACCCTCACTGTAAAGAACTTTCTCCTCCTTTAAAATTGTTGAGTCCATCATCTAGCTCTACCAAATCTGCTGCTAAACCACACAGGATCACAGAATCAGCCAGGTTGGAAGAGACCTCCAAGGTCATCAAGTCCAACTGATCTCCCAACCCTAACTAATCAACTAGACCATGGCACTAAGTGCCTCACCCAGTCTGATTTCAAGCACTTCCAGTGACGGTGACTCCACCACCTCCCTGGGCAGCCCATTCCAAAGGCCAATCTCTCTGTCTGTGAAGAACTTCTTTCTAAGATCGAGCCTAAACTTCCCCCTGCACAGCTTGAGACTGTGTCCTCTTGTTCCATTGCTGCTTGCCTGGGAGAAGAGACCAAGCCCCACCTGGCCATAACCACCCTTAGCACCAGCCCTCAGGGGCTGCAGCCAGGGGCTGCACCAGGCCTAACTTGCACAGCTAATGTGATAAATGGGGGGGTATCAGGATCTGCTTGCTCAGCGCTGTCCTGATGCTGACCTGTGTAGGAGCTCGTGTGAGCCGCTGCCACGTCAGCAGTGAGATGCAAAAGCCAAGAACTGAGTGGCAGAGAAGCTGCTCTCCACAGCTTAGGAGGATGCTGATGGTTGTAAGAGATCTCCAGCCATGCTGTTTGCTGTGGTGGGTGCTGGGTTTTGCACAACAAGAAATGGATACTCAGGGATGTTACTGCTGGGACACTGTCTCTGGAGGTGTTCCAGAGGGGATTGGAAGTGGCACTTGAAGCCATGGTTTAGTTAGTCAGGAGGTGCTGGGTGACAGGTTGGACTTGATGATCTCTGAGGTCTCTTCCAACCTTATTGATTCTATGGTTCTATATCTCTGCCTCTTTTAAACACCTCCAGGCCCAGGGCTTCAGTAAGACAGCAACAAACCCCTCCCGGAGCAGAGAGAGAATCTTGGCTTTGTGGCAAGCAGTTCCTGAGCCTGGCTCCTGTTGCTGAAAGCCCTCAGTCGTTTCTCTCATCTCAGGTTGGTTCTGGTCCCTGTAGCTTCTGTTCTATTAGACGGTTTCCATCTCTTTCAAATTGGCCACTTGTGACTATTGTTCCCCGGCCCAAGAATGCCTCGTATTCAGAGGTCCCTTTGTTTCACTCTTATTATGCACACCATGGATGTTCAAGGTCGCTGGCTGGGCTATTATTCAAGCAGACAATTTTCCCTCTTTTTTTATTCCTTTTTTTTCCCCCCCTTTTCCTTTTCTCCCCTTTATTCCCCCCCTCCCCAAAGAGGCTCAGTTCAAGGTCTCACATTCTCTCTGCTCTCCCCTAAGTTTTACCATTTCTTTTGCTTATGAAAACATTTTCCCTTGCCTCACATCCTCCAGTAGCTTCCATTCAATTCAATCCCTGCTAATATATATCCACAAGAAGCCCAGGGCAGACCCCAAGTCAGCTGCTTCTGCTGTTTTAAAAGAGCCAGAGAAAGCTCTTTATTTTCTTAGACTCTCCAGCAATTTCTTGAGTTGCAGACTGATACACAGAGTGTTCTTAGAGGTGGCCAGGAGATTTCCATATCATTTGCAGCACTAGTGACTAAATATCAGGGCTGCTGTGCAGGGACTTGGGAGGCGATAACCACCCCAGGAAATGAACACTTACAGCCCTAGCCACTAGACAGGAATTTTAGCTCCGCTGCTGTTGTCTTGCTCACAACAAGAGGTAAAACCAGCAAGGGATCACCCAGCAGGCTGAGGTTTAATTTTGGATGAACAATGGAAACGTGGCTTTAGCCCACTACAAACCTACTTGTTTGTCAAGTGACAGCATCCTCCACAGAGCTGCCTGCATTATCAGCCACCTCTCATTATCCAGGGATATTTATGTACATTGTCTGCTCGAGGAAGAGAGAAACAAAACCACCCAGTGCTTCGTGCGCTCTCCAGGGAGGAGACCCGCAACACCCAGGAGGTGCAGTCGTGGTTTCACAGCATGCTTGAAGACAGCCATCAAAACAAGGAAACTCAGGCTGATCCACTTGAGGCAGGACTTGCTAAAGCAATCTGTGTAAGGCAGGAAGAGAAAGCCACGCTTGCAGATGAAGGATAAAGTTTTTGCTCTTGGGGAGAAGGAACCACGTTGAGGAGATGCCTGCACCGAGACAGATACCAGACAAGGAGAAAGACCTTGGGGTCCTGGTGGGCAATAAACTATCCGTGGGACAGCAATGTGCCCCTGTGGCCAAGAAGGCCAGTGGCATCCTGGGGTGCATGAAGAGTGTGAGCAGCAGGTCAAGGGAGGTTCATCTTCCCCTCTACTCTGCCCACATCAGGAATATTGCATCCGGTTCTGGGCACCTCCAGTTAAAGAGGGATAGAGGTCTGCTGGAGAGAGGCAATGAGAAGCTGTGAGGATGATGAAGGGACAACATCTGTGTGATGAGGAAAGGCTGAGAGACCTGGGACTGTTGAGTCTGAAGAAGAGAAAGCTGTGAAGGAATCTGATCAGCGTCTATCAATATCTGAGGGGTGGGAATCAAGAAGAAGGGGCCAGGCTCTTGTCAGTGGTGTCCTGGGATGGGACAAAAGGAAATGGATACCAGCTGGAACACAGCAAGTTCCACTTCAGCTTGAGGGGAAAATTCTTTACTGTGAGGGTGCTGGAGCATTGGAGCAGGCTGTGGAGTCTCCTTGTCTGGAGCCTTTCAAGACACACCTGGATGTGTTCCTCTGTGGCCTGCCCTTGGTAATCCTGCTCTGGCAGGGGGGGTGGATTCAGTGATCTTCAGAGGGTCCCTTCCAACCCCCACCATTCTGTGATTCTGGAGCCTACTGAGACTCCTTGCTGCTGGACACATCAGTGGCACAACCTGGTTGTGAATCACAGCAAGGTCCTGACCAGCTCCAAAGAAAAGCTGTCCTGGGCCCCTCAGTTCAGGTTGAGCTGCTGGAAGGTGTCCAGAGAAGGGCAACAAAGCTGGGGAGGGGTCTGCAGCACAGCCCTGTGAGGAGAGGCTGAGGGAGCTGGGGCTGCTTAGCCTGGAGAAGAGGAGGCTCAGGGAAGACCTTCTTGCTGTCTGCAACTCCCAGAAGGGAGGTTGTAGCCAGGAGGGGGTTGGTCTCTTCTGCCAGGAACCAGTGACAGAAGGAGAGGCCATAGTCTCAAGCTGTGCCAGGGGAGGTTTAGGCTTGAGGTGAGGAAGAAATTCTTCATAGAGGGAGTGATTGACCACTGGGATGTGCTGCCCACACATGGAGTCCCACACAGGGAGTCACCATCCCTGGAGGTGTTTAGGAAGAGCCTGGCTGAGGCACTTGGTGCCATGGCTTAGCTGATTAGAAGGTATTGGGGTATAGGTTGGACTTGATGCCCTCTGAGTTCTTTTCCAACCTGGTTAATTCTGTGACTCTGTGATCCAACCCCTGACATCCTGTGATCCTGTTAGAGAGCTTTTCCAATGGAGACAACTCTGTAAGTCGCAGTTCCCAACACCACAAGGAGCACCACCTCATTTCTTTTTGATATGCTCTATCTCCTTCTGCTTTAAACAAGGGGAGGGGGGAATCTCTATTTTGTTGTTGCTGTTTCTTGCCAGGCTCAGTTGTAGCACAAGGACACGTGGGGAAAAGACATTCTTTCAATTCTTGGAGGCATTGTGGTCGACTGAAATGAGAAGCAAGACAAAGCCAAGAGAAAAAGCTTATTATGGGCAGCCTGGTTGGAGGAAAATGAATCACCCAAGCCGGGCAGGTTTCAATGATCTCCAGCAAACAGCTCGCTGCGTTCCTCTCTCTGCCTCCCATTGTCCCAGAAAATGCTCCTCTGCTTCATAGTGGCAGGCAGGAGGTGATCTGAAATAACCACCAAAATAATAATAATAATAATAATAATAATAATAATAATAATAATAATAATAATAGAAGAGAAGTTTATTCAAGGCTCTGCTGCTGAAAGGACAGCTCTAGTGCACTGCCTTCCCAGGGATGTCACAGAATTGCTGCTCACAGGAACTGGAGCAGCAGGGAATTTTTAAGTGGGGAGTTTGTGGCTTGGTTTTGGTTGTTGTTGGTTGTTGTTTGCTTTTTTTGGTTGTGTGGGTTTGGTTTGTTGGGTTTTTTTGGGGTGGGGGGGTATTGCTTTCTTAAATACAGAATAAACCAGGATGGAAAAGAGCTTGGAGATCATCAAGTCCAACCTATTACCCAACACCATCTAATCAACTAAACCATGGCACCAAGTGCCACATCCAGACTCCTTTTAAACACCTCCAGGGATGGGGACTCCACCATCTCCCTGGGCAGCACATCCCAGTGGCCAATCTCTCTTTCTGGGAAGAATTTCTTCCTAACATCCAGCCTGAACCTCCCCTGGCACAGCTTGAGACTGTGTCCTCTTGTTCTGGTGTTGGTTGTCTGTGAGAAGGGACCTGGAGGTCCTGGTGGATGGAAGGATGACCATGAGCCAGCAATGAGCTCTGCTGGCCAGGAAGGCCAATGCCATTCTGGGGTGGATCAGAAGGGGTCGAGAGAGGTTCTCCTACCCCTCTACTCTGCCCTGGTGAGGCCACATCTGGAATATTGTGTCCAGTTCTGGGCCCCTCAGTTCAGGAAAGACAGAGAGCTGCTTGAGAGAGTCCATCTTCTTGAGGAGGAACATCTTCTATATGAGGAGGGCCTGAGGGAGCTGAGGGCTCTGTAGCTTGGAGAGGAGGATCCTGAGAGGTGCCTTCAGCAATGTTTATAAGCATGCAAAGGATGAGTGCCATGGAGGCTGGAGCCAGGCTCTGCTGGGGGCTGCCCAATGCCAGCACAAGGGGCAGTGGTGGAAGCTGAGGCAGAGGAAGTGCCATGGAAACAGGAGGAGGAATTATTTCCCTGTGAGGGTGACAGAGAACTGGAGCAGGCTGCCTGGGGGGGCTGTGGAGTCTCCCTCTCTGGAAAGAATCAAAACTGCCTGGATGCATTCCTGTGTAATGTGGTGTGGGTGCTCCTGCTCTGGCAGGGGGGTTGGACTGGCTGAGCTTTCGAGGTCCCTTCCAGCCCCTGAGCCTCTGTGATTCTCTGAAAACACTTTTCTTTTTATTTTTCCCCCTCTAACTAATAAGATCTTAAATTGCTTCTCCATGTGAGACGTTCTGAAATACTTCTACTTGTCAAACAAAACCTTCAGGCAACCTCCAAAGCGGAACGTTTTGACATGAGCTTGGGCAGGAGGCAGGTTTTGAAGGCAGGACAACCAGATGCTGAGGAAACCAACTGCCTGCTTGACACTGCCATCCTTGATTCCCCATCCTTGAGTTGGGAGGGGGAAGGAAAGGCTCCATTCAATTTGGCAGGACCCTGAAGGATGTGATCAACTTCAAAACCAGTGAGTCATCCAACCAAAGCCAGGCAGGAGGCGAACTCCTGCAATTCAAGTTGGAATTATGCTGAAGTGCTCCATGGAGCTGAGGCCTGGCAGGTGTAATTTCCACTCTGGAGAACTCAGAAGCCTCTCTTTAATTACCTATTTATAAGGGAAAGAGCATTTTTGTTCCACATCTGTTTTTTCCTCCAAGGGACTCACTGGACTGGTCCTTGTCTTGATGTCAGGGGCTGCCAAGGGGAGGGACGGAGGAGCTGAAGCAACAGAAACTTTCAAGATTTAAAGACTGCTAGAAGAGTACCAGAAGAACCAGGAGCCAAAAGCACATCCAGTAGGTACCTTGCAGCAAGGATTCCCAGCGTGGCAGCATAAGACAGCTTGGCTTCATGGCCCACCTGCACCCCTAGAGCTCCCTGCAGCCCCAGGCAACAGGGCAGGTTGCTCAGCAAGCCTCCCTCAAACCCTGTTTCGGCTTGGTCCTGCACAGGGAGCCAGATGGGTCATAGAATCATTAAGTTAGAAGAGACCTCTATGTACCCAGCACTGGTGAGGCCACTGCTTGAGTGATGGGTTCAGCTTTGGGGCCCTCATTCCAAGAAGGACATTGATCACAGGATCACAGGATGGAAGGGACCTCTGAAGATCATCGAGTCCAACCCCCCTGCCAGAGCAGGAGCATAGAATCCAGTGCAGGTCACACAGAACACATCCAGATGGGGCTGGGAAGGCTCCAGAGAAGACTTCACAACCTCTCTGGGCAGCCTGCTCCAGGGCTCTGGGAGCCTCACAGTGAAGAAGTTCCTCCTCCTGTTGAGGTGGAACCTCCTGTGCTGGAGTCTCCTTGCACTGCCCCTTGTCCTATCCCAGGGTGCAACTGAACAGGGGCTGTCCCCTCCCTCTTGACCCCAGCCCTCAGCTATTGATTGGTATTGATCAGATCCCCTCTCAATCTTCTCCTCTCCAGACTAAAGAGCCCCAGGGCTCTCAGCCTCTCCTCATCAGGCAGTGTTCCAGTCCCTTCAGCATCCTGGTAGCTCTCTGTTTGACTCTCTGCAGTAGATCCCTGTCCACAATGACTGCGTGGATCCCACATTGCCACAGGTACCAGGGGCTCTCCATGGCCACAGCAGTGCCAGCCCTCTGCTCCCCACTCCATGCTTCTTCCCCTGTGTGGGATACTAAGAAAAATTTCTTTGCTGCAGGAGTGGTCAGGACTTGAACAGGCTGCCTGGGGAGGTGGTGGAGTCCCCAGCCCTGGAGGTGTTCAGGAAGCCTGTGGCCATGGCTCAGTGGCCATGGCTCAGTGGCCATGGTGGTGTTGTGCTGAATGTTGAACTCAGGAATCTTCGAGGTCTTTGCCAACCCAAACAATTCTATGACTCTATAAAGGTCTTTTCCAGCCAAAGCCCTACCCCTTGCTTTTGCTTTTCCCCACACCTCCCCACACCAGAGGCCAGTGCAGGTATTCAGGGATGGCTTTTCTGGAGGTGGCTCTCCTTGTCCCCTCCCCCGCTTGCCCTGGCTGGGCCGACTGCATGGAAGGTCAGTGAGAAATGAAGCTGCTTTTATCTGCAATCTCCCACCAGCCCTGAGCTGGGTCCCCTCTTTATTTTTATGGTTTTTTTCCCCACACTGAGGGCTAGCCAAGCATGAAGGAAAATAATTTTACCCAATCTCTCTGCTCTAACGCACACCAACCCCCCTCCCTCCTTTCTTCCCTTCCCCCTGCAACTCCCAACCTAGCTAAAGGGGAAAGAATAAAAAAAAGAAAGGAAAATAAAAGAAAAAAAGGCCAAAAAGAGAGAGAGAGGAAAAAAAAGCCAAAGCTCTTTCCACAATGAAAGCACAAGTAGATAGAAATCTTGGTGAGGCATCACTCTCAATGCGCCTGCAGCTTCCCCCTCACCCTCACTTCAGGATCACCATTCCCCCTGCTCTTGCCTCCTGCTAGAAAGGAGGCTGGAGCGAGGTGGGGGTTGGTCTCTTCTCCCTGTCAGAAGATAGAAGGAGATAAAATGGCTTCAAGTTGTGCCAGGGCAGATCCAGGCTGGATTTAGGAAAAATTTCTTCACTGGAAGGGGTCTCAGGCACTGGCAGAGGCTGCCCAGGGAGGTGGTGGAGTCCCCATCCCTGGAGGGGTTTAAAAGCTGTACGGATGTGGTGCTGAGGGATGTGGTTTAGTGGCAGTGGTTTACCAGTGGTAGTGGGATTGTGACCTCTAGGTCAGCAGTTGGACTTGGTGATCTCTAAGGTCTCTTCCATCTTCAGCTGTGTTATGATTCTATAACTCTGTGACCCACTCCTGGAGTGTTCCAGTCAGCAGATACACAACATACATGGCAATACCAGCCCCTAAAGCTGCCTGGACACCACCTCCTGCAGCCTGAGTGCTGTGGTTCTCAGTAAAAGAGGCTGATTCAGTCTCCAAGGAGGCATTCACTAGAAAAGGTGGTGTCCCCCCAGTTTAAATCCCCAGTGATAGCTGCAGAACTGTATGACAGAGGGTGTCTAGGGGAAAATCTCCTCCTGGAAAGTCACAGAATCAGGGAATTTTAGTTGGAAAACAACTTGGGATTGAGTCCAACCATTCCCTAGTTCTACCAGGGCTGGGGCTAAACCAGGGTTGTCAGCACCACATCTGTACCTCTTTGAAACGCCCCCAGGGATGGGGATTCAACCACCTCCCTGGGCAGCCTGTGCCAGTCTTTGAGAACCCTTTCAGCCTAAAAGTTTCTTCTCATGTCCAACCTAAACCTCCTCTGGTGCCACTTGAGGCCATTTCCTCTTGTCCTATCACTTGTCACTAGGGAGAAGAGACCAACCCCCACCTTGCTCCAACCTTGCTGCAGGGAGCTGGAGAGAGCAAGGAGGTCTTTCCCTCAGCCTCCTCTTCTCCAGACTAAACACCCCCAGCTCCTTCAGCTGCTCCTTCAGCTGCTCCTCACCAGCCCTATTCTCCACAGCCTTCATCAGCTCTGTTGGCCTTCTCTAGACCTGCTCCATCCCCTCAATGCCCCAAACTGAACCCACTACTCATGGCATGGCCTCACCAGTGCTGACTACAGGAGGACAATCAGTTCCCTGATCCTGCTGGTCACATTGCTTCTGCTCCAGGCCAGGATGCTGCCCTGGAACTCCAGAACCCAGTCACCCCCATAATGATGCTCCGGCACAGCGGTGCCTCTGAGAGATCTCCTTGTTCTTCCTAAGGAGAGGCTAGAGGGACAAGGCAAGGAAGTGGAGGAAAGCATGACTGAACTCCCCACCAGCTCTTGCTAAGGAGATTTTAGAAGAGATCACCTGCTAAAGAGAGGATGGAGAGGCATTTCCAGGGTCTGAAAGCTGATTAGAAGCTCAGATGAGGTCACCCTTTCAAAAGGCATGGAAAAAAAAGGGGGGGGGGGGGAAAGCTGCTTTTGAGAAGCCCTCTGGTTCCCCCTGCTTCTTCTGCAGCCATTCAAAACCCCTTCCTGGTTTCCTGAAGGTGGAAGGAGCTGAGCCACAGATGCCACCGAGGGGATGGCAGGGAGGGAGCTCTCTGCTCTGGGCTGCGGGGGTGGGCTTGCTCCCATTTTTGTGCCTGGATCTCGGCGACGCAGCCCCAGACAGCAGGCACTGAATGCCCCAGGCCCTGGGGATGCTGCTAACCTTGTGCTGCCATCAGGTGCACACAAAGCCAGGAGCCCCTTCTGCAGGGAGAGGAAGGGGTGGGAGGCTAGAAGACGATTAGGCTATTCCAGGGGGAACTTTTTTTTGCTGAAAATGAAACTAACCGGCGGCGGAGGATTACAAACCCAAACATGGAACATTACATGAAGCCATAATTGCCTCCTATTATTTCTCTGCACTAACCAAAACAGCTATTTAGACAAACAAAGGAGCAAAGAAAGGCAGAGACCAGCACTGAAAGTTGTTTTATCTCGCCTAATCCCCACTGCTTTGATAAGTCTGTAATAGGATCATTTGGCATCTCCAAAGGAAAACAGAAGCAACAAATTCCTCTTTGCAGGCAGGTTTTGCCCAGGTGTCCATTCCCTCCTCTCTGGCCATGCAGTAGTGGGAAACAAAACCCCCTCTGTTTTGCATGCATGGGGTGTTTGTGGTCTTTTCCTTTTCTCCTTCTTCTTTTGGGCTGACATAGCTTCCAGCTGGGAACTTCTGCTTGTTTCACTGAGCTCTCTTTTAGGTTGGCAGCAGCTTGGTTAATCTGAACGGTCTTTGGCCAGCTTTGGATGCCTCTGCTCAGATCTAAAGTAGCTTATTCCACAAAAGCTGACATTCAGCTCACTTAGAAGTTAGGACAAGTGAAAGCAGCAAGCATCAGCCTTGTGCTGCCCCATCCCCAGCTGCTGGAGGTAAACCCCATGGAATCATAGAATCACAGAGCGGTTTTGGTTGGAGAAGCCCTCCAAGATCATCCAGGCCAACCATCAACCCAACACCACCATGGCCACCAAACCATGTTCCCAAGTGCCATGGCCACACATTCCTTCAGCACCTCCAGGGACAGTGACTCCACCACCCCCCTGAATAGGCCAAGCTTTATCCCAAGGCTCCAGGATGCTCAGTGCACTGGTTTGCTAGTTTAACATTGCAGGGTGTTCTTTTTCCTCTCCAGATGATCTTGCTTGATACTCTGGTGGCTCACATAGGCTCACAGGATGCTAGGAGTTGGAAGAGACCTCCAGCAAGCATCCAGTCCAACCCCCCTGCCAGGGCAGGACCATGGAATCCAGCACAGGGCACAAAGAACACATCCAGACAGGGCTGGAAAGGCTCCAGAGCAGGAGACTCCACAACCTCCCTGGGCAGCCTGCTCCAGGGCTCTGGGGCCCTCACAGTGAAGAAGTTCCTCTTCATGTTGAGCTGGAACCTCCTGTGCTGGAGTTTCTTTCCATTGCCCCTTGTCCTATCCCAGAGTGCAACTGAGCAGGGGCTGTCCCCTCCCTCTTGACTCCCACCCCTCAGCTATTGATTGACATTGATCAGATCCCCTTTCAATCTTCTCTCGGTTAAAGAGCCCCAGGGCTCTCAGCCTCTCCTCACCAGGCAGGGCTCCAGTCCCTTCGGCATCCTTGTAGCCCTCTTGAATAGAATAGAATAGAATAGAATAGAATAGAATAGAATAGAATAGAATAGAATAGAATAGAATAGACCAGGTTGGAAGAGACCTTCAAGATCATTGCGTCCAACCTATCATCCAACACCACCTAATCAACTAAACCATGCAACCTCTCTCCAGCAGATCCCTGTCCCTCTTGAACTGGGGAGCCCAAAAGTGGATGCAGTATTCCAGGTGGGGCCACACTAGGGCAGAGTAGAGGGGGAGGAGAGCCTCCCTGGATCTGCTGGACACACTCCTCTTAATGCAGCCCAGGATCTCATTGGCCTTCCTGGCCAGAAGGGCACATTGCTGTCCCATGGGTGTCTTGTCCATGCTTTATGTGTTCTAAGGGTCTGAAGTGGAGCATCCCTCTCTGGAGAATTTCACAACCCACCTGGATGAGTTCCTGTGTGACCTGCCCCGGGTGACCCTGCTCTGGCAGGAGGGTTGGACTGGATGATTCCTGAAGGTTCCTCCTGGCCCCTACCGTTCTGTGATTCTGTGATTCTGATTCCTGGAGCAGAGTGAAGGAATCCATAACCCCACACAGAGCACCACAGGCTCTGCAGGTTTTGCACAGATGCTACCAGTCCCCCTTGAGAGTGTGCACCCTGAGAGCAAGAACTGCAGTTTTAGGGAAGCATTATCACATCACAGAATCATAGGACCATAGAATCACAGAATGTTCTGGGTTGGAAGAGACCTCCAAAGCTCATCCAGTTCAACCTCTTCTGCAGTCAGCAGGGGCATCCCCAACTAGCTCAGGCTGCCCAGAGCCCTGTCCAGCCTCACCTTGAATATCTCCAGGGATGGGGCCCCAACCACTTCCCTGGACAACTTGGTCCAGTGTTCCACCACCCTCATGGTGCAGGACTTGTTCCTACAATCAGATGATGCCTTCTGAGACATATGCACAGAATATCCTCAGGAGACACCTTGCTTCAGGAAGCTTGGACTGGATGGCCTCTGGAGGTCCATTCCAACCCCTAACATTCAGTAGTTCCAGGACCTAAACTGCTCACAAAATCAAAAGTGTGGTCTTGGGTTTGCTTCTGTGGCTGCCCCAAAAGATCAATTCCTCAGCTTTGCCTGGAGCAGATCCACACCACGGCAGTTTGGTTTTTGCCTTTGCTCACTATTCTGTTATTATTTTCTATAAAATTGCCTTCCTTTCTTCCTTCCTCCCTCCCTTTCCTTCCTTCCTTTCTTCCTTCCTCCCTCCCTTTCCTTCCTTCCTTTCTTCCTTCCTCCCTCCCTTTCCTTCCTTCCTTTCTTCCTTCCTCCCTCCCTTTCTTTCCTTCTTTCCTTCTTTCTTTCCTTCCTCCCTCCCTTTCTTTTCTTCTTTCCTTCTTTCTTTCCTTCTTTCCTTCTTTCTTTCCTTCTTTCCTTCTTTCTTTCCTTCTTTCCTTCTTTCTTTCCTTCTTTCCTTCTTTCCTTCTTTCTTTCCTTCTTTCTTTCCTCCCTCCCTTTCTTTTCTTCTTTCCTTCTTTCTTTCCTTCTTTCCTTCTTTCTTTCCTTCTTTCCTTCTTTCTTTCCTTCTTTCTTTCCTTCCTCCCTCCCTTTCTTTTCTTCTTTCCTTCTTTCTTTCCTTCTTTCCTTCTTTCTTTCCTTCTTTCCTTCTTTCTTTCCTTCCTCCCTCCCTTTCTTTTCTTCTTTCCTTCTTTCTTTCCTTCTTTCCTTCTTCCTTCCTTCCTTCCTTCCTTCCTTCCTTCCTTCCTTCCTTCCTTCCTTCCTTCCTTCCTTCCTTCCTTCCTTCCTTCCTTCCTTCCTTCCTTCCTTCCTTCTTCCCTTCCTCCCTTCCTTCCTTCTTTCCTTCCTCCCTTCCTCCCTTCCTTCCTTCTTTCCTTCTTTCCTTCTTTCTTTCTCTTTCTTTCTTTCTCTCTTTCTCTCTTTCTTTTTCTCTCTCTTTCTCTCTTTTCCTTCTTTCTTCCTGTAGGCCCCCTTCAGGTAGTGGAAGGCTTCTCTAAGGTCTCCCCAGAGCCTTCTCCAGGCTGAACAGCCCCAACCTTGGCTTCATAGGAGAGGTGCTCCAGCTTGATCACCTTTGTGGCCCTTCACAGTGCATGTTGCACATGGCAGGTCCTGCCCCAAAGATCTTGCAGTCCCACCTCTCCCAGGGCTGGGGAGGAGCGCTTCCAAGGCTCTACTTGGAATTCACAAGGAACAACAGGGCTGTTCCCTAGAGTGTGTATTCCCTGTGGATATCTCAGAAGATGCATTCTGGTGACTGCTCCTATTCACAGCAATAATAGGAAGTGAAATGAAACATCAGCTCCCCATCTTACTCAACATATCTCTATGTCAAATCTCTACTTTGGAAAGAATATTGAAAGCATAATACAGAGCTTTCAGCAACCTGCTCTGCTTTATTACACAAGTTTTCCATTTTTTATTGAATTGGTCACTCAGTCGTACTAAACATGGCAGGAAAAGAACAGGATATAAACCCCAGCCATAAATAAAAGCAGGCTTTCCAAAGCTCTTCTCCCTGCAAAGAAAGCTGGAGCCTTCTGCAGAGTTTATCCAGGAGCAAACCACCTTAGTCAGAATCAAATTGTGCAGTGGCACAGAAAATAAGATGTTACTGCAAATGAAATGTATTCTTCAGTAGCAAAAATTAAAGATGCCTGGGGAGATAGAATTGGCTCTTGCCCACCTCCACCCAGCCCTTGCCTGGCAATGATGACAAGATAGGAATGCATGACCGGGCAAAACCACCCATCAAGGGCCCAGGCAGGGCTGCCTGGTCCCTTCTGCTGCTTAGCCCAGCTCTGCTCACCCCAGAGCTTTTTAGTATGTTGTGAAAGTGAAGATGTTTAGTTTGCCGTGACATCTTATTTTCTGTTCTGCTGCACAGTGTTATTTTAACCAGAGCAGCCTGCTCCCAGATAAACCCAGAGGAACTTAATATCTGCAGAAAATCCTGCATTCAAATGGCCTGGGGAGGGGTGAGCGTGCTGGGCAGACAGGAGAGGGCTGTGGCTTGCTGTGATCCTCTCTCTGTGATGTTGCCCCACTTAGGTCTCCCCCCGTGCACGTGAGGAGGAGTCATCTGTGCTTCGGATGCAGGTTAGGGCAGCAGGGAAATGAGCAGCCTTCCTGGGAGGAATGCACAGCTCTGCTTTAAACCAAGAGGCTTGCTAAGGCTCTGAGGGGTCTGGAAGGACGAAATCTCCACCAAGTCCTTGTCTCAGTGAGACATGCAGCACATATTCCTTTCCTCCTACCTGAGTGCATTCGCCAGGCAGAGGGTGGTGGATTGGAGCTGTGCCGTTCGGATGTCACTTGCTGTGTGGCCTCTCTCAGTGCAGCACCCTGCCCAAAGAGCAGCTGCAGCAGCTCATGGAAGAGACCCACCAAACAACCCTGCATGTCTTTCATCTCCAGAGTTTGATACCATGGAATCAGAAAATCCTTTGCTTTGGGAAAGACCTCTAAGATGGAATGGAATGGAATGGAATGGAATGGAATGGAATGGAATGGAATGGAATGGAATGGAATGGAATGGAATGGAATGGAATGGAATACTTCACATGCTGACTGTGATTCATCCACCAATTTCTGAAGCTTAGCTGACTCCTCAAAGCCTTCTCCCTGGTTCTTACAGCAGAAGAGCTGTGCTGGAGGCAAAGACAAGTGAAACATAAACTTCTCCAAAAGCAGTCCTGCTGGTTGGACTCACAGCAGCACTGCGGAGAAGAGAGTGGCCAGATGAAGCCTTCACCATCCAGCTAGAGCTGTTTATCTTCCTTTCCTACTGTTTGTCATTGCCATGGTGACAAGCCCCTCTTCAGCAGTGTCAACTCATTAGACCCAGTAATGACAAGGAGTTTTGGTTTGCTCTGTCTCTAAGGAGTTCTGGTAATCTCCATGGCAAGCAAGCCCTGTTCGCCCTTGCGAATGGTGATGGTGGTTTTCAGCACTGCTGCTGTGCCCCTGGGATCTTCTTTCTTTAACTGTCATCTTTTTTTTTCATCTGGTCAACTTGGTGGAGATTCACAGAACTGTCAGGGTTGTAAGGGGCCCCAAGGATCATCCAGTTCCAGCCCCCTGCCGTGGGCAGGGACACAGAATCCCAGAATCATAGAGTCAGCCAGGCTGGAAAAGACCTCAGAGATCATCAAGTCCAACCTATTACCTAACACCTAACACCTCCTGACAGCTAAACCATGGCTCCAAGTGCCACATCCAAGCCTTTTTTGAACACCTCACACTAGATCAGGTTGCTCACAGCCACATTCAATCTGGTCTTAAGAACATCTCCAGGGATGAGGCTTCCACCACCTCCCTGAGCAACCTGTGCCAGTGCCTCACCACCCTCATGGGGAAGAACTTCTTCCTAATGTCTAATCTAAATCTCCCCTCCTGTATCTTGGATCCATCCCCCCCCAGTCCTATCCCTCCCTGGCACCCTCAAAAGTCCCTCCCCAGCTTTCCTGTAGCCCCCTTCAGATACTGGAAGGCCACAAGAAGGTCTCCTGGGAGCCTTCTCTCCTCCAGACTGAACAGCCCCAACTCAGCCTGCCCTCATAGCAGAGGAGCTCCAGCTCCCTGACAGGTTGGACTTGATGATCTCTGAGGTCTTTTCCAACCTTGTTGATTCTATGATTCTATGATCATCCTTGTGACCCTTCTCTGGACATGTTCCAGCACTTCCTTCCTTCTCTGTTTCTAGCACTAGTGGAGATACAGAAGAGAGAAAGAAAGAAAAGGAAGAGACAGCACATGAACAAGGAGCTGGTGTCAGAGGTTGGTGGTACTCCAGCAAGTCAATGGCCTTGCTTTCCACCTCAGCAGACACCAACTCAGATCCTGGCATGAGTCACACTTCAGCCAGGCTAGGAAGCCTGTGTTTAGATATCTGCTCTCTCTGGTCACTTTAAGGTGCTGTAAACAAGCAGCTCCATCAGTCCCTTCCCAAGGAAGTAGCTACCCATGTGGCGGGGTGAGTGAGGCAAGGAATTTGATGGGACACCTCTGCCCTCCCTTCTCTGGCCAGGGGTGCCACCACCAAGGAGAAAGCACAGGGTGGTTTCTAATGTGTTCACAGCCCATGAAAAAGGGTCTGCAACTCTTCTCCCAAGCAGCTAGCAAATGGACAAGAAAAAATGGCCTCAAGTTGTGCCATGGGAGGGTTAGGTTAGATGTTAGGAAAAGCTTCTTTGCTGTGAGAGTGGTCAGGCACTGGCACAGGCTGCCCAGGGAGGTGGTGGAGTCCCCATCCCTGCAGGTGTTGAAGAAACCTGTGGCCATGGCACTTGGGGACAGGGTTTGATGGCCATGGTGGTGTTCAGTGGAGTAGAATAGAATAGAATAGAATAGAATAGAATAGAGCAGGTTAGAAGAGACCTTTGAGATAATGGAGTCCAACCTATCATCCAACACCACCTAATCAATCAGACCATGGCACCAAGTGCCTCAGCCAGGCTCTTCTTAAACACCTCCAGGGATGGTGACTCCACCACCTCCCTGGGCAGCACATCCCAATGGCAAATCAGTCTCTCTGTATAGAACTTCTTCCTAACATCAGTCTGAACCTCCCCTGGCACAGCTTGAGACTGTGTCCTCTCGTTCTGGTGCTGGGTGCCTGGGAGAAGAGACCAACCCCCTCCTGGCTACAACCTCCCTGCAGGGAGTTGCAGACAGCAATAAGGTCTCCCCTGAGCCTCCTCTTCTCCAGGCTAAGCAACCCCAGCTCCCTCAGCCTCTCCTCACAGGGCTGTGCTCCAGACCCCTCCCCAGCCTTGTTGCCCTTCTCTGGACACCTTCCAGAGTCTCAATGTCCTTCCTAAACTGAGGGGCCCAGGACTGGACACAGGACTCAAGGTGTGGCCTAACCAGTGCTGAGCACAGGGCAGAATGACCTCCCTGCTCCTGCTGGCCACACTGTTCCTGATGCAGGCCAGGATGCCATTGGAAGGTTGGGCTTGAGATCTTAAGAGGTCTTTTCCAACCTTAGTGACTCTGTGACTGCAGGATTCTGTGAACCTTTGGCTCTGTGATGGTTGCAATACAAGTGGTGTTACCTGCACCTCTACAAAGGGTGGTTGTGTGTGTCTGCTCCCTTTCTTTTGCACCAGCCATGGGACTGGTCCCTCCTCTGTCACCTCACCTTCTGAGCCCAGTTTTAAGGAGCACAATGGCCACTTAGAGCTCCCCACCCTAAAGAGGCTCTATGTAATTTCCTTACCCCCTGCAATGTCAAACTGTAGCTTGCTCTCATCCATCCTTTTCCTCCCAGGACTGCCCAGCCCCTCCCTCCCAGAGCAAGCTTCCTAAGGTGAATTTACATTAAATTTGTCTGTGTTATCTGCACTGCCCTGGTGCTGGTTCAGGCAAGGATGATGGATATGGTCCTAACCCCACAGAAATTAGAGAAATTCACACTCTGTTTTAATAGCAAAGGCAGTGATGTGACATTGAATAATGGAGCTGGTCAGGTTCTATTAGTGGCAGATTAGACCATAATTCAATCTCCTACCTTGCTGTTTTAAGCCTTTCTCACAGACTATATTAAACCTGACCCAGGGCTGGAGAAGGCAGAATGGAAGGGCTCTCTTCTACATGGGGATGAATTACGTCTCACAGGCATGAAGGGGACAAAGCTGCAGTTGGACCCCCTGGGACCATGGTGGGCAGGAGCCCAGCTGAACCTGGAGACTCCAATTCCAGTGCTCAAACTCAGCCATGGGACAGACAACGAGGCTGAAACATCTTTGGGGTGGGCATCACGATAGGGGCTGCACCCCCTAGGGGGGAAGGAGCAGAGGCCCACACAGCTGGTTTGTGGGGCTGGAAGGAGTGGGGATGCAGCACAGATAAGGGACACACACAGAGGGAGGGAGCAAGCCAAAGGAGGAGCCAGTGGGTCCCTCTCAGGAGGGGCACCAAGGGAGGGAAGCAAAGGAAAGGTGAGTGAGCCTTGATGCATGGTGTCAACGTTGAGTGTCTTCTTCACTAAAGGAAAGCTCCCCCGTGGATGTTGGGGTTCCACTCCTTCCTGGGGAGAATGCAAGGCATGAGGAAAAGCCCCAGGGCACGGAGAGAGCCAGCCATGCTGCTGTCTGTGGTGGGCAGAGAGGTAGATGTTCCCATGGCAGAGGTGATCACCACCCCGGCCAGCTGCCGTCCCAGAACCACTTCTCAGGTCTTTGCCCTGTGGATATCTTCCTGTGGCTCCTGCTGACCTCATTCCTACAGCCTCTGGACACAGAGTGGTTCCATCAGCTTTTGAGGCTCCAAGCCTGGGTTTCAGCACTGCCTTCAGAGTGCTCTTGCCCATGTACCTACCCTGCCTGGGCTTTGTTTGCTGAAGGAGAGTGCAGCTGGATAGCTGGCACGGTGCTGTGTTCTCTGATTGAGAGGAGGAGGCTGAATTACTTCAGCAACCATTTATTGAGTACCTAAGATACAGAAAACCTCTACCCAAGGTGGAGAAAAGCTAACCAGAGATAACAATGTCCTGGAGATTAAATTCTCCATTAGAGAGACCCCACTTAGCAGTTAGGCTGGCAAATATCTCAGTGGTTTTTCCATCAGCCTCCATCCAGCCCCACACTGCAAGCTGAGAGAGGGGGCAAGAGTTTGGAGCATTCTTTCACCATCACAAGGCACAGCAGACCCCAACCAAACCCACGAGCACCATTGCCCTGCCTGCTCACCAGGCAGAAAGCTCCCAAACACCAAGACTCCCAGCTGCCCCTGTTTGGCTTTGGCTGACTGCTGCTGGAGCATCTGGGTGCCCAAGCTGAGGAATTCTGGTGGTGGGCACAGGACATGGGCTGTCACTTCAGAAGAACACAGGTGGAGCAAGTCCAAGGAGACGCTTTGGCCTCTCTGCTGCTTGTGTGACTCCCAGCATCGCTCGCGCCCTCGCTGGCCTCCTCGCCAGGAGCTCACAGGAGCACCAGGGGGACAGCTTTGGAAACTCATTTGTGCTGAACTTGAGGGCAGACTCTGCAGCAGCACAAGGGAGACAGAAAAGCAGAGGCACTGGAAAGCAGCAGTGCAGCCAGGTGCAGGGAAGCAGGCAGCAGGGTTTCCTTTACAGCAAAACACAGCCCTTGGGGTTTGAGCTTAGCAGCCCCTTTGGGTTTTACATCCAGCAGCTCTTGCATGCAGAAGGGAGATTCCTGCTTGCCCCCTGGACAAGGCAGCTTCGAGCCTCCCAATATCCAGAAACTGAAGGCCCTGGAGAAAAGGGTGAAGGTTGTTTGCCATGAGCCATCTCTCCTGGCTTTCTCATGAAAAAATCCCCTGGAGGACACTGACCCTGGCAGGAGTGAGCAGCTGAACCTTCAGTACCTGTGAGTGGGAGGAGGACCAGGAAAGACAATCTGCTGAGCTGTGATGGTTTCTGACTCCCCCCAGGGCAGCAGAGTATCTGTGCCTAGTTGGGGGCCCAGTCCTGGAAACAGCTCCAGCCCCTCACTGCAGTGAGAGAAGCAGCAGGCAAGTGGAAGGTGGAGATTTCCACAGAGGCAGCCAGAGCTGGGTGAAGGCAGAAGGGGTTTGCAGGAGAGCACTGGTAAGCTCCCCAGAGACATCAGGCAGGATGGAAGTCCCTGCAGGGAGCACCTGCAGCACTTACCACCTCTTACCTGCTTCTGTGCCTGAAGCTGCAAGGGCCAGGGATGCTCTGCTCTTTCCCAGCCAGGACTCCTACATCTCTCCATCAGCAGATGAAGAGTTTGATGCAGAGGCCACCAGAGATACTACTCCAGGACACAGAAGCCAGTCTCTGCCTCTGCCCCCCAGGCAAGCCTAGCTGCTCACCCATGACCCTAATCCTTGAGAGGGAAGTGGCACAGGCAGCACTTTGGCAGATGACAATGAGGAGAGTGGTACAAGGGCTGGCTCTTATGACTGACCTGCAGTAGCTTCCCTGAGGTTTCCCCATGCTACAGTTTGCCATCCTCTGCCTCCTAATTGAACCTCTGCTGGAGTCTTCTGAGCACAGAGGGCACATGCCTGGCACTCCACTGCACTCCCTCTCTTTGTGTAGCTAGCTACACTAATGAAGGTGGGTCAGAGGCTTCGTGCATCTCATGAAGCATGGCTTTCTTGCCTGTGCTTCACAGCAGAGGCACAACAATTGTGCTCATTTTAAGACCACATTATGGCTTTTATAAATGAGCAGGCAAGCTTCCCTCCACCAGCTTCCCTCCACCAGCTTCCCTCCAGCAGCTTCCCTCCAGCAGCTTCCCTCCAGCAGCTTCCCTTCAGCAGCTTCCCTCCACCAGCTTCCCTCCAGCAGCTTCCCTCCACCAGCTTCCCTCCACCAGCTTCCCTCCAGCAGCTTCCCTCCAGCAGCTTCCCTCCAGCAGCTTCCCACCACCAGCTTCCCTCCACCAGCTTCCCTTCAGCAGCTTCCCTCCACCAGCTTCCCTTCAGCAGCTTCCCTAGCCTTGGGAAGAGATGGCTGAGAGGAGACCTTATCAATGCCAATGTATACCTGAGGACTGGCTGTCAAAATGAAGGGGCCAGGCTCTTCACAGTGGTGCACAAGGGACAGCAGGTACAAGCTAGAACACAGGAGGTCCCACTTCAACATGGGGAGAAACTTCTTTACTGTGAGGGTGCCAGAGCCCTGGGGCAGGCTGCACAGAGAGGTTGTGGAGTCTCCTGCTGTGGAGAATTTCACAACCTACCTGGTTCTGTCCCTGGGTGACCTGCCCTGGGTGACCCTGCTATGGCTCTGACTCCACCACCTCCCTGGGCAGCACATTCCAGTGGCCAACAACTCTCTCTGTGAAGAACTTTCTAATGTCCAGCCTAAACTTCCCCTGGCACAGCTTGAGACTGTGTCCTCTTGTTCTGGTGCTGGTTGCTGGTCTCCCTGAGCCTCCTCTTCTGCAGGCTAAGCAACCCCAGCTCCCTCAGCCTCTCCTCACAGGGCTGTGCTCCAGACCCCTCCCCAGCTTTGTTGCCCTTCTCTGGACACCTTCCAGCAGCTCAACCTCCTTCCTAACCTGAGGGGCCCAGAACTGGACACAGGACTCAAGGTGTGGCCTCAGCAGTGCTGAGCACAGGGCAGAATGACCTCCCTGCTCCTGCTGGCCACACTGTGCCTGATGCAGGCCAGGATGCCATTGGCCTTCTTGGCCACCTGGGCACACTGCAGGCTCATGTTCAGCTACTGTCAACCACTGCCCCCAGGTCCCTCTCTGCCTGGCTGCTCTCAGCCACTCTGACCCCAGCCTGTAGCTCTGCCTGGGGCTGCTGTGCCAAATGTGCAGCCCCTGGCACTTGGACTTGTTGAATGCCATCCTGTTGGACTCTGCCCATCTGTCCAGCCTGGCAATGCTGATCTGCTCCATATTTTTTCCTGGCACTGAGGTCAGGCTGACAGGCCTGGAGCTTGCAGGTTCATCCTGCTGGCCCTTCTTGTGGATAGGGATCACACTGGCAGCTTCCAGTCGTCTGGGACCTCTCCAGTGAGCCAGGACTGGTGGTAAATGATGGAGAGAGGCTTGGTAGCTCATCTGCCAGCTCTCTCAGCTTCCCCATGGACTTGTGGGGATCCAAGTGGCTCAGCAAGTCCCTAATTACTTCCTCATGGATTTCAGGGGGACTACACTGCTCCCTGACCCCATCTACTAGCTCAGGAGGCCAGTTATCCTGGAGCTCTCCTGCATTACTGTTGAAAATGGAGGCAAAGAAGGTATTTAGTACCTCAGCCTTTTCCTCATCTTGAGAATGGAGAAAGAGTGCTGGTGAGGAACAGCTGAAGGAAGTGGGGGTGTTTAGTCTTGAGAAGAAGAGGCTGGGGGAAGACTTCATTGCTCACTGCTTGAAAGGAGGCTGGAACAATGTGGGGGTTGGTCTCTTCTCCCCAGCATCAGGTGACAGAGAGGAAATGGCCTGAAGCTGTGCCAGGGGAGGGTTAGGGTGGAGATGAAGAAAGCTTTCTCTGCTGCAAGAGTGGTCAGAGATTGGCACAGGCTGCCCAGGGAGGTGATGGAGTTCTCATCCCTGGAGATGTTCAAGAAATGTGTGCCCATGGTGCTTCACAGGCTCAAAGGCTCACAGGATGTTAGGGGTTGGGAGGGACCTCTGGACATCTTCGAGTCCAACCCCCTGCCAGAGCAGGAGCATAGAATCCAGCACAGGTCACACAGGAACACACCCAGATGGGGCTGGAAAGGCTCCAGAGAAGGAGACTCCACAACCTCTCTGGGCAGCCTGCTCCAGGGCTCTGGGAGCCTCACAGGGAAGAAGTTCCTTCTCATGCTGAGGTGGAACCTCCTGTGCTGGAGTTTCCATCCATTGCCCTTGTCCTATCCCAGGGTGCAGCTGAGCAGAGCCTGTGCCCTCCCTCCTGACCCCCAGCCCTCAGCTATTGATAGACATTGATTAAATCCCCTCTCAGTCTTGGGCCCATGGTTTAATGGCCATGGTGGTGTTGGGTTGAAGGTGGACTTGATGTTCTTAGAGGGCTTTTCCACCCCAAGCAATGTTGTGATCGTGTGCTGATCACTTTGGGTGACACTGCTGCCCTTCACCCCCTTACAGAGCCCTGTCTGTCACCTTCAGGATGCAGTTAGGGGATCCCTGAGCCTGCCAGGGACCACAACACTTCTTTCTGTCAGGGTGGTGCTCATGTGGTGTGTGCCAAATGAGTGACATAACGCTCAGTGGTGGCACCAGCCATGTCCCTGGTGAGCACGCAGCCATGCTTGCAAATCCTGGAGAGCTGAGGCCCAGCCTGGAATCCCATTCCTGCAGGCAGTCATTCAGTAAAGGAGGGGCCAGCAGATGCTTGCTGCAGTGCTGTGCATTACAAAGTACTCAGGCTGCTGAAGCCATAGAATCAATCACAGAATTGTCAGGCTTGGAAGGGACCTCAAGGCTCAGCCAGCTCCACCCCCCTGCCATGGGCAGGGACACCTCACACCACAGCAGGTTGCTCACAGCCACCTCCAGCCTGGCTGCAAACACCTCCAGGCAGGAGGCTTCCACCACCTCCCTGGGCAGCCTGTGCCAGGCTCTCACCACCCTCATGGGGAACAACTTCTTCCTAATGTCTATTCTAAATCTCCCCTCCTCTATTGTGGATCCATCCCCCCCCAGTCCTATCACTCCCTGACACCCTCAAAAGTCCCTCCCCAGCTTTGTGTAGCCCCCTTCAGACACTGGAAGACCATAAGAAGGTCTCCTGGGAGCCTTCTCTTCTCCAGCCTTAGAACAGCACACCAACGTTGCTGTTGTGACCTCACTGCCACTCTGGAGTCCAAGTGGGACCTCTGGAAGCCTCTGAGAGCCTGTAAAGGCTGGGGGAAACATCTCCTGTATCATACTGCTAGGTTTGTGACACACTTAAACTCATGCTGATGCACCAGTGCAGCTTGCAGACAGCAAGAGGGAGGTGTGGAGCAACAGGGAAGCCCAACTAACACCTCAGCAGCTCCCAGGAGACCAACCCTGGGGCAAGGCAACACTCCTCACACTTCCTCTTCACCAGGAACTGCCTGAGGGGTACAAATCCATCTGAGGCCTCAGCATCCACATAGACCAAGAAGAGGAAGTGGTTTGCAACGTGCTTGTGTTGATCTTTTAGCAGCATCTCCATCTCCATCCTTTCCAGCAGCACCTGGTGCCTCAGGGACCTGGGAACACACTTGAAAAATGCACTCTTAGTCCCAGACACAAGCCTGGCCAAAAGGTTGGTGTGGAGACAGGCAGGGAGGATGCCAGGGGGAAGTCAAGCATTTGCAGTGACAGCTCCAGGAGGGAGCTTTGGGAATGTTTAGCAGGTGACATCCTCACCAGGAGCTCACTTCTGCTGCTGTTATGCCAGCAGTGAAGCAGCTAGAAGGGTGCTGTAGTGTGGTGTGTGCTGGCAAGATCTGACTTTACAGCCAGGGGAGGCTGCTGCCTTCTGTGACTCTCTGATGGATGATAGAGTCATAGAATGGCCTTTTTGGAAAGGACCTTTAAGGCAGATTTAGACTGAGGAGGAGGAATAAGTTCAGAGTGTGAGTGGTGAGACACTGGAACAGGTTGCCCAGGGAGGTGGTGGATTCCCCCTCCCTGGATTTGGTCAAGGCCAGGCTGGATGAAGCCTTGAGCAACCTGATCTAGTGTGAGGTGTGCCTGCCCATGCAGGGGGGTTGGAACTAGGTGATCCTTGTGGTCCCTTCTAGTCCCTAATCTAGTGGGAGGTGACCCTGCCCTCTGTCACCAACCTGTGGACATGGCAGCAGGCCCCATGGTTTAGTGGCCATGGTGGTGTTGGGTTGATGGTTGGACTGGATGGTCTTAAAGGGCTTTTCCAACCCAAACAATGCTATGATTGTACAGAGCAAGGTTGTTCCTCTGCCCAGCAGTCAGCATCTTCCTTTCTACCCTGTCCCTGTGGAGGGTGGCTGGGATGTGCCCTCACACCCACACCCAGCTCCTCTCTGCTTGCTGCCTGATCTGGGCCTTGCTTGCTCTCACTTCTACGTCTTCCCACCACCCCTGTCCACATCCACAGTGACCAACCAATTCCCCTGGGACTCCTGGGGCATTTCCAACTATTGTTTGTCCCAGGTGGCTGACTCAGAGTGGTCTGATGCTGGCAGCTCCCATGCTCAAGGGATGTGTAGTGGGGTCCCCAGCTTTCACAGGAGAGGCCACCTGGAAACACACAGCCCTTCAACAATCCCAGGCTCCTCCACTGTGGTCAAACACAACCACTTGCTCATGGGGGAGCTTCCTCCTGCTCCTTCCCACCTAGAATCATGGAATGGTAGAGACTAGAGGGGCCCTGTGGAGATCATTTAGTCCAACACCCCTGCTAATGCAGGGATCAGATTGCAGAGGAAGGTGTGCAGGTGGGCTTTGAAAGTCTCCAGAGAAGGAGACCACAACCTCTCTGGGCAGCCTGCTCCAGGGCTCCAGCACCCTCCAAAGAAAGAAGTTTCACCTGAAGTTGAAGTGAAGTTCTGCTCTCTGGCTGAAAGAGGCCAGCACTGGAAATGCTCACACTGAGGGAACCTGGAGACCTTAAAGACAAGGAGAAGTGACAGGTTTAGCAGGCAGCACCACAAACACGTCAGGACACACACAGACACAAGCATCCCTCAGCTGTGCTGGCTCTGCAAGAGGACATCAGCAGTGCAGAGAGGATTTGTGTGGGCTTGCCAAGCACCCCTCTGCAACTCAACTCTCCCATATGTGAGAAGGGAGCAGGGAGGCTATCCCACAGCTACAAGACATCCTGTGCCAAGGGAATCACTGCAAATGTGGCCTGTAGAGCTCAGAGGAAGCCCCTGGTATTAGCAAACTCCTCAAACCTCTGAAAGATTGAAGTTTAGACAATGTCAAAACGTTGGTGCACAACAACCCATCCCTCTGCTTCGTAGAACCATGGAATGCTCTGGGCTTGGAGGGACCTTAAAGTTCATCCAGTTCCAACCCCCTGCCATGGGCAGGGACACCTCCCACCAGCCCAGCTTGCTCAAGGCCTCATCCAACCTGGCCTTGAACACCTCCAGGGAGGGGACATCCACCACCTCCCTGGGCAACCTGTTCCAGTGTCTCACCACCCTCACACTATCAAGAATTTGTGTTCAAGGACAGTCTGGTGGCCTGAGACAGAAGGCAGACCACATAAGCTCCAGGTCCATGTGGTCACTCAGAGTTTCTCAGAGTTTCTTCCTAATCTCCAGTCTCAATCTCCCCTCTCCAATCTCAAAGCCACTGTCCCTCCTCCTGCGTCTCCAAGCCCTTCTCAAAAGTCCTTTCCCAGCTGTCCTGTAGGCCCTCCTCAGGGGGGTCCATGCTCAAGAGATGGCTTTTCCTGGCTGCAGAGACAGCATTTCACTGAGTGAGGATAGCTGGAGTGAGTCCTGTAGGGCCTTGGATTGAGGCAAAATATCTTATTCAGTGCACTGAAGCATTTTACACCTGAGCTTCAGTGGCAGTCAGTGCAAACCACTTCCTCAGAGCCAGGAGTGCTCAGAGTGCATGGTCATGGTACAGGCCAGTGGCACAGAGCCCACTGGTGATGTCCACTGATAACAACTGGTCCAAATACCTCCATGCCCCTTAGCACACAGCTAAGAAGAACAGATTTTGAAGAAGGCTCTCATTTTCTGCTCAGTTGCTCCAAGTCAAAGGCAATGACAGCAACTCCTGGTGTCACTGTAGAAAAGAAACATTAAATCTCTAGGATGAGATTGCAGCAGTCTGTGCAACAGGAGCCAGCAGTGGTCCCTGGCAGCCCAGCAGGCAGCTGTGTGCTGGACTGCATCCAAAGCAGGGAGAGCAGCAGGGCAGGGAGGGGATTCTGCCCCTCTGCTCTCCTCTGCTCAGACCCCAGCGGCAGCACTGGGGCCAGTTCTGGTGGCCTGAGCACAAGAAGGGCATGGAGCTGTTGGAGAGGGTCCAGGTGATCAGAGGGCTGGAGCATCTCCCCTGTAAGGACAGGGTCTGAAGGCCTGGAGAAGAAAAGGCTCCAGGGAGACCTTAGAGCAGCCTTCCAGTAGCTGAAGGGGCTACAGGAGAGCTGGGAAGGGACCTTTGACAAGGGCTGGGAGTGACAAGATGAGGGAAAAAGGCTTTGAGCTGGAAGAGGGCAGATTGAGACTGGAGATGAGGAAGAAATTCTTTCCAATGAGGGTGGTGAGACACTGGAACAGGTTGCCCAGGGAGGTTGGGGATGCCCTCTCCCTGGAGGTGTCCAAGAGCAGGTTGGATGAGGCCTTGAGCAAGCTGGGCTGGTGGGAGGTGTCCCTGCCTGTGGCAGGGGGTTGGAGCTGGATGACCTTTAAGGTTCCTTCTGGCCCAAACCATTCCAGGAGTCTGTGGTTTCACCAGCTGCTCAGAAGCAGAAACCTTCCCCTTGGCTGCAAAATCTTGGCTGCTGGTGCCAGCCAGAGCCAGCTGCTGAAGCCCTGCAGGGGAAAAAAAACCTTCTCTCTCCAACAAACATTTGAGCCAATCACCCTGAGGGTCACAAAGAAAAGTCTCTTGCCTGAGCCCTTCTCTCTTTTCCCCATCTCTTCCGAGGAGCTCTGCACCCTGCCTGGGTAGAAAGCACTTAGGGAGAATAGTTCCTTAATGTCATCCAGCAAGCTCTGCCTAGTCAGAAGGGAGGATTGGCAGCAGCAGCAGCTCGGCAGCCCCAAATAGCAGCACAATTATACTCTTTACTGGTGCAGCTCCAGGAGTATCCAGACAAACCAGGGGCAAGGCAGAGCAATTTTATCCTGATATGCCTGTCTAAACAGCAGATAGCTCCTCGGCACTCTTCTCTCCCGCTTGTTAATTTAACGCTTGATATAGAGGGAAAAATTAGAATTAAAATGTACCCAGCTGCTTCCTTCATTCCTGATTCCATTTAGAAATCTCTCACATCTCTCCACAAAATGAGCTGGGCTGCCTGAGACGCTGAAGAGCCTGTATTTTATTCTCAGATAAGCCCTGTGTGGCTTAGGCTCCTGAGCCCCGAACGAGGGCCAGATTTGCACATCTCTGACCCCAGCACCCATCACGACCCACCCCCAGCCCCACCATGGGAGGAGAGGGAGGTGTGCTCGTGCTTTGGGTGGATAAGCTCTTGAAATACCTCAAGGATGTCCCAGGAGGCACAATTTTGGCCATCCAGTATCTGAAGGGGGCTACAAGAAAGCTGGGGAGGGACTTTTGAGGGTGTCAGGGAGTGACGGGGCTGGGAGGGGTGGAGTGAAAAACTAGAAATGGGTAGATTCAGATTGGGTTAGGCAGAAGTTGTTCCCCATGAGGGTGGTGAGAGCCTGGCACAGGCTGCCCAGGGAGGTGGTGGAAGCCTCATCCCTGGAGGTTTTGAAGGCCAGGCTGGATGTGGCTGTGAGCAACCTGCTGTGGTGTGAGGTGTCCCTGCCCATGGCAGGGGGGTTGGAACTGGCTGAGCCTTGAGCTCCCTTCCAAGCCTGATAATTCCATGATTCTAAGTGGGCCTGTGAAAGACAAACAGCAAGGTAGGGCTGGCTCTGAATGGACAGCTGCTTGGAGCTGGGTTTGACAGCTGACAGCTGACTCAGGCAGGGTAAGGTGCACAAGAAGTGCATTGCTCCTGCAGCCAGGAGGGCAACAAGGAAAGGAAATCAGATGCTTGCTTGAGATGATGAGATCCTTTCTCCTTCTTCTGTGAGGCTCTCCAAGCAGCAGTTGTGCACATGTGATGGTGTGGAGAAGATGCCTGAAGAGGCAGAGGCAGTTGTGAGGCCCTACAGCATGCCTCTGCAGGAGGAGAAGACAAGGACTGCACTGAACCCTCATTAATCCAAGTAGCTGGGGACCATGGGCACCACATGAGTAAGTGTAAGCCTGGCCATGTGCACCATGGAAGGGATGCCCAGGAGCCCCTCTCCTTCAGAGACACTTCTGAGCCTCCTTATTAAACATGAATTCTTGGGCAGGAGACAAAACAAAAGCAGCACTCAATTTAAAGCCTTCCTCGAGATCCACAGGAGTGGCCCTAGGTCAACATGAGTTAACTGTGCTGCCAGGGAAGTGAGTCCTGAATGCTTAAAGCCCTCTCCACTACTTTGTTTTTGCCATGGCCTGCTGCAGAAATGGAGAGGTTTCAGCCTGGGGAGTGTTTAGTGGAGATGGTGGCTGAAGAACTGAATCCATCCCTTCGAGAGCCCAGGGAGCTGCAGCTCTGCCAGTGAGAAAACGTGTTACCTGCAGTCATGGGAAGGGGAGAAACACCAGAAAGAAGAGAACATGAGGAGAGGAGGGGAACAGGCAACGAGAAGTGTCTGAGTTTAATCCAGATGAGTTGAGTGCAGGGGATGCACCCATGCTGGAAGGTGTCCAGAGAAGGGCCACAAGGATAAGCAGAGGGCTGGAGCTGCCCTCCTATGAGAACAGACTGAGAGAGTTGGGGCTGTTCAGTCTGGAGAAGAGAAGGCTCCCAGGAGACCTAATTGTGGCCTTCCAGTGTCTGAGGAGGGCTACACAAAGCTGGGGAGGGACTTTTTAGGGTGCCAGGTAATGAGAGGACTAGGAGGGAATGGGGCAAAACTAGAAGTGGGTAGATTCAGATTGGGTTAGGAAGAAGCTCTTCCCCATGAGGGTGGTGAGAGCCTGGCACAGGCTGCCCAGGGAGGTGGTGGAAGCCTCCTGCCTGGAGGTGTTTGCAGCCAGGCTGGAGGTGGCTGTGAGCAACCTGCTGTGGTGTGAGGTGTCCCTGCCCATGGCAGGGGGTTGGAACTGGCTGAGCCTTGAGCTCCCTTCCAAGCCTGACAGCTCTGTGATTCTATGACTGTAAGTCAGGCAGACAAGGGGGTCTGACTGCTTTTCCAGGACAGCAGGAGAGTGAAAGCTATACAGAAAGATGTCACACTGCCTGCAGATGAATCATGGAGATGAGAGGAAAGGCAACATTCTGGCAGAGATGTGGAAGAACAATGATGAGACAGTGCTTTATGGTTAGAAGTTTACATCCCAAAGAGGAAGGGCCAGGGATAAATGTAGGTTGGGAAGACAAAAAGCAATGTTGGGGCAGATATGTGAAACTTCAGGGTCAACAGAGTGACCAAGCAATCAGTCACCTGGATGACAAAAGAGAGAGAAAGGACTGTGCTAAGGGTGACAAAGAGGAAGATGATAAAAAAGGAAGGGATGAAGACTGGGAGAAAACCCTTCCAGCAATGCCCAATCAATCTATGATGCCTTCTCTCCAAAGAGCAGTGCTGCATTCAAACCTTGCTGCATTTCCTCATCATCCTGGAAACAAACCCACAGTGGAGACTGCCTCTGGGGACTACTAGCTTGTTTGTCCAGCACCTATCTGTAAGAGGACTTAAAGTTTCCTCTGTTTATGAAGTAGACCTGAACCCTGGGCTGGAGAGGACTGCCAGTGTGTGCCTTGAGCCAAGCAGGCACAGCTGCATGAATGCATCACTTGACAACCTCAGTGTGACCAAGTTTTTCCTCCTGCTGCAAAGGCAAATGAAGAGATGTGTGGATGATGATGTCAGAGCCCCTTGGGAGGCAGCCATGGCATCAGGCATGGCATCACATTGATGACCAAGCCATGAAGACCAGGTCCTGGGCACTGGTAGTAGAGGTGCTGCCGTGCTCTGCCACAGTCCATCTCAGGACATTACTGACTCCTTGAGGTGTCACAGCAGTCGTAGGCTTGGCTGCAAAGCTCTACAGCAGCCTGCAGCATGGGGAAGAGGAACAAGAGAAATCTAAGTCAACATAGGGACACAGCAAGGGTGAGACAACCAAAATCATGGAACCCCAGAGCTGCCTGGTTCGAAAAGACCTTAAGACCATGGAGTCCAACCAGTATCCAACATCTCCCTCTACACAGCTGTTAGACCATGTCCCTGAGCTCCTCATCCAAACATCATTTAAACACCTCCAGGGATGGAGATCCTACCACTGCCCTGGGCAGCCTGTTCCAGGGCCCTTTCTGTGAAGAAATTTGTCCTAATATCCAACCTAAACCTCTCCTGGTGCCGCCTGAGGCCACAGTTGTCTCCTACTGAAAGCACAAAGCAAGGCCAGGTAGTTAGACTCCCCTGGCCTGGCTGCATAAACCCAAACACTGCTTCATCAGAAATGCAACCCCTGGGCAGAGATTCCCATGTTTGCCTGGGTCAAAGGCCAAGCTGCAAAACAAAGCAGGGGCTCAAAGCTCGTGGAACTCACCCGCAGGAGCAGGGTGTCCAAAGCCATCCACAGAGGAATGGGATCCCTGAGATGCTGCGCTGCCAGGGCTGGCACTTCTCTAAGTCTACCTCCCACTCATCTCTGGTTTCTTTCAAGGGATTCAGGGAGCCTGAAGTTTCTCCACCTCTGTTCTCATTCACACTGGTACAAGGGAGCCTTCAGCCTCCCAACCAACCGACACCACAGACACCAAGCTCCATAGCAGAGCACAGGAAGCCTGCACACCTGTAAATGCCTCCCTCCCTCGTCGCGGCCAGGAGGGGCACACAAAAATCAGCCCTCCAAAGACTGAACCTCACAGCAGTTAAACACCACCAAAGGTCCAAGCCCCCCATGATCTCAACACCATTTCCAACAAGCTCTCCTTGCCCTCAACTTGTTCAGAGCTCTGTCTTACCGTTCAGATTCGGCAGCTGGAAGGAGCCTTTGCTGTTGCTTTGGGAAGGTGTCTCCCTTTCCTCTTTCTCTTTCTGCTGGGTTACAGCATCCAGCAGCCATTGCTGGCACAGATGTGACCACTGCTGGGTGAAGAAGGTGGTAAGCAAATTGGAACCTGTGTTAAGCTATCAAGACAGAGATGATTAATTTGCAGTTAACACCCGTTTACTTCATTAGCCCTTCATCCAAGCTTGACAAATGGGAAAATAACAATGAAAAATAGCAATTAATAGGAGTATTAACACTGAAGGCAACCTGCTATGGATTGAATCCCCACAAGACAGCATACAGATGTGTTACATCTTCCTTTGTAACCATCTTTCCTCCACCTTCCTGTCCTTGGACGTGGATCTATTTACATTTAAAGAGCTCTTCTTCTACACACGCAGGAGGGTCTCTGTTGGGGCCCATCCACATGCATTGCCTACCTGGAGAGCAGAAGGGTTGCTCATCAGTTATCAATTCAGGCTGAAAAACACCCACTTTGACTAACCTAACTTATGGGCATGCTTTGACTTTCTGGATGGTTTCTCTCCAGGCAGCTGCTGGAGAGAATGTCCCAATGAGGGAGCTGGGGATCTTCAGTTAGGAGAAGAGAAGGCTCCCAGGAGACCTTCTTGTGGCCTTACACTATCTCAAAAAAGCTGGGGAGGGACTTTTGAGGGTGTCAGGGAGTGATAGGACTAGGGGGGTATGGGACAAAACTGGAAGTGGGGACACTCAGACTGGATGTTAGGAAAAGTTCTTCCCCATGAGGGTGGTGAGATGCTGGAAGAGGTTGCCCAGGGAGGTGGTGGAAGCCTCCTGCCTGGAGGTGTTTGCAGCCAGGCTGGATGTGGCTGTGAGCAACCTGCCCATGGCAGGGGGGATGGATGATCCTTGAGGTCCCTTCCAACCCTGACAACTGTATGATTCTAGCTGGGGAGGTGACCCATAAGGCCCTGTCTTGACTTGGCTCCACATTGAACGGGGTGGACCTGCTCCATGTAGGATGATGGGCAGGAAGCAGAGGGAAACACCTTGGTGTTGGCATTTAGTCATTTTGCTGTCACAGAATCAGTGAGACACAGTGGAATGGCAGTGGTTGGAGGAGACCTCTGGAGATCACTGAGTCCAACAACCCCTGCCAGAACAGGACCACCTAGGGCAGATAAAACAGGAATGCATTCAGATGGGTCTTGAAGGGATGCAGAGAAGACTCCACAGCCTCTCTGGGCAGCCTGCTCCAGGGCTCCAGCACCTTCACACCAGAGAAGTTTCTCCTCATGTTGGGATGGAATTTCCTGCATTCCAGTTTGTCCCTTGCCCCTTGTCCTGTCACAGAGCACCACTGAAAAGAGCCTGGCCCCTTCTTTCTGACGCAAGAGGAAGGTGCTAGGAGGGCAAGCATCAGGGACAGAGCTGCTCCTTGGTAGTGATCCCACTTCATTGGGGTGCTTGAACTAAGTTTTACCTCCTTTTCACGTGGTTTTATTCATGGCTGCTTGGCTTGGGAGCTGCTTTTCACAAGAGCATCAAGGAGGTCTCCTGCAAAATGGAGGGGCTGCATTTGACCAAGAGATCTTCTCAATGCTTATCATTACCTAAAGAGTGGATGTCAGAAGGACGGGGCCAGACTCTTTTCAGTGGTGCCCAGTGATGGCACAGGGGGATAGCTGACAAACTAGAAACAGGAAGATCCCTCTGACCATGAGGAGAAACTTCTTTGGTGTGAGGGTGCAGGAGCTCTGGAGCAGGCTGCCCAGAGAGGTTGTGGAGTCTCCCCTGGATAGATTCCAAACCTGCCTGATGCTGTGGATGACCCTGATGCTTTAGCAGGGGGGGTGGGCTAGCTGATCTCCAGAGGGCTCTTCCAACCTCTGCCATTCTGTGGTTCTGTGAATGGAAAGCAGACGCATGCCCACTCCGGGGCGGGCATCTCCTCCATCCCCGCAGCTGTCCCAACGCAGATGTGCAGACCACAGGGCCAAGGGATGATGACAGAATGCTGTCAGAGCGTGGCTGTGCCAAACCTCTGTGGTGTCCCAAGCCAGGCTGTGTTGCCACGACGGAGTGGAAACCCACAGCGGAGAGGTGCCCAGGTGCTTGCACAGCCTCCAAGGCAGAGCTCAGGAGCTGCGAGGAAAGGTGGAGTTACAGCCACTGCGACTTTCCTCACTGAAATCCTCCTGAGAGAAGCAAACATTGTTAAAGAGCTGCTCATCTACCCTTCAAGGTGACCTGCAAATGAAGAAAAACGGGCTTGTGGCCTTATTTTTGGCTCAGTTTCCAAGGCCTGAAAAGTTGGCAGAGATCTGAAGCAATGCTGGGGGTTATGAAGTTTTCTCTCCCTGTTTTTCTATTCATTTATTTAGAAATTTACTTCTTGTCTTCCTTGGAACCCTAGGGCCGAAGAGGGAGCAAGTGAAGTGCAACCTCTGCAGAGGGCTGAGAGAAGCACCCACAGTCACACCACCTCCTGGTTTGCCCCCAGGGGAGGAGAGGGAACACTTTTGGCTGCAGGGATTTTATTTCTAGGTAGGAGAGAAGGCATTTGTTTAGCTTCTGTTGCTCCCCCTTTAACTCAGGAAATCTTGGGTGCAAGCAAGTCTCTGATAAAGATCTAATTTCCTTTCTCCTTTCACTGCCTGGTGGGGACTTCCCATGTCAGCAAGGCTGGATGGAGAAGAAGGAGAAGGGGAAAAACCCTTGTCTGTGTCAGGAAACAAAATGACTCATGCTAGTAGCTTGCAGGGAAAGAAAGGAGACAAACATTGAAAATGCCTGCATGGAAAAGTGGAGCAATTACAAACAATTAAAGACTCTCACTTAGAGGTCTCTAACCTTGCTGAGGGGGAGAAAAAAACCCAAAACCTTAGTGAGGAAAGCTCAGGTGTGAGAGTGCAGCTACGGCTCAAAAGGTAACACAGGAAAGATCAGACTAGGGCGAGTAGGGAGCGAGTGGATTTGAGTCCTTCCTCCTATCAGAGTGGGTCTAGTTTGTGTGGGGGGGCACAGCACTGGGGCAGAGAATGCTGACCCACAGGCCCCCTGCCATGGAGTTGGGGGTGCAAGAGCCAGCTCACTCCGCAGTGACACCAAGCTCATGGCCAGCACCAGTGAAGGACCTTGCCAGCAAGGTGTCCTCAGAGGTGGCAGCCCCCTGGGATCCCCTCACCCTCTCGTGCTGCCTTTGCCATCCTGGCATGACGCTGGCCAAGCAGTGCTGGTGCCACTGTGCAGCTGCCTCGGAGGGTGATGAGGGTGATGAGGATGATAAGCTCGTGTGCTTATTTCCGAGCTGAAAGCTAAAGTCATCTGAGCCACCTGTGACCTGCCCTCTTGGGAGGTCTTCTGGGAGACCCAGAGTGTCCCTTGCTGGGAGGGTACAGGCTATGGTGGCACACATTTGATCTCTCTGGGCAAACTCCAGTGGTGCCAGCCCCTGAGAAAGAGGACAACAGCTAAAGCAGCTCCAAGAACCTCTTACATTGTCCTGGACCTGCTTTCCCCTACACAAACCACCACAACACAACAGTTTGGTCAACACTTCACTGGGAATGGAGATTGCAGAGGCCAAAAATTCCTCGTGAGAGATGGGACACCAAACCTGTCACTAATCAAGAAAATTGGATTGGGATAGCCTAAAGTGTTCCACGCTGGGATAGCCTAAAGTGTTCCACACTGGGAGAGCCTAAAGTTCCACAGAGGCAGGACAAGGAATGGCAAATAAAAGAGCATCTGATTAAACCGAATTCCACTTTGCTTTGCTTTTTAACTATTGCTGCCAGGGGGCTGTGTCCATCGTCTCTTCCTCCACTTCCTTCATGACAATTTGATGACATTTTCACCAATCTAAGCCAGCAGGAAGACTCCTGGACTCCAGACAAGCAGCCATGGCAAAGGCAGGACCTCAGCCCTCCCAGGACTTCCTATCAGGGAAGCCCCTCAAAGCCTTACCACGCTCCATGAAACCTGAGAACTGTAGGGATGCCAAATAATCACAAGGAGAACTCCTGCAATGGGAGAGTGAGGAAGAAGGGTTCAGGAGAACCTGGAGCAGAGCCCCCTCTTTCTCATTTATCCCCTAGCCCTGCAGTTTGCCATGGGGCTCTGCCTCATTTTATGCAGACCTCATTTGTAAAAGCAAGAGAAAAAAGAAGGGGATTTACTCACCAAGCCTGGCAGGTGATGCCACACAGGACATTTCTGAGCACCACGGAGGAGCTGGGCAGCACTGCTAAGCAAAGAGCTGGGGAGCAGCTGGAGCCCCACGGCTTCCATGGCCTGGGAGTTGGGGTGCCATTCAGGATAAGAGAAAAGCACATTGAGCAGCACCTCGAAAATGACTCAGATGGATCATTAAACAGTGGTGGAGGACACCAGCACTTGCTCCCAAGTGGTGAGGTTAGCAAGGCTAGTTACAGCAGGAGCACATTGGATGTCCAGCAGAAACGAGGTTGTGAAGTCCCCGATGGGTCAGTGGGAAAGGGAGCTGGACTGGGCCTCCTCTGAAGGTCAGCTACAAGGAAGCACCGAGGCTCAGAGCAGAAGAGAGGTTTATCTTTCTCCTGTTGAGTCCACAGAAGGATCATAGTCAGCCTAGTGGTGCCCTCCAAAGAGCAGTTTGCATTTGTTTAAGAAGAAAACCTGGCACATTTTTATTGCTAAAAGAAGGAGACCTTCCCATGCATCCTGGAATAAAGGAGGAGCACCCAAGGACAAGGGGTAGAACTTGAGACTGGTCCCAGCAAAAGCAGGATGGGTGACCATTACACTGGTGCTCCTGCAAAGCACTTCATCTGTACCTGTTGGTTAAGAACCCCTGGAGTCCTTAGTGGGTGCCTGCTCACCTCCTGTGCCAGGAGAGACTCTTGAACTTGGGAGACTTGATTCAGCCACAGACCTTTCTCCACTGAGAAGCACAGCAGCAAGGTGATATTCCAGAGAGTGCGAGTCCCGAATCAAAAGCCAAGCCACTATTAAAGGAAAGCCATTAGCAAGATCTAAAACTCTGCTATCCTGAGGTATTAAGGTGTTGGAACTAAACCTGCCTTAGTCCCACTAGTGGTTGCATTTTAAGGAACCCTTTTAAATGGATTATCTTCAGGAACTCTCTTTCAACAGCCTTTCCTTTAAGAGTCCTTCATGGTGCTACTCCCATTAATTATGCTATGTGATATGATTATGTATTTATTCAGGGAAGGGTTGGAAACACGAAGCAGAGCTAACACTTGCAGGTGCCACTTACAACATGGAGTCTGGTAACTCCAGCCTTTGATCTGGTTCACAGTTGTACAGGGGATCTGCGGCGGGGCCGGCATCCACCAGGTAGCTGGTATCTGGTTTGTTTGATCTCAGGATGATTGGCTGGCTGCTTTGTTTACACAGGGATTTGGGGGGTGGGTGTGTGGGGGTGGGTGGGTTATCTTTTTTAAAGGCTGGCAAGGACCCCTCAAGTGCCAGCTGAGGCTTCTGCTACCAGGCAGCAGTGACCAAAATAACACTGCGGATCTCTAGCCGTATCTAGCTGGAGATAAAGATGTGTATTTTTAGCTGTATAGATCGGTGTTTCCATATCTAGTGCTCCCTCTCTCTCTCTATTTACCTCTTTTTTAACTGTAATAAAAGGGCAGCTTCTTACACAGCTTTTGCTGCTACCTTCAGACCAGGAAAAGGAAGTTATTCCACATCCCTCTGCTCCCAGCCTCTGCGAAAGGCTGCGGGAGATGAGCAGTCAAGCAGCCTCCGTCTTGGGGTGCAGTGTGAGCCTCATCCTCCTTGTAACTATTCCTTCAAGCAGGGGCCACCACACCGAGCGCAGGGGAAGAAAGAAGTCACCTCCAGACAGGGACAGCCCCACATAAAGCACAATGAGCAGCAAGCCACGGGGAAGAGTTCACCCAGGTTGCGTTTGCTTTGAGGTGAGAGTGAGAGAGATTTGCTCTCTGGTTGCTACTTCTCCAGAGGAAATTGCATCTCGGGTCCAGGTAAATGCACAAAAGCCACAGATGTGGCCCAGAGATGTGGAAGGTGTGAGGCCACTGGGCTTACCCACCCATGCTCTCGGGTAGCCGCTCGCTCTCCCGTCAGCACGCACACCCACGCAAATATGATCACGGCCCATACAGAGCCATACGTGCCTCGGCGCTCGTGGAAGGACACACGCTTTAGGACACATGCCCTAAAGGAACTGAAGAAAATAGTTGAGATTTAGATGCAAAGGCTCTGCCCCCAGCTCAGAGAGATGCTGGCTCCGCGTGTGCATGTGCGTGGGCGCAGCGTGTATATATATCTATAAATGCATACATATATATACTGTGCATACAGAGAGCATACGCAGGCTGGACGCACGTTTAAATCTCTGTCTGGGCACTTAGGATATATGAATGCTTGTAAATACCTGGACAATAGCTGTGTATTTCATTTTAGAGGCAGGCAGATAGGCAGAGAATGAGCTGCTCGTGCAACAGAAGGCGGCGGGGCCGCGGCACAGGCACGGCGAGTGGACGGACTCCACTCTGTGTGTTACATCTGCACCCTCCGTACTCCAGCTACACACAGCCACAACCACAATACCCATACTGCCCCTCTTAGTTTTGGCTATTCACAGAGAGTTTTGCCCAAGCTCAAAATATTTTCACCCTCCTATCGATGTTTTGCTTGAAGCTGCCAACAAAACAGAGGAGCTGGGGTAAGGGGAGAGGTAGAAGGGAAACTTCACTTTACCTACTCCTGCTGAATCTCTTATTGTTTGGGGTGGTTGCTGTTGTTGTTGTAGTTGTTATTATTATTATTATTATTATTATTATTATTATTATTATTATTATTATTATTATTATTATTATTAAATGGAACTTCATTGTATATTCTGGGAAAGTATCTTGGCGGGGTCGGCTTACCAGAGGCAGAGGGAATGTGCAGGGAGTGAGAAAGTGAATTGATGGATGGATGGTTAAATGAATATAAATGAACTGATACCTTTACAGGAAAATAACATTTCTCTCCTTTTTTTTTATTCTATAGATCAGTGGGTTTTGTATCTGTAATTCTTTCATATCAGCAAAGAGGAAATAAACTCCCATGTAAATCATTTTCCCCCCATCTGGAAGCATATTAAAAGCAAGCCTTCTTTTTTTTTTTTTTTCCTTCTTCTTTTCTTTCTTTCTTTTTTTTTTTTTTTCATCTTTTAAGCAGAGCCTTTTTTTTTCCACCCCCCTATTTGCTTATCAGTTCATCCACCATTACATTTTAAATGAAATTGCAAGACCCCCCTCCACCCCCCCTTCTCCCTCCTCCGCTCCCCACCCCCCCCCCCCCCCGACCCATCCACACCCCCCCCCCCAAATTCCGGGCTGATGTCGGAAAGAAGGGAATCAGCCTCTCCCATGCTTTAGAATAACTGACCTAGATTCAATTACAGATAGACCCGGCGGAGAGGACGGCACCTCGCTGCCTTCTCAGGGGGTCTCTTAAAAAAAAAATAAAAGAGGAAAAAGGAAAGGGAAAAAAAAAAAGGAAAGGAAAGACAACAACAAAAAATAACAAACCCGAAATACCAACAAAACAACACAAACAATAAAAAAGAAAGAAAAAAGGTTTTTAAAAGAGAAAAAAGAAAGAAAAAGCGAAGCAAACAGCCCCCAGAAAAGGAAGGGGGGGGAAAAGGAATTAGAAGGAGGGGAAGAGCAGATAAACAGAAACCCTCCACCAATAGCCCCTGACTGCTGCGGGCTCCCGGACATCCCTTGGCGGCTTTGCCCCGGCCGCAGCCCCCGGCTCCGCCGCAGCGCACGCCCCCCGACGATGCGGCCCCGGCCGCGCTGTCCAGAACGGCAGGGACGGGGGCTGCTCGCCCTCTTTCCCCCACCTATCCTGGGTGTGCTTTGGGGTCTTTTTTTTTTGCGGGGAGGATTACTTCGAAGAGCACAGCTCTTGGGAGTCGACGTAGTTTTGCCGCGGGAGCCATCCCGAGGGGAGAGACAACCCAGGAGGAGCAGGGAGCGTCACGTGAGCGGGCTCTCACTGCCTCCTTCCAGGGACCAGATGGGTGTCGAGGAGTCCCAACTATCCAGCCGGCCTCCCCTCCACCTCCCCTGGACCCGGAGGGGCTGCATCGGCACGGGGAAGAAGGAGAAGGAGGGGGCTCGGGGCCCGCAAGACGGTTTGTTTCATTTCAAAGTGGGACCGGAGCCGCTCTTGGACCGCGCCGTTCGCAAAATATAATCTTCATATTCAGTTCAATGGAGTCTCCTTATAATTTACAGCGGGGAGATAAGGCTGGAGGATGCAATGAAAAAAAAAACCTGAAGTCATCCTCTTCCCCCCCCCCCCCCACCCCCCTGCACTGCGCTGCACCTTGGGCAGCGGAGCAGAATCCAGAATCTCAACTTCTCCCGACATATGTTTCCAGTAGATAAGTAAACAATCTGACGTGAAATGAAAATTTTAATTAATGCAGTAATGCTATTACACCTCAAGTGTGCAAATCCCATTGCCTTGCACTGTGACAATGGGTGGGGAGGAGGAAAGAAAAGCCGGCAGACAACAAAACCACAAGCAAAATTCTAATCTGGGTTTTTGCTTTTCACTCGGCTCCAATTGTTTTCATAGTTTGTTTCCCTTTGAATTAATCTCATCCTTATATTTCAATAATTAACCAGCTACTCATCTCTTCCCCTCTTTCTCTCCCGCACTCAAAGAGCCGGCTCGCTCTTCCTTTTCTTTTTAAATTGGGATCAACTGTATTAATTTCTGGGCTTTTAAGCGTTCACATGTCGGCTTTGCTGCAGCGTGTGGACCCTGCACCTCATTTCTCGTTTAGCTTTCCAAACGCGGCGCATTCGGTAATAATGAAGCATTTTCCTCGAATAAAAAAGGGGGGAGGGGTGGGAAGGGGAATTAAAAAAAAAAAATAATAATAAAGGCTGAGTTGTCCCTTTGATGTCGGTATAAAACACCCCGACTGGAACAGAAGCGTGTTGAAGGGAGAGAAAAGAGAGACAGGGAGGAAAAATTAAGGACCGAACGAGGGGGGAAAAATAAAAAAGGATTAAAAAAAAAAAATCATATAGGGTAAATTACAAAGACATCAAAAGCCTCGCCAGTGACAGAGGCTGCCTTGCTCCGGAGTGAGGAGCGGCGCTGAAAACACATCCCACGGTGGCCGCGGCCCTCCTGCCCTTCCCCACCTGCAGCATCCCTGGAGCGTTTGGTTCGGCGTGCCGGGGGTTTAGCTTAGTATTTGAATTTGGAAGGATTTTTAACACGTTTTATAAATGGTTTAAAGGCAGGCGATAAGCACAGACCCTCCTGGCTGCGTTGTTCCCTGCCCACCCCTCACCGGCCTTTTGAAAGCCTGAGCAGCAGCAGCAGAGAAGGGAACTGGGCAGGACCCCACGCAGTGTCCCGTATGGGTCTCTGGCCCGAGAGAGGAGGAGGAGGAGGAGGAGGAAGAGGAAAAAGAAGTGTTTCAGATAACCGCTTACTTTTAAACACTAAAATCAAGGAACGTAAGCCAGGAGGTCGGGGCTGGAAGAAAACCGTAAAATCAGAACTGCAATCTTTTAGATGTTTCAAAGTCTCTTTGAATGCCCTTTGATACACTCAATAGCAAAATTTACTGGTCTATTATCACTAATAAGCAGAATAAGTAATATCTCTCAAAGACTTCTATGGGCTTAATATGTTCTTTAGAATAAAGTTTATTTAACATCACACAATCCCCCCTTCTGGCTTTGGTCTCTCCTGCAGCAGAGCTCACGGCTAGCACCTGGGCATCAGCTCGAGCTCT